>NW_027655909.1:0-443000 GCF_964235325.1 Thermobia domestica
AATGAGAACGGTTTGATTTAAATTTTAAAAATGAACAAAAATATTTAAAAAAAGAAAAAGAAAAGAAAAGAAAATCATGATTTTTTTTCCACCCTGGATTTTAACGTCATGCTTCACAGATACATCTGTTTGTCTTTTAATTTTTGCTTTCTTCTAACTTCATCTCCTTCTTGTCCTTTAATTTTTCCTTTCTTGCTACTTCACCTTCTCCCTGTTCTTTTTTTTTATTTTTTTATACTTCGTACTCTCCCTATCTGATACAGTAGTTAGTGAAAATACTCACAATTGTGTGCTTGAGTGAATATTATCACTATTTTTACTACTTTGCTTCAAATAGACATAGCAGCTTAGCGCCCATTCTCTACACTAAGCCTATATGAAAGGCACTATGTTCGATTCCTGAGAAAGTATATGGACAAGTATACACAAGAAGTTTTAGATTTGTAGATATCATAATCTGCATAATCTGGGTGAACCGAAGGATTAAAATCAATACACGTATCGAGTTAAAGCAATTTTTTAAATTAATTAAAGTGTAATAAAGACACATTATTACTGCGCATTATTACTAACTTAACAATGAAACTCATATTTCACTGGATAAGTATACGGACATAATCATAATTTCAAGAACTCTTCAGTTTCCTTCATTTGTCACGATATAGGTTGAAAAAACTACGCCACGAATTCACTTACGTCCAAAATCGATATTAAATACAGAGAAATATAATGGCTTTATAAGAAAACAAAGTATAACCACTATCCAGGAAGAACTAGCATAACATGATTTGTCCAAAACAGAAACACTATATTATACATTGAAAGAAGAAGAATGAGGAGCATACACTGTCGAAAGGATAAAAATTGGGAGTCAACAAGAGTTTCAATCAAAAACACCTGACGATCGTGCCATTAATTTAAAACAATGCCAAGTTTTAAATCGTGCTTTTTATACTAATTTCAATATGTTGACTCCAATGAAACTATTTTTAAACATATCAGTTCATGGGATCGAGAGAAAAATGATTTGAAAGTTGTGATCTTTGAAACAGTGTGCTTCAAAATGAATATCGAGGTTTTAAGGCTTTTTAGTATTTATTACAATTAAGTTACAATTGTAAATAATGCATCAAATGAAAGCGCAGCTCAAACAGTTTTGTGCGCACACATGCGCATACACTGTTTCCTCTGTCTGTCGTTAGAAAGCGCTAGTAGCAAAGATGGTGAGTAGTGAGCAGAAAGCATTTTGTGTTCTACATTTTTCAAACACTGAATCTGTAGTTACAGTTCAACTGTCTGTGTGGAGAATTTTAAAAAGACGCTTACAACTATGTCCTTATTGTTTACAGTTGCTACAAGCTTTAAAGCCTACAGACTATAGTTTACGTGCCAACTTTGCAAGTGAAATGTTGCTACATGACGATGAAGATTTTGTGGATCGTGTTGTCTTCACTGATGAATCGACATTTCACCTAAGCGGTGAAGTGAATGCTCATAATTACTAAGTCTTAAAACCTCGATATTCATTTTGAAGCACCCTGTACTGCTTATGCTAATAGTAAAAGCGCCGACGCTTCAATATGTTTCCAACAGCGGTTTTCATATTAATTTCAGGATCCAGAATCCAACAAAATATTTTCAAACGTATCCATCCATGGAGTCACGAGAAGAGTTGAGTTGATTTTGAGCTTTACGTCCAGTGCAGCAGCGAGGCTATATGAGACGTAGACCTAACAGATTAATGTGGAATCCGAACCACATGAGCTCCCACCTAGAATCGAAACCGGGTCCCCACGCCAAAGGGAGTCACGAGAAGAATTATCTCAAATTTGGACTATTTATATTCATTTATATCCCAAATTTGAGATCACTTTTCTAGGCACCTGAAGGACGCTTATATTTAGACGCAATTTTACTGAATTCAGCGTCCTCAAATTGCTATAAAAAATCAAATTAGAAATACATGTAAGTTTGGCGATTTTTACTATTGGCATAAGCAGTACTTCAAATATCGCAACTTTGAGGAAATTTTTCTCGTGACCCTATGAACGGATTCCTTTCAAAATATTTTAATGCATTCAATATTCTCAAATTATTATAGAAAGCGCAAACAGAAATTCATCCAATGATTATCACCTTTTACTGCGGAACGATCGTTAGTTCTTTAACTTACTATGAGAAAGTGGTGTTTGGTGCTGTTGCCGATCGGGGAACAGGTAATGAGATGAAATCTTTCAGTTTACCGTCCCACGATTGTCCTTTAGGCTAAGGGACACGAATGATTAAAGCAAGTGAAAGACGATGAAAGAATTGGTGGAACGACAATGTGGGAGGAAACTGAAGTACCCGAGAAAATCTACGAACACAATGGTTACATGACCGGAGATCAAACCAAGTATCTCACGTACCAGAGGTAAGCGCTCTACCAATGAGTCACCGTGTCCCCCAGGGGAACAGGTAATGAATAATAATACACCCTTCGACACTATCAAACGATAGGTCATATTAGCATACGTTTAACATGGGAACACATCGTGTTCATGGGTTTCCTCGAGGCTCTCTCATTTCCTTCCAGGGGGCGCGATGGCTCAGTGGTAGAGCGTTCATCTCCGGTGCTTGGGGTCCTTGGTTCGATCCCAGCTCGTGCCGTGTGGACTTTCTGGTGGACAAACACCGTGCTCGTTCGTTTTCTCGGGCTTCTCCTGCTTCCTCCCACTTTCTTCATTCCACCATTTCATTCCTTTCTCATTATCACCGTCTCCTAACCGGCATAACTGTGGGACGTAAAACTTAGAGATTTCATTTCATTTTCCATTTCTTTCCACATTTTCATTCCACGAATTCTTTCTCAATCATCCACCCGTCTTCTTTAGCCTAAATGACATGATAATGGGCCGTTAGACTTCGTTTCATTTTCACATATACTCAACCAATACTGCGGCTAATCGGTTTCTAGTATCATCTGTGAATAATGGAAATTGTTTTTCCATCTGTCACAGTCTTCAAAGTTGCTGCCCTTGTTATTTTGTGAAGTAATATTACAACAATGAGACAGCTGAAAATGCCATGCCTTATTTCGTTCACCATTTCCTCTTCTACAAAGCTGCTTAGGTCATTTGGAATTCTACTCAAAGTTCTAACAAACGTAGTTGCTTCAAATCTTACTTCAAACGTAGTTGCGTTCAACAAGTGGTTTTTAATCATATCTTATAATCAAATTCAGCATTTCAATGTAGTCGTTTTTGCTCAATCACTTGCTACCCTCTTTTTTGTCTTCTATGTTTGAATCCCTGGTTTGCTAAAGAAAATCCTCGCTCTGACACTAATCAGACATTCTCCTTTTCTGTTTCTATTTGCATTTTTATTAGTTTTATCTATATTCATAGCGATGCTGATAATCTACTTAACCGTCAATCCTTGTGTAATCGAATGTCTTTACACAGTACTTGGATGGAGATTGTTTTGGAACTATTCACGACAACCACTATTTACAACAAAAAATGATCACTGAATGTTGTGTCATTCCAAACGCCTTTTCAGTAATAAAATAAACATGTCTAATTTGACAATTTATCACTTGATGAACACCCAGTTATCCGTTTTGTACAACTATGTTAACTACTTAGAAAATGTCTAGTGTAAGCTTTTATTTTCGTTTTAAATTCTGTAAGGTTGAGGGTAGGCCTAGCATTTAAAATAACCGTATGGTATCATAAAATGCACTGAACCACAATGACTCAATTTCACTTAATCTATCAGACACTAACTGATTCATTTTTGTGCAAAACGAAATTTCCGAACTCGAAAAACTTGAACGATACCACTCACAGTTTCCGCTGTCGTCTTTTTTGTACAAGTTAACTAGCAGTATGGAAACCTAAGTGTTCTCGATTTTTATTTAAAAAAAAAGTTATAGAAAATCACATATAACGTTATACAAAAGGATGGACAAATTTGTTTATTTTTTTAACAAATTAAAATTACATAAACTAGTTGCACTAAATTCTACTATGCTCAATATCTGACAGGAACAGATTAAACGCGCAGTTTCTTCTGCTGCTTCGTCGCTGTCGGTCTCATTCGGAAGAAAACATCCCTCTCACCACCGACACCATTGATACATTGGTCAATAGATGACATGGAGCTTGCCTGCAGTAAGGCAGCAAGCGGACTCCCCCTTCCTCCCATATTGAAAATGTAGGTTTCATAATAATTTAAATCTTACTTAGAGAAGCACAAAAGGGAGCGAACAGTCTGTTCCATGGAGAATTTGCCGCTGCTATGATGTATATCACAACTTGCTTTTCTGGGAATGGAACGCTCAAAGATGTTCTCCTAGGAGCACCTGAACTACAAGTGGTTTATATTCGGTGAGAATTTATTGGACAGCGATTGTTCGTTGTTGTTCGCCTTTTGATTTATAATTTTATTGTGTTCCTATTTCCCACAAATTATGTTATACGAATTATTTCTAGATAAAGATTGAGAACACAGTGGCTGTGATGAGCGCTTACCTCTGGTGTGTGGAGTCCTTTGTGGCAGGTTTTCTTGGGGTACAACCTCTTCCTCCCACATTCTCATTCCACCAACTTTTCTATCATCATTCACTTGCCTTAATCATCGTTTTCCTTAGCCTAAAAAGCATAATCGTGGGACGTTAAACTGACTTCTGAAGATATCCAATTCTGCGTGTTTAATATTGACTTGTGACACGTGTGAGTTCTTGGCATATGAAGTTTTTTCAACGTAAATCGCAACATATGAGATTGGACTGGACATAACTGGACAAATACACAAGCATAATATTAATGTTATTGTTAACTAAATTGTATTATTTTTGCAGATACCTTGTGGTTCGTGAGGGAAGATATTCCTTGCCAAAGTAAACGGTTCTTCTACTTCGCGAAAGATAAGATCATTCAAACTCGTCTGGTTGAAAGGGATCTCATTCAACAGTGAGTCCGAAAGAGCCAGGAGAAAGTGCTGCCATCGAGGGCGGAAATAATGAGAGATTACACCTGAAATAAACAGAAAATTAAGTTTCATTATTTCCTACTATGTGATTTATTTGTCTTAACAATTTAAAAATACCACAAACAAAAAGTAATTAACTACATTATTTTTATAGTAATGAAGATATTGTACGATAGATCATCACAATCTTCGACTCCTTCGCCCTAAATGACTCGTTAGTAGTTTTTCGCTACTTTTTAGAATACGCTGCTGAAGTCGTCTGCTGTGAATTTTACTGGGCGCAGCCATATTGGTTACAAACAATCTGTTGCTAGGGTGGTTGCTAAGGCAGTTTCAATGGCGTTATATGTAGCACCTGTGAGTTGTGAAAGACGAACTTAAAATTATGAAAAAAAGCGACATTTTTTTACAAATAGCAGTGAATATATTTACTCTATGAGTATAGGAAGCCTATATTTATCATATGAAACAAAATTACTCTACATTTTAATTACTGCAATCGCCAATAACTTGCTGGACACAAGTGAGTGAGAATCCCAAGCACGTGCATGAGCGCCACTTAGCAATAATTTTAGATTGAGTTTAATTAAAATTATTGAAAATTGTTATGGTATATACTTTTATTTTATTTTTTATTTTTTTTTTTTTTTTAACCTTGAGTGAAATTGTTTATTACGGAAGAAAACATTGATTTTAAAGAAATTAGTGATCAGATATTCGGAGCAAAGGAGTAGACTACAGCGCTAAAATAACGAATGCATTTTAGAACATTTAATTACGAATACTTGATCTTAAAAACGTATCATCTCTTCGTGGAAATAATTTCTTAATTTATTCTTCATTCTTTTGTTGGCGGGTGTCCACCCTGCTTGGCACTGGTAAAGTTGAAAAACGTCACCAGAAATAATTATTTAAAAGGTATAACTCCCTATTCTATTTACTATCCTAATGTTATCTAAATTATTTTCTTAGCGTCTGCCACAAATGGCGTACAGATTTGTAACATGCTAGTATATACATGTATTAAAACTCATAAGGAAAACACGTACCCACTTACGCTCGGTGGTCACTTCATGTTAACACTACATCTATGATGATTAAGAGAAGCTTGAAGCTTGAGCGCATGTAAGGATTCATCTGGAGTGAGCAAGCTGATCAGTGAAGGTGGGTATGCGTGGAAAGAAATACAGGTACGAAAAGCGTACACTAGCCTGGGTTAGTAATTACTACAAGTCGATTCGCATTTCATGACAAATTTTAACGCTGTTTCTATGTTCTCCCTCTACATAAATAATTTTCTTGCATAGAACTGTTTTCGTAGATTAGACATAAATATAAAAAATGTCTCGTATTTTTCATGCGTACTTAGCGTAGATCGATAGGATGGAGCAATTATAGTTTATGTCAAACGAGATGAAACAAATTAACAAGTCCGGTTTAAACATTTGTACTATACTCTTACCAACATTCATGTGCAGTAAGGTACAGTTAGGTTAGCTTGTGTTTACTTAAATGCAGTTGTCTTACATATATGTGTAACGCGATTTGCCAATTTTAAAATTATCCATTGCGTACAAATCTCAATTGTACCAAGAGTTTCATTTTTTTGTAATTATTCTTATAATCGTTTGTAATTGTACAAAGAGTATGTTCTTGCTCAGCATTAGCTACAGCATATACTTTACTGTACTTCAAATTGAACGTTAGTATATCTTATAAATTTGCTACGTATTTTAAGTTGGGCACAAAGTACCCCCCCCCCCCCAGTTCTCCGTTGGAAGGACAAGTGACTGACATTTAGAATTGTCACTCCTAGATGGTAGTATAATAAATAGTTTTTTGTTCACTTCAGTCATTGTAGATATTTGTGAGTTCCTAATTTGTTTCTTTTACGACAAATATTTAATCTTAACAGGTGGGTACAAAATGATCCCTCCCCTTGGTAGTCCATGTTACAAAAAATACTTAGGTGATGCAAAGGTTAATAAAGTATTTACAAACGTTCCTAGCTTCTCCCAGAGAAAATTCTAGCGCAGATAATTTAAAGACGAATGGGAAACGGGATGACCATTGCCCAAAATTAATAATTATTGTGAGAAATACATAGACTACTTCGAAAGAAATACTAAATAGCAATTCTTGTGCATAAAGCAATTGTTATGTTAGTAAGAGTATGAAATAAGAAGTAAGAGTAATGTAAGAGTTATGAAGTAAGAGCACGAGCGCCGATTAGGGGTAGCAAGAAGGGGGCAGTTGCCCCCTTTTTCAAGTGACCCCTTAATGCAAGTAGTTTCATTTGGAAATGTACAGTTTTTGTATGTATTAGTGGTTCATAGAAAAAATAGTGCCATATAATATTTGCCGTCGCGTGAGTATATATCTGTTGTTTATCTTCCCGTGGAGTTAAGAAGGCTACAGGAATTGCGTTTTAATTGCAATTCAATGCAATTAATATTGCAATTGCGTATTTCTTTAAATGTCGTAGCATATGCGTATAGTATTTACTGTCTTTCATTATTAAAAACAAAAGTTGTTCATTAACCCCCAGTTTCAATATAACTTCTACAAAACAAGCCTTATTATTCATTACTATGATTAATATTATCCTTTCTATTTATTTGTTTTGCAAATTTGTTATTAAATAATCTGATCCCACAATTTTCCAGACAGAATTTAAAGATATTTATGAGCAAGGAATCAAATCTCTTCTTACACTTCCGTTGTTTAGGAGTACAAAGGGCTACTACCTAATTGCGTTGCTCTTGTCAATTTACTTATTAAAATATCAAATACGATATTTTAACTGAAAAAGATAGTATCCTATTAGTTATACAATCTTTCGTTAAACAAAGTGTTAGGATCAACCAGGAAAACTAACATTGATAAACAAACATTCAGATCATGTCTTACCGCCCCACACTTTTAATGTCCAATTGCCGCCACTGAGTAAGAGTAGTGGCAATATAGACCATTCTGAACTGAAAAGATCATATAAACATGCAAATTGATTCAAAGATAGATACCCTTATTTCAAACTAGCACATAAACGGGTAGATGGATTTACTAAGACGCTAAATACGCTAAATACGATTGATGCTACATCAAAAGTATTAAATATATACAATAATATGCTTACTTTGCACCCGTGTTCCTCTACGTTTCAGTCTATGTTCACATTTCAACTTGCGCGGAAGTCGTGGTCGCAGCCGTTTCTTACATCTTGAAGCCGGAACTCCTATATTTTTTTATCATTAATTATTTTTATACTGTTCTGTAAAGAGAATGAGTCCAAATAATTCTGGGTCCAAAGTAGTTTTATGCAACATCTTTCACCCTTTAACACTTCCGTTTCGAATTAGTATTTTCCACTAACAATTCGTAAAAACAAGCTATTTTTGTACCGGTTTTTACTCCCAAGGTTATTTCATGATCTTTGTTAACTTAAGTCATTTTTTACACATTTTGTTGCTGTTGTTGTGGGGAATGGTGAAACTTCATAACGAGGAACTGCATAATTTGTATCGTTTGCTAAACATTACAGGGTCATCAAGTCTAGGAGGCTCAAGTGGGCAAGTCCTGTAGCCAAGATGAAAGAAAGGAACGCTTTCAAAATTTCAATGGAAGTCCAATCGGAAAACGTCCATTAGGAAAAGCTACGCGCAGATGGGAGGACAATATTAAGCTGGATTTCGCACAAATAGGAATACAAAGTAGAAATCGGATCCAGTTGATTAAAGATAGAAGTCAATGGAGAGCTTTTGTGAACGCGGCATTGAACCTCCGAGTTCCATGGGCCATACAGTGAGTTAGATAGTTAATTGTTGTTGTTAATTGTGCGCTTCTTAGTCTCTGTCTCCATATTGTATTTTAATATATTTACAACTTTTTGTATTTTTTTTTTTTTTTTTTTATCTCTCTTCACTAAATACTGTATGAGAAATTTGTACAAAAGCTGTGAATACATTAAAAAATTCAATATAGATACATGAATAGAAGTATACAAAAATAATAATAGTGTGAAAAGTATCTAAGTTTAAAAACAAAGATCATGACCTTGCAGGCACAGAAGATTGGGCGAAGTTACGGGAGGGAGAATGGGGCATTGCTTCCCCAACTTTTTGACAAAAAATAAAAGTGCCATCTACCAAGACCTGTCAAAGGTCTGCCCCCCTGCAGACAATTCCTAACTCCGCCCATGCACGGAAGTGATAAAAATGGGAGCATAGAGTTCTCTGGACTTATTCTCTTTACAGGACAATACAAAAACAATTAATGACGAAAATATACGAGTTTCAGCCTGCAAGAGATAAGAAACGCTTGCTACTATGACTCCTGCGCAACTGAAACGAACATAAATTGAAACGAAGACAGACACGTGAATGCAAAGATAAGCATATTGCTGTATGAGGAGAAGTCAAATGAGGACCAAACACCCTCCATAAAACACTTTCGTCGCAGAAGTTGGCAACACTACTGTTACTTATTGATACTGCCATCCCTCGGGAGGAGAAATGCATAGTGACAACTCACAGATACACACTGTTGTTCGTTTATTGCTCTATAAGCGAGCATAGTGAAAAGTGTGTTCGTCCAGCATAGAAATGGAGATAAGTAAAGAAGAGCAGAGAGGTGGGGTTCATTTTTTGGTACCTAAGGGTGTTCATCAATCCGCACAATCACGGGTAATAGCTCGATGGGCCTGTAATGGGCGCGAATCGTCTTGCAGTGATGTGCATCCTTCTCGGAATCTCTTATGTCACTCCTGCACAATTATCAGTGACATAGTGTCCGCCATATACAGCAGACATGCGACAATGAGTGTCGCGTGTTTCAACACTCTCAGTCACCCACAAAGAAAGAAAAAAACAAAAAAACGCCTCTCTGCTCTTCTTTGCGTCTCAATTTCTATGCTGAACAAAAACACTTTTCACTACTATACTCACTCATAGAGCAATAAACGAACAACTGTGTTTACCTGTGAGTTGTCACTATGTATTTCCCCTCCCGAGAGATGGCAGAATCGAAAGTAACAGCAGTGTTGCCAACTTTTGCGAGGAAAGTGTTTTATGGAGGGTGTTCGATTTTCATTTGACTGTCCCTCATATATTAAGACGTACCATATACCTAGGTAACATCCACCACTATTATACTAATTAATTAATTAAAATGTGTACACTTGATTTGAGTGTATGTACTGCAAACGTCCACCTTTAGTTCCCAGGTAGAGAATGTACTGGACTTCTTTCTACTAAATATTTACCTGCCCACTGCTTGTTGGCATAGTCTCTAATCTCCCCCTTAGGACCCCACAGAGTTATTTGATTTCGTGCATTATATTCGAACAGTTCTTCTTCCTGCCAAACAAAGCAAAGTTTGTATTAAACTTCATTATTAACAAAAATAAATATTAAAATTCAGATTCAACAATTTAAATATACCGATATGAAAAATTATAAGTAACTGAGGAATCAATTCAATGTTAGTTCTGGCTGAAAGAAAAATCATTTATGTATGAACTTGTATTGTACTTCACATTTAGGATTATCATTTTATATATATATATTGGAAACCTTGGGTCTACCTGACGCTTCACTAATGTCTATCAGTTTATTATTATTATTATTATTATTATTATTATTATTATTATTATTATTATTATTATTATTATTATTATTACTTTCAATAAAGAAACAAATTGGCTCGATGTTGAGTTTGTCCTTACTTCCTGGAATGCTTCATATATACGCACATATGTTTATACCAATCAATTGCAATTTGAATTTACGTTGTAAGTGAAGTGAGACTTTGTATTTTGTTGTTTAGTTTGTTTAAATATGTGTTTTCTGCTTACTGTTTTGCTTTTTATCAAATTGTGTTGGTCTAATTATGATGGTGTTGAAGTTTTAGCGTCCCGTCTTAGCATTGAGACTATATGAGACATGGCCTTACTTTAAGTAGAATCCGAACCACCATAATTTTTCATTCAATGCTTTCCCACCGGGGATTATTGTAACTCGTTTGTGTGACAATTCAGTTTCTGAAATAATCTGTAATCACAATCAGTTGTGATTCACAATATTGAACCACCTCTGCCATTCTTCCTTAACAGACAAAGAGTGGAGAAGTGAATGAATGGATCGGGACTCGAACCCGACATCTTCAGCACACTGTGCTGATGCGTTAACCACTAAGCTACCCAGTCCGCTTCCCAGAATAGCTACACATTCTCTCACTCCTAAAGTCGGTGCTCTCCACTCAGACCACATGGCTTGTTACACAGCCCAGCTGCTGTGGTTGAACAATCCAGTGCCCATATATTGAGAACACCGTTTGACGGTTATAATTTCATAGAATAGAATAGGTTATTTTTATTGTCGTTAAGCCTATGATTAGGCAATGGACAACGTCAAAGGATTATATATGCATGCTTTAAAATAGCACACTAGCAACTTTCATACTTTACAATAGATACATATACATGGTGTTTCAAAATAACAACGACAACGTTTGGGAGGTGATTCCTCACACCAACATAAGACGAAAAGTATAAACCAACCTGGGTGCACAATGCTTCCTTTTGGAGTTATAGGCTGTCGAAAACATGAAAAAAATGAACTTTAAAGGTCCATAGCTCCCAAACTATGGGGCCTACCGTAGGCGGGTTAAGACTTCACTTAGGAACTAATATGTACCCTATCCAAATATCCATGTTTCAGAATCCTGCAGTACTTCCGCAACGATTTTTATGGAGGTATTTGGTGAGTACTTCAAATTATATGCCTATAGCCAGACTGCCTCTATAAAAATTGTTGCGTGAGTACCTTAGGATTCTGAAACATGTATTTTTGAATAGCGCACATATTAGTTTCTAAGTGAAGTCATGACCCGACTACGGTAGGTCCCATAGTTTTGGAGCTATGGGTCTTTAAAGTTCATTTTTTCGAGTTTTCGGCAGCCTATAACTCCGAAAGGAAGCATTTGTGCACCCAGGTTGGTCTATACTTTTCGTCTTATCTTGGTGTCAGGAATCACCTCCGAAACGTTGACGTTGTTGTTTCGAAACACCCTGTATATTACATTAAATTTCATATTCAAAAATATCACTAGTGGACAAATAATTTTTGCTCTTCAAAAAATGCTGGCATTAGTCCTTTATACACCTTAGCTTTAAATTTATCAATAGGCAAATAATGTATATAAGTTGGTAACATATTCATACATTTTATACCAGCAATAACATAACTGTCTTTAACTCTAGGTAATCTACTATCAAGTATATCAATTACTTTGCTCGATCTTGTATTATACGTATGTATATTTTGTCTATTTAACATAGTTGGAACATTGTTTTGTGTAGATCAATACTAAATAAATATACAGATTAATTGCAGTGATTACCTTTAGTTGAACAAATAGTGGCCTACAATGTTCATTGAAGGACACACCACTAATTACTCTAACAACCTTCTTTGTAGATTCCGGATTCAAAATATGGTTACATTGCTCTTTATTGAAGGAACTGAAAAAGGCTATTTTGGATTAATGTGCATTTACAGGACGGTTTTCTCTTTTAGCTTATCATGAGCTGGTAACAGAGAACGGAACTACGCAAAACCTCGAAGGTGATTGTGGTTGTTTTACTGCGCAAAAATTCATAGGATGTTTACTTATGCTTGGTTACTAACAGGATGAACAATTACAATTTTGTCAACGTGACCCCGCAATTGCGGAAATTTTGGTTAATAGTTAAGAATCTCTGGACCCGTCATAGATAAATGTGGATAATTCTGGAAATCCTGTTATTGAAATCTTCCGGCGGTAACAGTCACGCCATCCAAGTGTGTGCTGGATCACGCCATAATTTTGGGTGCGGTTACTTGCTAATAGCCAATCAGAATGCAAAGAGCAACAAGTTTCCATATTTGTGAATCTGACGACCAGGATGTGATGACTGATGTGAGGTTTGGGAGTGGCCCTTGCAAAATAATAAAAAGGGACCTCAAGGTCTAGATGATTATTATTCGGGCGGCAACGACGTAGTGACTAGGAGTATAGTAACTCAGACATTCGGGACACCAAGTTGCAAGGTGTTACAAGACTTCTATACAAGGTATGTACATGCACAATTGCTATTTGAGTTCAAGTAATAATATGTCAATCAGCACTACAAAATGATTTATCAGTCGATAGTAAAACTCTCGCGACTAAGATTAAAAGTCGCATACTCGTAATTCATTTTCCATCTTTGCTAACTCAAATAATTGAATGTCCAATCAGTTATTCAATTTATGTTAATGTAGTCGAATATCAAAGAAGAGGCAGATATCAAATTACTTTTGTAAATTAACTAAGTTAAATGTTGATGTATACAACCATTTTAGTTGTATAATAAAATATTATTTTTTTTGTTGTTGTAATACTAATTGTAGCGTATCTCTTGCAATTATTATTATTATAACTTGTAATAGTAACTGTATCTCTTGACGAAGCCATGAACGCTAAGTTCTTACGGCGGAAAATGAAATAAATAAATAAATAAATAAACTACATAGCTTTAATTTTATGTTGTCATTTCCCCTAGATTAATCCACTTTTCCCATGAAAGTCATGGTGTAATTTGATTAAAATACTTTTGTGACATCCACTAGCTTATAGTGCGAGCAGATCTCATCTTTGTGTGTGGAAATTACGAGCTAAATAATTAAAATGGAGTCTGCACATCGTCACAACAATAACACATCATTTACATAACTGCTGTTACCTCAAAATATTAAACGATATATAATTATACTGTACTTTGGAAAAATGAAAAATATAGAGAAAATTTTTATAAAAGGAAATTAGCTGCTCTTTTCTCTTTTTCTAAGTATAACTGGTATGACAGCTGTTAACCACTGCCTGGTTGTAGATAATTATGTGGCACTGTACTTCTTAAGAATCGCAACAAACATATTGTTCTTGATAATTTACGACACACGTGTTGTATATGTGGTTCCCAGGTCAACTTACTATCTAACATATTGCCAAGAAATTTTATGTTGTCCATACTAATATCAGTGTAATCTTTAAGTGTAAATGTTATCTGTCTAGTCTTATTTTTGTTTAATAGAAAACCATTATTTCCAAACCATTCTGTAGCTTGCATCAGTGTAACCCTGATTTGTTCGTCTAGGTCAGTCAAATTATTAGCTGTGTTCAGAAAAGTTGTATCATCAGCGTACAGGATACAGTATTTAGCTTCAATACTTAACGGTAGATCATTTATCATTAATCATTAAACTATGTTCATGAAAGGAGGAAACAAGGGAATTTTTACATAACAGATCCTCTGTAGGTGCGAATTCAATAACACACAAAGAACTCACATATTCTCTCACTTTTGAAATCGGTGCTCTCCACTTTTTGTGTTATTAAATTCGCACTTAAAAAGGATCTGGTGTATAAAGATTCGGTTGTTTCCTGGTTTCATTAATATATGTAACTGTAAAAATGATCAACCACACTAAAACTCTTCGAAGGGACATGTGACAATATTCTTTACCACTGACAACACTGATGCATAAAACGGAGGAAAGTGTTTTAAAGAGGATCGCAAGAGCTGCAGGAAGAAAGAAAAAAAAAAGTTCTCTCCTCCTGGCTCATGTTTTCTTCCATACTTGGCAAATGTTACCGTATATTGTTTTGCTTGGTGAATCCTTCCCTTTCAACCTTTAGAAAATCGAATGAGACTATTGATTTTGAAAAGTTCAGCTTTCTTTTAAGCCCCAAACGCAGATATGATGCCAGAAAGTTTCGGAAAGTGTTGCTATTTTCACAGCTAGCTTCTCATTTTAGATAGTGTATATTTACAACGAACAGGGGGTGCACGTGCAGCTTCGCACCCCCCTAAATCCGGCCATATATATATATATATATATATATATATATATATATATATATATATATATATATATATATATAAGCAGTTGTTCCTATTAACAATTTTTATTATTTTCAGGTTGTAATGATAGTAATATAGGTTCTGTTAATTCAAAACGTATTCTTTACTTCTTGAAAATGTAACGGTTTCTTTCCTTTATTATTTTCACTTTATTTTTAAATTGATTTATTTTATTTATTTCTTTTATCTGCATTGTAACGCCCTATACATCTTATGTGTATGATATACGAGACGGCATGCCAATCTCAATGGCCTCTAATTTTTGAGTGCGACTGAATTATAGAAAAACGTATTTCCTTTATATTATATATATATATATATATCCAAGTCTGGCAGTACATTAGTATGCTTTATAAAAGAAAATTAGTTGTTGTTTTCTCTTTTTCTAAGTGTAACTGGTATGACAACTGTTAACCACTGCCTGGTACTAAAGTACTGAGAATTGATACGAATAAAACATTTAATATATTTACCTCTGGTGTGGACGCCCAGCTTTTAGCAGAATTAAGCCAGTCTCCTAATAAAAAGGATTTCTCTGTCCCAAGTACAGCATCCATGTCACTCAGAAGATTCAACAGTAGCGACGAGCTTTCCCTAAAAATAAATAAATAAAAAAAAAATAATAAGAAAACTAGCATGTTTACTTCTGAAACCTCCTTAATCAAACTCACTTAATAACATGAATACTGGGCTGGTTGCATATGAATGTATACACACAGTAAAACTACTTTTTCAGTCTTTAGTATGGGAGTATCAAACTAAACTACTTTACTTCTGAAAAAGTAGAATGAAGTTACTAAACAGATTGAAGTATAATGTGTATCTTAAACTATTAAGAAGTATTTATTACATTATATATGCACTGAAAACTGTTTAATATACAGAACGACTACAAATAATCTCCCTGATTGATTTCGTTCGCATCTTGTGCTAAAGTATAAGAGGTAGATTATTCAAACTCACAGCATGAAAAGAAAAAGCTCACCAAGTTTTGTTAGATATCGTGGGAGGTCTCAGCATACCGGTTTGACTGCTACGAGGGCGTAAGAGAAGCTCATGCGCGAAGCCCCAACAAATTGACTGTAAAGACAGGCAGGTATATCATAACAGACAGTGTAGAAACTGCTGTAGAAACCACTGTTGCTAGTTAATCTTGATGATCTGAAGAATCGAATCAGGGCGGCTGTGGATAGGGTTGACCAGAATATGCTCCGGCGTGTGTGGATGGATGTTGAGTCTACCGTCTAGACATGTACTATATGGCTCAAGGGGAGAATATTGGACATTTGTACCTAAATATGTAGGTCCACGTTCATACGTTAGTTCCAGATCTATCCACACACGTCGGAGCATATCCTGGTCAACCGTATCAAGAGCCGCTCTAATCCGATTCTTCAGATCACCACGATTAGCTAGCAAGGGTGGTTTCCACAGCAATTTCGCAATTGATTTTTGACGGGGACAAACAGCCTCACTACTGATGTTCCCATTAAATATCCAACAATTAATCAACCAATCCACAGCACTTTCCGTTCTGTTCGCTATGATATATCAAGCTCTCTCCCCACCTTACAGTTGATTTGCTGGAGCTTCGCATACGAGCTTTTCTTATGCACTTCTAGCGGTCAAACTGGTGTACTACGGCTTCTCACAACATCCGAAACGAAACTTGGTGTGTTTTTCTTTTCATGCTGTAAATTTCAATACTCTACACCTTACACTTTTAGCACAAGATGCGAACAACATCAGAAAGATCATTTGTAGTAGGTTTGTAAATTTTACATATCTAAGCATGTTGTAATGAACTTACAACACAGAAATTAGTTATTTTTGTACAAAAGAGTGCTGAAAAGCGATTTAATTGACAGTAACTAATACTTCGTTAATAAATATGTCACGGCCCCTCTTCCTTTAGCAATTGAAATATCGTCCAGTTACGGGACATAGCAATTTCTAGGACAGCTGCCTGCTAACCTTCGATGAGAGCTTACCGTTCATCATATACTAGTAGAATATTCGTAACTCGCACGGAGAGAGTAAGTTTCATTTTAGATATAAAGGGCTGAAATTTGAATTAAATAGCATCGGAAGTGTCACTGTTCATCTCAGCGACACCGAAAACTGGATTCGACACTAATACCGGTCATTTTTGATCATTTTTGTATATATTCCTCTCCCCTAAGTTCCTAAGTTATACCATCAAAGTGAAAACACTCCGAGGCCCGAATCTCATCTATGTTGGAGATTTGATCGAGATGGGTAGGGCGGTTCAAGCGGTGCGAAGTCACAAAACATAGTGACTCATATATATATATATATATATTACCTTCCTAATAAGACAATCTCTGTTGAAATAATATCCTTACCATTTAAAATAGATAAAAGACGTACGAAGATAAATATTGGTTACAGAATTCACCAAACAGATATCCATCACGAAGGATACAATTCTGCAACATCTGTATCCGCAAATAGACTCGAAGTACGGAAAAAGAAGGCACAAAGTGTATTATTCATCACCCACAGAAATAATACTTACAGAAATGATGCAGAATCGTTATTTTTGTATGCTGCTACGATGTCTGTATAGTAATAACTTCCCATAACTTGTAGAACTTGACGTGTCACATCTACAAGATCGTGTTGATATGTTGCAGAGGTATTTAGCTGAGCAGAAGGAGCTACCAAATGGTCCCAGGCAGCTATTAGATCATCAACATCATACCAAATCTAGAACACACATAGTGTAATTACATTTTGTTATTGCGAAATGAAATAAATGTAAGATAATATAAAACTTAAGAGAATGATCATTTTTAAACTATACACTAGCACAAAAGTAACTAATTTGTGTTTCATTTTTAAAAGAATGCACGCACTGTACGAGGGGCTATCAAAACGTTCGTGCAATCACCTAGAAGCTGACGAATTACGAACTTCCTCAGACATACATTTTGTAGTTAGGTTCTTGTATGTTAGCCATACAAATTCCGGGCACGTTATATATATATGGTCAAGGAAGTAGTTCGTGCGGTTTTACAAGAGATGGCGTAACTAGCTTATTGTCCCATAGTTTCGTTGATCCAAACATGCGTTGAAAACTACTGTCATTGCGCATCTTGTTTAGTACATGTCAGTTGGTTGAAGCGGAAACAACAACTTTTTTTATTCAACTGAAAATGGCGAATTTTGTGCCTGATAAAGTGTTTTTGCGGGGAGTTCGTCTTCATTACTTTTACATGAAGAAAAGTGCTACCGAAAGTCATCGTATTTTGGTGGAAGTGTATGGTGACCATGCTCTAGCTGAGCAAACGTGTCAGAAGTGGTTTGCACGGTTTAAAAGTGGTGATTTCGGCTTGGAAGACCAAGAGCGACCTAGACAGACAAAAAAATTTGAAGATGAAGAATTGAGAGCATTGCTCGATCAGGATTTGTGGTAAACGCAGTACGAACTTGCAGAAGCATTAGGAGTCAAGCAAACAACAGTTTCCAAACGCCTCAGAGCCATGGGAATGATTCAAAAGATGTCACATTGGGTTCCATATGAATTGAAAGAAAGAGACGTTGAAAGAAGAAAAACCGTTTGCGAATTGCTGCTTCAAAGACAAAAAAGAAAGGGATTTTTGCATCGAATTATTACGGGTAATGAGAAGTGGATTCATTACGAGAATGCCTAAACGAAAAAAGGCCTGGGTGAAGCCAGGTGAACCAGGCCCATCACAACCGAAACGAGATATTCACTGTGCAAAGGTTATGCTGTGTATATGGTAGGTTATAAAAGGTGTGGTGTACTATGAACTTTTGAAACCTGGTGAAACTATTAATGGACAACGTTATCGACAACAATTAATGTGTTTGAAGCAAGCTCTGGCCCGAAAACGAGCAGAATGGAATAACAGACATAATAGCTCGACCACATATCGCAAAACCGGTCAAAACCTATTTGGAAAATGTCGGATGGGAAGTGTTACCCCACCCGCCGTATTCACCAGACATTGCTCCGTCTGACTACTACTTGTTCGATTGTACGAATAACGATTTGATTAGACAGCGGTTCACTTCTTCAGAAAATATCGAAAAATGGATTGCTTCAAAAGATGAGGAATTCTTTCGACACGGAATCTGTAAATCGCCTAAAAGATGGGAGAAAGTAGTGGCTAGCGATGGACAATATTTTTGTTAACGTATTCATTTATTTCGTTTTTGAAATAAAGCTTCAATTTTTTTTATTAAAAACCGCACGAATTAATTCCTATATATATTTGCAAGTAAATCACTGAAGGTACGATGATTGACAAGCTTGAGACACGGAGTGTCATTAATTCTTCCATCTTCAGGGAAAATCAGCAAACCAGATCTACGAAGAGATAAAGGAACTCTACGGGAATGAAAGCCCATCCGTATCCAAGTGAAAACGGTAATTCCAAACTGGACACATGACCACCGTGGACACTGCTAGTTCTGGAAGACAATCTTTCGCTGATGATGCCGCCACGACGGAGAAAATGGAGATTATAATGGAAGACAGGAGGATAATCACTAAAAGTGCTATGTGTGCAATAGGTATGAGCTATGGGTATGAGCTGTCTGAAATATCATTCACAACGAACTGCATCTTCAGAAAGTGTCAGCACGGTGGATGCCACGACTGCTCACACCTTTCCAAAAGAGAAATCGGAAGGACGCTGCAAGAAAAATGTTGCATCGCTGTGAGGTGGATGACGACTATTGACAGTATACTGACAATGAATGAAGGTTGGGTTTATCTTTATGACCCACAAACAAAGGAAATGAGCAAACAATGGAATCGCCCTTCCTTCCCGAACCCTAAAAAGGCATAAGTACAGAAGTCTGCCGCCAAGGTGAATCTTTCCGTTTTCTGTTACCAGGAGTCATCAGGACAGATTATCTACCACATGAGTAAACTATTACTAGTATCTAATATTCCAACCTCCTGACTAAGTTACGAGAGGAACTGAAGAAGAAATGTCGCGGATTGGTCACAAATGAGGTCTTGCTGTTGGCAGACAATACACCAGCTCATTCCGCTCATGCATTAATGATGAAGGCATTGGAATTAGGATATTAAATACTGGCCCCCATACTCACCATACCTAGCCCCAAGTGACTTCTTTCTCTTCCCAGAAATGAAGCGTTTACTCAGAGGAAGCCATGTTGACAGCATGGATGACGTCATTTCTGAGGTTGAACTGTGGTTTGAAAGTCAAACAACAAAGTTACAAAATGGGGCTACGAAGAGTGAAGAACCGCTAGCAAAAATATGTTTGTAAGCACGGTGACTACGTAGAGAAAGGTTAATACCATCATGGTGTCAGAGTTCTCCAGAGTGGATTTCTTCTAGGTGATTGCACGAACTTTCTGATACCCTATCGTATTGGTCTATTGCTTCCTCTAGGTTTAGAAATTCCCGTATCTTTTGTGATGCCATTACTCTATTTACATGTATCATACGCGATAAATGAAATAAAGTGAAATCTTTCACTTGTATGTCCCACGTTTCTGCCGTGTTGGCTAAAGGAAACAGTGATAATGAGAATGAATGAAAATGGAGAAATGAAGAAAGTGGAAGAAAACAGGAGAACCCCGAGAAAACCCACTCACACGGCGTTTATCCATACAAAGCCTATTTGGTGCGAGCTGAAATCAAACTAGAAACCTCATGTACCAGAAGTGAACGCTCTACACTAAGCCACTGCACCCCCTACAATGCGATATACGAGGGGTAATCAAAAACTAAGGTTACAAAGCCTGCAGTGAAACGTGTATATATTATTTCATACAACCAATACAGCCAAAAGATGGTACATACACTAGGTTATTGGTTGTATGAAATACCATCTTTTGGCTGTATTGGTTGTATGAAATAAAGTTACAAAGCCTGCAGTGAAACTTGTATATATTATTTCATACAACCAATACAGCCAAAAGATGGTACATACACTAGGTTATTTTTCCAAATAGGAGCCATATTGATTGAGGCACTTGTCGCATCGTGGGATGAGTTCGAAGATTCCCTCCTAATAAAAGCCTGTCCTTCCATGTTCAACTACGTGTCACTAAGTGTTTCACCTTGTAACCCACCCAAGTTTCATAATAAAATGAAACGTTGTAAAGGAAAACTTTTGTGAGATGAAACTCCAGTTTACTGTTAAGTTGGTTCTTTCTCTTGGAGTTGGAAGCACTGCTTAACCTTCGGTTGGATTTGCGCGAGTCGTCGATCGGGATGACGTCACGTTGCAGCCGAGGTTCTGGCTTTAAGGCTGAAACGCTTCGCAGTGTATAAAATGAGGTAAGAGTGATAGGTCCTCTGAATGAAAATGGGTCGTTAAAATTAATATTCTTTCCGTATAATCGTATAGTTTAGTTAATTTCTTTTGAAATCTATAACAATTCCTGACTATGGTTATTATTTAGAAGACATTATTATTATTCAATATATTTTGGAAGCACTTATTTCTAAAACATTGCGAAAGGAAAAGTAAGAAAGTAAAATAGTTAATTGAATAGTTCATGTTACTGGTTTTGTGTAGGCAGAATTAAGCCTTGAGTTAAAACATGTTGATTCTTGTTTTTCCTTGATAAAACTAAAGAAAAGTCGCTAGTCAGGAAGTTTAATATATGGAAATTACGGAAAATATTAAGGCTAGTGGAGACTTCAAATGAATGATTTATGTCTTTGGTCCGCTTTGAAAAGGAAAGAAAAAAAAAATAAGAGGAATCTATAGAGTTACAGATGAGCTGATGCTCGTAACTCATGTATTTTGACCCATATTTAAGGAATCATTTCCTCCCACATTTTCATTCCAAAGAAAGCCACTTTGCAGTAACTTCGAGTTCCATACATTTTTGATTATATTGTTATATAGGTTTTCTAAATTCTATATTTTGGATTTACGATTGGTTATAATAATACTACAGAAAATTTTGTCACTTGGAAAAAAAAAAAAAAAAAATCCTTTTGGGAAAAATGTTACTTGCTAACGGCGATTTCGATTAATGATATTATTACTTGTTAAAATTGTTGAATGTTTTCTATATTACTATTTATATAACACGTTTCGGTTTGTTATAATAAAATTTTCCATTTTGTTAGAAAACTTTTTCCATTTTCAAGTAGTTGTAGACAAATTCCTGATTATCTTAATAGTGATATTTTTGCATACAGTATAAGCCTTTTCCAGTATTGAACCTCACTCTTCACGTCGTCATTATTCTCAGCCGTGGGGGAGTGGAATTCTCCTTTCTCTCTCCTTTTAAAATTCTTATATTCTAAAGGGGGAAGTGGGGTGACGTCCTTTCTCGCAGGACTGTGGGTAGTGGGGGCTATTTAAAGATTATATGTGTATCGTTCATCCGTTACATATATAATTTTTAAATAAAAATAAATTTTATACACTGCCCTGGAAAGGCAAATTTATGCTGGCTTCGAGGTCCGGTTCGGGGAGGTCCAGCAAAAGTGTTCCCCTTTATATTCTAAAATTTATGTGTATTTCTTTGGTCAAATTAACCTCTAAATTAAATAACATATTTTCATTATACTATGCCTTTCTTGTTGAGTAATATAAATGTTGTATATGAATGTTAATGTAAAATACTTAATACAGTGTTGCCGGGGTCGGATACAAAATTTATGGTTTAGTAGGTCATTGTGTAATAAGCAGATAATTATTGATAAGGTTGTAAAAATAGTAGTAATTATTCTTTTGGTTTCTTTGTGCTTAATATTTTGTGGTGTGCTTGTAAGGATGGCACAGTCAAAGGAGACGCATGTAAAGTATAGATTTTCGGATTCTTCAAGTTCTAGTGGGGATGAATTTCTTGGATATTCTTATGAATTTAGTAATCCTATGTTTGATCATTTAAGGCCTTCAGCCCATATTCAAGTGAATCCTCACGAACCTTTACTAGGTGGTCAAAGTAGACCATTTCAGAATCAAAATTTTAACGTGGATCCACAAAGTAATGTGGGACACAGTACACAGTTTGCGAATTCCTCGCCTAATTTAAGAGCAGGAGGGAGTCAGAGCTTTCAAAATAAGTATAGAGTTCAACCATTTAATATGGCAGCTTCATTAAATTTAAATTTTGAGAAATTTGCTTCGGAAGGAATTTATAAATCTTTGTTGCATGATATTAATAGTCTACCTATAATAGATGGTACCAATACTGAGTCTACATTTCAGTTTTTATTAAAACTTGATAGTATTGTCAGAGGTAAGGGTTTGCCTTTAGATCTTGTGTTAGTAGCTTGTCTTTCTCGTACAAAAGGAGAAATGCAAGAAGTTATACAATCGTTTATTGGGGACGCTTCCCCTTGGCAAACAGTTTGTAGACATTTAGTGGTGCGATTTATTTCCACTATTGGTAGAACACAATTCATGCGATTATTTTTCTACGTTCCCATGCGGGAGGATCAATCATTATATGAGTTCGTAGATAATAAATTATCGATTATTCACGTACTTGATATGTCCTTTGATGAAGCCACCATTTGTAGTTTAATTACTAATATGGTAACGCCTTCTGCCCATCAATTTCTAGCTGAAAGAGGTATGCCTATCGATTTAAATCAATTGTATTTAGCTGCAGAACACTATGACGCTTTGCATAGATATAGGAAAGATTATTATCGATTACGTAATCAAGGTAGTAGCGTACGGGACTTGGTACCACCCCGTAAATCATCTTCCTTTATCGGAGCGAAAAACACAAAACAGCAAGTAGTGTTGCAATCTCGTGAACCAATAAATTTACATAAAACTTTAGTTTCTCCAGCTATGTATTCTTTACCATCTAACTATAAAAATTTTGATAAGGCGGAATTTTCTCATAATCATAATTTAGAATCTCAGTACTTAACTCAAAATAACTTAGACTTAAAACAAAATGGTAGTAAATTGGAAAATTTATTAGCGATTCCTGTTTACATTACGGGCATGCGTTTTAAGTGCTTAATTGATACTGGGAGTACGAACTCTTATTTGGCTCGACATCTTTATGATGAACTTAGAAAAAAATGTAAAATAAGAACAGAAAAGGTGAACGTTCAGACGATTGGCTTATGAAATGTACAAGTAACAGTGGATATGAGAGTAAGACTATATTTTAAAATTGGAAGACACCAATTTAGTGAAATTTTCTTCATCGTGGACTCTAATGAGTTTGATCTTCTGCTTGGAAATGACTTTCATACAAAATACAATTCCGTGATAGACATTGCTGGTAATTTATATAATATAAAAGCTCGGAAGTTAGTGGTTCCTATGATCCGAGCTGATGAACTTTTGTGTGCCCAGACTTCTCTCGCTTCTGCATATACTTCTAGGAATGGGGTGAGTGGAAAGCAGCCGCTATGCGACCTTGGTTGTCCGAAAGCTACACCTCAGCCTAGATCTTTTGGTAATTTCAATCAGAGTTTGACTCCATCGACATCAGTAACCAGAGACAGCGGAGTTAATACCACGTTTGACCCAGGAGTGGAATTCGTTTTTGATCAGTCCATATTGCATCCACCGGAGACTAAACCGGAGGAATCTCAAGGTAATTATACGGTTCCTGATCAATTATTACTATGTGATTCTAATTTACAGGAATATGTTAATAACTTGTTAACTTCATATTCTGATGTTATTGGAAACAAAATTGGTAGAGTAAAAAATTTCGCTTACAAAATTGAACTTGCCGATAAAACTCCCATTCGATTGCAACCTTATCAGCTTCCAACGCATAAGCAAAAGGAATTAGATTCTTTTATTGCACAGCTTTTAAAAGACGATATTATAGAGGAAGTAGATTATTCTCCCTACACGTCACCCTGCTTTCTAGTAACAAATTCAGACGGAAGCAGGCGGCTTGTAATTTCATACGGAGAGGTGAACAAAAAGGTGATGGTAAACAGCTATCCTTCTCCTAACATGGAGAATGTAATATCTAGTATTTCGGACAATAATATCTTTTCAAAACTTGATTGTAAATCCTGTTTTCATCAAATTCCTCTGTCTGAAGAGAGTAGAAATATTACTGCTTTTGTGACAAAAAATAAAATATATCGATATAAATCGGTACCAATGGGATTAGTATTATCACCTTTTGTTTTAAGTAATTTGATGTCAAAAGTCTTTGAAGGGTTAATTGGTAAGAATTTAGAGATATATTTTGATGACATAATTTTATTTAGCAAAGATATTGAGAGTCATAAAGCTCTATTAGAGGAGGTATTATCTCGACTAAGAAATTGGGGAATTACTATTTCAGAAAAGAAGTCCTGTCTATTTCAAACTAGTATTAAATATTTAGGGTTTCGTTTTGAAAATGGCAACATGTCAATAGACCCTGAGAGAATTAAAGCTATCCAGGAGATACCAAAACCAAAGAATAGAAAAGGAGTGAACAGAATATGTTCATTTTTCTCGTTCTATTCTAAATTTATTTATGGGTATTCAGAGTTAATTGCTCCCCTTCAAGAAATAAGATCTGTAAAAAAGCCTTTTAAATGGACTAAAGTTCATGATGAAGCCCTACAAAAATTAAAGGATGCCTTTTGTAGTCAGGTCATTTTGAAAGTCCCAGATATGAATTCCAACTTCGTAATACATTGTGATAGCTCTTTGCGTCATTTTTCTGGGGTTCTCAGCCAATATGATTCGGAAGGGAATCTTAGACCTGTATCTATGTTTAGTCGGGCAATTCCACAATCTGACTGGAGTAAAAATATATACGAGTTAGAACTTAAGGCTCTTTCTTTATCTTTGGAAAAATTCGAGTATTATTTGGCAAATCCCTTTGTAGTATATACTGATAGTAAGAGTTTAATTTGGTTACTTAATAACCATAAAAGACAAAGGAGATATGGAACCATGTTAGAGAAAATCTCGAGGTTTAAATTTCGTATAGTCCATGTAAGATCAAAAATAAATAGTATAGCCGATTTCCTTTCAAGGGTTGGAAACCATCTAGAATTCTATACAAAAGATGAAAATACAATGGAAGTCGTAAAAGATCATAATAAAACAGTAAATTTGTCTTTCATTAATTTTTGGCAAAATCCTGTGTTTAATGTGCCTCTTACAGATCACCAGAGGAAGGATCCTGAATTAAGAGAGATTATCAATAGGTTAGAGCAAAAGGAAGAAGTTCCTCCGTATGTATTAAGAAATAAGATCTTGTTAAAAAAGACTAAAGGTAAAGGGAATAATGGATTTAGAATTGTAATACCTAATTCTTTAATTCAGTCGATCATTGAGTATTCTCATTGTCCAATAATTCATGGTGGGCATATGGGATATCGAAAAACCATTGCTAAGGTTGCTGAAAAATATACCTGGCCTACTTTATATCCTGACATTAAGAATTTTATACAATCTTGTCATTTGTGCCAAACCTGTAAAGATTCTAATCGAAAACCTATGGGTCAATATTTTACAAAAAAGGTAATGCACCCAAATTATACTTGGTTTATTGATATTGCAGGGAAATTGCCTAGTAGTTCTGGATTTGAATATATTTTAATTGTCACTGACGCCTATAGTCGTTTTGTCTTTTTAGAACCTTTAAGACGACTAACCTCAAAAATCATCTGTAATAAGTTACAGGAATTATTTCTTCGATACGGCTTTCCTGGTAAAGTCCTAAGTGATGGCGCTTCTTATTTCGTGAGTGATTACTTCTTGAAATTCTTGTATAGCTATGGTATACAGAGTGTAAAATTCTCCCCATATAACCCACAATCGAACAGAGCCGAACGCACGGTGAGATCGGTTAAAAATTTAATTCGTATTTATGTTGATAAGTCTCAACAGAATTGGGCCCAATTACTATCTAAAATTGCTTTTACTATTAACATAAGTATGAATGAAACTACTGGGACTAGTCCATGTGAACTTTATATGGGACGGAAATTTTACCACCCATTAGATGTTAAATGGTTGATGGATTTAGATCTTT
Source organism: Thermobia domestica (assembly GCF_964235325.1). NCBI lineage: Eukaryota > Metazoa > Arthropoda > Insecta > Zygentoma > Lepismatidae > Thermobia > Thermobia domestica. The sequence goes on from NW_027655909.1 coordinate 26,879, forward strand.
TAGACGATGACCAGGATAAAGAGCAAAAATTAGTCAATATAAATAATAACATTGAACGCGCTTGGAAACATAGTGCGAAGGTATATAGTCAAAAACATAATCCTGTTAATTTAAATATTGATGATTTAGTATTGGTTAAAAGGTTTATGAAAATTTCAGCAGAGAAACATTTCAATCCAAAGATCGCCCCTCAGTGGGAAGGCCCATACCGCCTTATTTCTAAACCTACACCAAATACAGTTTGGCTAGAAAATATTGAAAGACCATATGTTCATATAAAACGCCATGTTCGTTTTTGTAAGAAATATTTTCCACCGAGACAAGTTAATCAATCTAACCCATAAGGTAACATGAAAAAAAAAAGATTTGATGTGAGAATTGAGGTTAAGTAAATTATTAATATTGTACTTATTTATATATTTTAGGATGTTTGTTCGAACAAATTTTGTGTTTTGTATATTTTTTTTTATTCCTGCAGGAATGCCTCGTCCGAGAAAGTGAGAGGTCAACCCTTTTCATTTTGTAAATACCTCATCATCATCCTTTGTATATGTTATGTAAGGAATTGGAAAATTTACTGTAGAAGTTTGTAAAGAAGGCGTTAGCATTTGAATATTTATGGAAGATTTGGTAATGTATTGAAATTATTTTATTATTCAACTTGGGATTTGTTATGGTTAGGAATTTTTTTTTGACCGACCCTCGGATATTATGTAACCCACCCAAGTTTCATAATAAAATGAAACGTTGTAAAGGAAAACTTTTGTGAGATGAAACTCCAGTTTACTGTTAAGTTGGTTCTTTCTCTTGGAGTTGGAAGCACTGCTTAACCTTCGGTTGGATTTGCGCGAGTCGTCGATCGGGATGACGTCACGTTGCAGCCGAGGTTCTGGCTTTAAGGCTGAAACGCTTCGCAGTGTATAAAATGAGGTAAGAGTGATAGGTCCTCTGAATGAAAATGGGTCGTTAAAATTAATATTCTTTCCGTATAATCGTATAGTTTAGTTAATTTCTTTTGAAATCTATAACAATTCCTGACTATGGTTATTATTTAGAAGACATTATTATTATTCAATATATTTTGGAAGCACTTATTTCTAAAACATTGCGAAAGGAAAAGTAAGAAAGTAAAATAGTTAATTGAATAGTTCATGTTACTGGTTTTGTGTAGGCAGAATTAAGCCTTGAGTTAAAACATGTTGATTCTTGTTTTTCCTTGATAAAACTAAAGAAAAGTCGCTAGTCAGGAAGTTTAATATATGGAAATTACGGAAAATATTAAGGCTAGTGGAGACTTCAAATGAATGATTTATGTCTTTGGTCCGCTTTGAAAAGGAAAGAAAAAAAAAATAAGAGGAATCTATAGAGTTACAGATGAGCTGATGCTCGTAACTCATGTATTTTGACCCATATTTAAGGAATCATTTCCTCCCACATTTTCATTCCAAAGAAAGCCACTTTGCAGTAACTTCGAGTTCCATACATTTTTGATTATATTGTTATATAGGTTTCTAAATTCTATATTTTGGATTTACGATTGGTTATAATAATACTACAGAAAATTTTGTCACTTGGAAAAAAAAAAAAATCCTTTTGGGAAAAATGTTACTTGCTAACGGCGATTTCGATTAATGATATTATTACTTGTTAAAATTGTTGAATGTTTTCTATATTACTATTTATATAACACGTTTCGGTTTGTTATAATAAAATTTTCCATTTTGTTAGAAAACTTTTTCCATTTTCAAGTAGTTGTAGACAAATTCCTGATTATCTTAATAGTGATATTTTTGCATACAGTATAAGCCTTTTCCAGTATTGAACCTCACTCTTCACGTCGTCATTATTCTCAGCCGTGGGGGAGTGGAATTCTCCTTTCTCTCTCCTTTTAAAATTCTTATATTCTAAAGGGGGAAGTGGGGTGACGTCCGTTCTCGCAGGACTGTGGGTAGTGGGGGCTATTTAAAGATTATATGTGTATCGTTCATCCGTTACAACCTCCTCGTCTGAAGCGAAACGACGGCCTCCTAGGTGCTCCTTCAAGTGCGGGAACAGGTAAAAGTTGCTTGGAGCGAGGTCCGAGCATAGAGAGGGTAGTCGATGTGTGTTCAAACTCGTTGATGGCGTGCTGGGTCGGTCACTGCACTCCTCGTTGGAGAAAACGTTTTCTCTACCAGCTGCCGGTGAATTCCAGCCGCGGTTACATGTTTCGCCCACAGAAATCGAATACCTGAGCGGACTTCTTCGCGAGACCAGTTTCCCAAACAAGTCGCCATTTGTATTTACATACAACTAGCGCTGTAGGTGGCGAGTGGCTGAAAGTCTGCACAGTTGCCAACTCCATGTATTAAAATTACCTCACACTCTTCATTCCTCTATAACAGACGAAACTCAAGAAATATCAGCCTTGTAACGTTAGTTTCTGATCCTCCCTCGTAGCAGTAATTACAACTTTTTAAGTATTGTAATATTTTAAAAATACAACTAAAATTTTAAATGCATTTCTGTGTAGTATTACTTCAAAATACCATTATCTCTGCATCCCAATATAGTCATCTGGCCTAATTTATTGAGCTTTGCTGATAAAGACAGTGAGTCGCCCTTGAAACGAGTCCAACATCAACAATTTAATTTTATTATAATCATCTCCATGCAAATTATGCAGATTATATGTCATATGTTCATTTTACACTTTTTCAAAATAACCCATTCATTTTAACTAATTAAGTAACAAACTAACTAACAAGTAAACAACAACTGAAGCGTATCCACTAATAAAACTCCCTATCACATTTTCCGGCTGCATGCTACAGAAACCACGAATAAAAATTAGATGTTCTTTCAAAATATGGTCTAAAATGCACCCACTTTCTCTGCAGACCTTCACTTTGCATTACCCCTATACGATTTGCATAACTTAACAGTAACCTTAATCTCTGACACAAAAAGCCCTACATAACTTTTTCCCCTTTACTCCAGCGCTTCAAAGCAAGCTTTTCCTTTTCCTCTACATCAAGTCATAATGAATGCTGATTCATATTCTCTGATGCAGAAAAATCCTACAAAATTTTCGAGCTTTAAGTTCATCAATTTACAAGAAACTTCTATAGCAGTGGCATATTTTAATCTACTGCCCTTTTCTCTCAATGGCCAAATATTCAAAATTCATTATGATTAAAACCTACCGCAATACGATGATCACGTCACCACACCAAAAATCGCCGCGATCGGCAAAGTAGTTTTTGCGTGATATGCATTGGACAAACCAACTTTCTGGTAGAGAGTTCGGTAAGTGAAGAAATACTATAGAGCATTAGTCGAACGGATGGTTCAATTCTTGTACACACCAATACAAGTAACATACGAAAATAAAACGGAAACTAGAAAATCTATTAAAAGGACCAAGACTTTTTTGGTTGTTTTGTTTTAGTGTGTCTACGAATGTTGTTACGATAGGAGATACTGAAAAGAAACAAGAATATGAACTTGACAATGCACTTCCTGTTTCGACTAATGCCACTAGATATGAAAAATGTATCGTTTTCCATTCCAGTGTTTTGAATGATCTTTCTTAGTCCTTACGAGCAATATTCAACATTTTGTAATGAATGATCACAAGGAACACACAGCGTAATACTACACAATGCACGTGGATAATCTTGGCACTTCTAAGCTTCTAACTTTCTCATGAAGCCTTCCCTACAGGGATAAAATTAGAAATTAAAAGCTCACTTGATCTGTGATCGAATCCGAGACTCCTAGCACAAGAGGTGTACCCTCAACTACTAACTTCCCTCCTTCCCCCCCCCCCACGCCCCTTGTTCAAATAGTCTCGGATATTGAGTAATACATTATTTCCTGAAACAACCTGTATAGATTCATCTTAAGCAGTGTAATTATCGCACCAGCTTTTGAGCTCACGCTTGAGAACATGTATGCCTCAAACTGGAACCTAGAACAGTACTTCATGAGCAAAAATTTGCTACTTACCAATATATATATCCTTCCGTGAGAAAACTAAATATTCTCCAGACGTATCGGAACAATAAGCTAATTCCATCTGCAGTGGCAAGATAAGAAGGATAAAAACGGATAAAGGAAATATGGTATGAGAACAAGAATACGTAGCACCAAGTGATTTTCATAAGCAGATGCACCATTTCGTAATAATCAAGATAGTGTACTATTGATAGTAAGTTCCAATGGTACGGACGGGTACATATCAGCATCCTAGATTGAAGTTCACTCTCGAGCATGAATCCGATAACTGTCTCCCATTTTCATATTTACTGATAACCCGATCGCACAATAAATTTATAATAAAAGTATATCGAAAATCCACTGCAGGCACTACTTCTATACATCAACAGTCAGCCCATGCATCACTGTACAAGGCCAATATTTGCAAGAAATTCTGTCGTAGGGCATTATTAATTCGTGATTGTTCAAGTAATCTCAATGCTGAAATACAGTTTTTATATCAAATAGGACAAAAAGAGCGGTTATAAGTTGCGTACATTTCAAAAATGGTTTAATCAAACACGTAGATCGGAGCAAATTCCTGAAAGAGTTATTTTCAAAGAAGGAAAAAGTTGGATAGGAATTCCTTACTTTCCATAACTATCAATCAAAATTCAACGTATTCTTGCAAAGCATAAATAACATATCTGCTTCCGGTATCCCCCAAAAAAGTTTAGAAAAACATCTCACCGGTTTTAAAAGTTATTTTTTGATCTACTAAATAAGTCACGTATTTGTCATGCTCAGTGTGAATGGGACTCTGCGCACATAGCTGAAACCAAGAGTAATATTAACACCCGAATTAAAGAATACATAAGACAATCAGAAGTCACAAGAAGAGGGTATCAGGATTGTCACTTTACCTAAAACAACATACACATAATATAGAGTAGGTTAATGTAACGGGTTCAGGAAAAAAAAAAAAAAAAACGCGAGATCAAAGAATCATTCATTATTTATAAATTAAACCGGCTTTAAATCTGGATTCTGGCAACATTGATAAAATCTGGTTACCTACTTCTGATGTGTGCTTTGGTTCCGGCAACAGTGACTTAGCATAGACACCATACAACCTTCAAACTCTTTCTTCCACTGTGCTCTGCTCGTTCTTTTTAGTTCAAATCTTTTTACGCTACGTTGATTTGGTGATATGTATTCCCGTTCCCATACCATATTTTTTTTATCATCCATTTTTATCCTTGTTATCTTACCTCTGAAGACGGAATTAGCTTGTTGTTTCGATACGTTTGGAGAATATTTAATGTTCTCATGGGAGGATATATTGGTAAGTGACAGTTTTTGTTAATTTAAATCATCCTCTCATGCGCCTACATAATTTTAACAATACTTCATGTGCTCTTAAACCTTTCAACACTGAACCCTTGGTTCATTTGGAAACATTGCAAGTAGTAGTACCAACTAGGCCTCTAGCAAGATGGATGATTCTTTAAGAGGCTGTTACAGAATATACGAGAACACTATTAGCTTGGTAACATTATGTTAAAAAAAAAAACAAAAGTGGGAAGAAGATTCATTCAATTTCGTAAGCTATTCAATCAACATCCAACATATTTTTCGCTTTGTAATATTTTTTCTTCAAAAGCCAATGATTCTGGTTTTAAATACTTAAGAGCTTGACATACTAAAAATAATACAGAATTTACCATTTTTCTTTTGCTTGTTTTTCATAAGTGAAAGGAGATAATGAAATGTAACTTACCACAATCATAGATAATGTTATTTTACAACAGAAAATATGAGCCTGAAGAATTTTCAGTGTTTCCATCCATAGAAATTATAGTGTTGCCAGAATAACATTTCCCCCAAAATCTAAGTTAAGGCAGCGACTAGAGGAACGAACTCAACTGCATTTGATTACATATAATGTTGTTTTGGTATCCTGTGAACTACTTTTCAAATAACATTATTATTTAATTTTAATAACTGTATGTTAAAACTATTTTGTTTCTTACAAACTAAATACAATTATTATTTAAAAAGTAGTTCACAGGATTCCAAGACAACATGATACGTAATCAAATGCAGTTGAGTTCGTTCCTCTAGTCGCTGCCTTAACTTAGATTTTGCGGGAAATGTTATTGCGGCAACGCTATAATTTCTATGGATGGCAACAATGAAAATTCTTCAGGCTCATATTTCCTGTTGTAGAATAACATTATCTATGATTCTGGTAAGTAGCATTTCATTATTTTCTTTCACTTGTGAAAAACAAGCAAAAGAAAAATGGTAAATTTTGTGTTATTTTTAGTATGTCAGTCTCTTAAAAAATCTGCAGGAATCACTAAATTCCATAAGTATTCAATATATTCTTTAACAGTAGGTACTTGATTATTCTTATTTTGTGTGTTCATTATCCTGATTTTATTTCATGTTCAACAAAGCCATAAATCCTAAAGAGTGATTGTAGAATAAGTATTTAGAGAAATTTTAAATTACGTATCACATTTCAAATCATGCAATCTATCGATTACAAATGTGTACTCGCAAAGATAATTATATATCTATTATATTTAAATATAATTACATAACATACACTTACAGGTTCTTTCAAATCAAGCGTTGGCAAGCTAGTTATAACGTACCGTCCATGATTTGAGTATGGAATCGTGCAGTTATAAACGGAAGTCTGGAATTAAATTAAAATCATGCAATGAACATGCGTTCTAAATGAATGTTACAAAATGTTGAAGTTATTCTTTTTACAAATAAAACATAAAACAAGACAAAACAAAACACAGAGTTACGAGGATAATTCAGCAAGTAATGCCTCCAAGCTCACTACTTGGCCAATAGAACTCCGAACATTCTGAACTGTTTATCATTAATGCACCGACGTTTAAGCCATAGAATATCACATCTTTCACCTTCCCATATCTTCTCGTTCCAGAGTAATGGTGCAATCCATGTCATTCAGTGGTGATATCCGGTTGAAACAGCGGGCTGTCATTGAATTTCTGATTGCGGAAGGTTATCCGCCCAGGAACATTCATGGTCGGCGATGGGTCGTGGATACATCATTACGACCCGGAAACGAAGCGTCAGTCGATGGAGTGCCGCCACATGTTCTCTCTTCCGCCCAAAATATTCAAACTTCTCCCATCTGCTGGCAAAGTGTTATTGACATTCTGCCTCATCCTAAGTATACTTCGAATCTTGCGCCCTGCGACTTTTGGCTCTTCTCCAAATTTAAGGATCACCCTAAGGGTGAACGCTACAGTTGTAACGCGGAGGTGGAAGCAGCAGTTTGGCAATAGTGTCGCCAACAGCTACCATAATTCTTCGTTGATGGCATAAAAAACCTTGTTTCGTGTTACCGCAACTATGTTGCTGCCACCATTTGTAGCTGACATTGCAAGCTTTCCACTGATACCTGTACCGGTGCTATCTGTCAAACACAAATAAAGGTATCATCTTGGAAGCATTACTTTCTGACTTACCCTCGTACATAAAAGTTTTTTTTTTTCACTATTTTAGCTTTAATGTTGGTCTTAATATTAACAAATTTAGCGAAAGAATAAAAAGTATATAGTTTAAGTAAATTAAAGTGTTTTATCTACTTTGGCTGCATGCAAAGGTAGAAATCCAACTCCAAAACACAAACTTGTTAACAAACAAGTAAGTTAGTAAAAGAACTATAGGAGAAACATTTAAAGTGCATAGAATTTACAGTGTTCTAATCCGTTACTAGGAGAATGCTATTAAATAAATTAATGCGGAGTTGCAAATCTTTCTTACTCCTTAGAAATTCATGGGCACAATATTCACGTTGTAGTTCTAAAGTTCTGATTTCTACATCAAAAGTCTTGAAATTGACCACTAGTTCATTTAACCCTTTTGGGATTTGGGATTTTTAAGGTAAATTTTAGATTTTCAGTAAAGCCGCTACTGCGTTGATATTATTTATCCTAGAATTTTTCTTCGTACCTCATTGTCTTCAGAATAAAGCAACCTCCCAAACGGTACCATTCACATCTTCGTATCATATACCTGAAAAGGGGAATTTGAGGAAAAATGTTTTTTTTTTTTTTTTTCTGAAAAAATATGTTTTTCTAAACTGTAGGCCGCTTTGGACCGGTCCTGTGTTAACGTACATATCTCAAAATTTCTTGAAAAATAGAGGAGGAAATAAGACGTAACACGTGTGTTCTGTCTGATGGTCATGTCGAAGACATATATATATATATATATATATATATATATATATATATATATATATATATATATATATGTGTGTGTGTGTGTGTGTGTGTTCTTGGACCCCATTAAATCTTTTAGACACCATTTGCGAGAGAACAAAATAAGCCATTTCATTGTACTCTTGAAGGTCAAACAGATGACGTCATGACCCCCATAAACTTACGAGCTCCTTCTCAAAACACGTGTAATCTGTTTCGCAATGCAAGTAGGACTGAACAATAAAAATCCAGTGGTAATAGGTGTTAAATGAACGTGCTAAAACAATACACATGTACGGTATATGTCTATACCATAAATCCCGAAAGGGTTAATAACATCTTCAAGAAGCTCAATGAGTTATTTTCCTCAAGTTCTCGCATTCATCAATGGTATTGTTATTTTCACACAAATAAATAAAAGGAACCTGAGCTGGGACTGTAATTATAAGCCCTTAGTTTCTCACCCAACTGACATATTTTAGAATTTTAAAAAATATGAAACTAAAAAGACATTTTATAGCTTCCCAAAATTTTGTCCTGAAAAGGTCATGATAGAAGTTCTGGCATATATAATATCTGGATAAAAGGCAAGAATGTTTATTTTTAAATCTTGACAATAGTACAGTAGAAGTCGATATACTGCGGGGAAAAGTATGTCCCCCAATAAGAAATACATTTTTCTTACAATGGAAACTTACTTTTGAAAGTTAAGTTGAAACAGTATTTTTTTAATGATGTTCTGCAGTATAATTTTACTATTAGACTCACTCACTTTCCCTACTCCCTAGTTGAACCATGACTCCTGAAGTACAAAGGATTTCGCAGAAGAAACCAGATAGACTGATTTTCGTCACTTCGTTACACCGCGGTAAGGTTATAACTAGGACCAGTATTTTTGGTGGAAAAGAAGTACTGAAATTGGTGGGTTAAAAAAAAAAGAAAAAAGAAAAGAAAGAAAAATGCCGTTTTGCTGGAAATTTGGTGGAATGAAAACTACCTTAATTAATAACTGTACTAGATTGCAAACACAATTTTAATATTTTTGTACCAAATTCTATACGTCTAGATATTTGGTCACTTGGAAAATGTGTTTTTAATTTAACAATGAAAAATGTAAATTAAAATTGTTTACGTGTGTACAAGTGTTTATTGAATATGTTATTAGTTATGCATCATCATGCTTTGTGAACTGATATTTCCAGTGAGAGACTATACGCCTATGGAAATATAGAACATGATATGCTTTCAACATTTTGAACGGTTATATTATGAAGAATTTTTATTCTCCATGTTCGATGAACGAGAGCGAAAAGCAGAAAATGGCCAAAAACTGACATAACGTGTTTTCTCATCTTCGCAATGATTTATTTCATAAGATTGAATTTCGCTTGCCTGTACAAATACACATATCAGGTTTTGCCATCAGGAGATTTTTTTTAAAAAGATTTTTATTAGGAATAATATAGTCCATAAAGTGTAAGTTTCCTCGGTTAAGTGAAAAACATCTGTAACGGTCTTAACCATACTGCTGGAAAAGAAAATCTATCTATATATATAAATAAAAGTGACTGTGTCTGTGATTTAATAGCTGTTGAACCACCTGACCGATCTCGAACGAATTGTCAACATAGATGAGGTTCGTGCTTTTTATCATTTCACTTTGGTGGCTCAACTTGGAGGAAGAGGGGAGATACATAAAAATGATCGAAAATGACCGATATTAATGTCAAATGCATAGTTTCGAGGTCACTGAGATGAACAGTGACACTTCCGTTATCGTTTAAATTTAAATTCGGCCCCACAAACTGAGGGAGGGGAAGGGAGAAGGTATATAAAAACGATCGAAAATGACCGATATTAGTGCCGAATTCATAGTTCTCGGAGTTCCTAAGATGAACATTAACAGTTCCAATGCCGTTTAAATCCAAATTCAGTCCCGCATCTTGGGAGATGGGAAGGGGAGAGAGGCATAAAAATGATCGAAAACGACCGGTATCAGTGTCGAATCTATAGTTTTCGGGGTTGCTGAGATGAACAGTCACACTTCCGATGTCGTTTAAATCCAAATTCAGCTCCCATCAGTACTCCTAAGGGGGGACGATGACATATAAAAATAACTGAAAATGACCGATATTAATGTCGAATTCATAGTTTTGGTGGTCCCTAAGTTGATTAGTGACAGTTTCGGTGCCCTTCATGTCCAAAATAAACGTATTTTCCATACGTGAAGAACGGAGAAAACAAATAATTCATGCCTTTTGGACAGCTCTTGTACGTGAAACATGCAAAAATTTCAGGCAAGAAAACATGTTAACATTTAATAGAAACGACAGGGTCTAACTTTTCTCATAGGTTTCTAGTGTTCAATCCTCTAGATTATTCATGATTATCTTTGTCAGTTCTCTAAGCATCCCGTTTTCCATGCTGTTATAAAAGACATTTCATACCAAAGCTCTTAACCTGAGGGTTGGTCTCCGGCATATGATATACTTGCCTCGCATACGGTAACTGGCTGTAAAATTGTACACTGTGCGCTGTGAACAAAGCAAAAGGTAAGATTAATACATGGAAAAATGTTTAAATATAGATAAATCATTGAGATAATGCACTAATGTAAATGAAGTCACTGAAATAATGTACGGGCTGGATTCATAGAGCAGATGAAACGTACTTCTTATCAAATTCTGTCTTCTTAATCAATTTCAATATACATGGTGCACTGAGGGAGACAGCCTTTAGATTTTTACAGTTGAGGAATATAAAACACATTAATTTGGCTCTGGAAATTGGTTATTTGTAATTGCACGGAAAAGTATATAAATTTCATGTATAGTTACTTGATTGGTTTTAGACACAAATTAAAGAATTCAAGGAGAAGCAGTTCGGAACACGGCGGCTTAGTGGTAAAGCGCTCATCTCTGTTGCGTGAGATCCCTGGTTCGACTCCACTTCGCGCTAAGTGGGCTTTGTAGTAGACAAACACCATGTGCATAGATTTTGTCAAGGTTTTCCAGTTTCTCCCACTTTCTTTAGTCCGCAATTTCATTCATTATCATCACTATTTCCCCAATAACCATGAGACCTTAAACCAACCAAAAATAAATAAATAAAAAAAAATGTTTCTTAGTAGTTTTACTTTACTATATTGTAATACTTCAAATAGTTATATATCACAACAAAATGTAAAATTAAAATGTGCAGAAGTTAGTACGGTCTATACTTTCTAGCGCTTTCTATAACGATGTTTACATTTGACAAATACGTGACAAAAAAGCAATTATGTCGTATTTCTTAGCTGTGAACTTGCCCAATCGTGCAGCGCTGCTCTAGAGTCGAAAACTAGTTTCAACACCTTATTATGCAAATATTTTGGGCAGCACCTGAATGTATCTCAGCTGCTGGATTGGGGGAAAAGTGTCTGTGAAATGAGTATCATGGTCATCTTATCTCAATTCTATAAAAAATTGTGACATGTAAGTTATATACGCTGAAAACTTGGAATCTCTATAATCTTGGAAGACTTTAGTCAATGTTGTATCGCTTGCGGATCCCCAGATGTTGAACAGATTAGAAAGTATCCAGATGTTGAACAGATTACAAAGTACCCACATGTTAAACAGATTAGAAAGTACCCAATGTTGAACAGATTAGAAAGTACCCAGATGTTCAGCAGATTAGAAAGTATCCAGATGTTGAACAGATTAGAAAGTACCAAGATCTGAACAAATTAAAAAGTACCCAGAAGTTGAACAGGTTAGGAAGTACCTAGAAGTTGAACAGATTAGAAAGTATCAAATGTTGAACAGATTAGAAAATACCCAGATGTTGAACTGAATAGAAAGTATCCGGATGTTGAATAGATTAGAAAGTACCCAGATGTTGAACAGATTAGGAAATACCCAGATGTTGAACAGATTAGAAAGTACCCAGATATTGAACAGATTAGGAAGTACACAGATGTTGAATAGATTAGGAAGTACTTAAATATTACAGATTAGAATGTACCCAGATGTTGAACATATTAGAAAGAAAGACAACAAATAGGAGTTTGAGGAAGCCTGTTGAAAATGGTGGCTACACGTAATCTACGTCGTACATTAAGCTAAAATAAGATGCCGATGGCTCTCTTTTACTTCAAGATTCTATTTCAACCACTTTAAAAGTTCTAGAGAGCGCTGCATTATCAAAAACAAAAATTTTTTTAATTCTTTGATTTCTATGCATGAGACAAACTTCTTTTTCCCCTTTATTTTATTTATTTACTTAGTTGGTAATTTTCACGTAATAACATCAACAGTTTGCAGGCACCAAGAGAATATCTGTTGTAATTTGTAGGGTATATTGATACAAATACGTTTGCGGCATTTAGTGGGTAACAGGAAAACTATTTCGTGTAGAGAAATATAGTTGCCACTACGCTAATCTTTGTTATACAGGGCTAGCATAAAGGATTCATCATTATTCAAAATGTTATATTTTCAAAAGTATTACACGTACGCTCATAAAAGATATATATGAAAAGAATCACACACTGACCAAGCTTATAGACCCTCTACAAATGTTCAAAATGTGCCCCTTTGGTGACACGACACACGTCCAGATAATACTTGAGTTCATTCCATATATTTTGTAGCACAGTCCTGTCAATTGTCTGCACTGCAGCACTGATGCGTTCTTTGAGCTCGACTAAGGACGGTGGTAGTGGGGGTACGTACACAAGATTCTTAACGTAGCCCTACAGGAAGACGTCGTAGGGCGTTAAATCAGGAGATCTGGGAGGCCAGGGGAACAAAGCTAGGTCACTGAGTTGAATTAAGTTTGAATTTAACGTCCTTTTCAGCAACGAGGCTATACGAGACGGGACCTACTGATTAACGTGGTGTCCGAACCACCTGAGCTTCCGCCGGGAACCGAACCCGGGTCTCCCACGCCAAAGTTAGGTCATTCTCACTAATATGCCGAATCCAGCGATGCGGAAGTTCATCATTTACGTAGTCACGAACTGCGATGTGTCAATGAGGGGGTGCCAAACTCTACACAATACAAACTTGGTGAGTTTGTGGTTCTTTTCATATTTCTTTCATGTGTAATACTTTTGAAAATATAGCCTTTTCAAAACGAATGAATCATTTATGCTAACCCTGTACATAGAAGTGAGTGGTTAGCAGAACTAACCACCGTGCCTTAAACTCAGATTTTTGGGCAGCCATATCAACTAAATTGAACAATTCCTTGCATAAGGTGAACCAAAAAAAAAAATGAAATCTGTAGATATGCTCCGTCTCAGGATTATGCCCTTTAGGCTAAAGGAAACAGAATATTGATGAAGGTGAATAATAATGAAGGAATTATGTAATGAGAATGTAGGAGAACCCCACGAAAAGTCCATGGACATGATATTGTCCACCACTCACATTGTCTCAGATCGAAATAGGGACCTCTCGCACTAGAAGTGAGCACTCAACCACTGAACTCTCGTGTCTCCAGTTCCCTTTCTATGCGTTGTTAATTTGCATTTAAAACCAGTCAAGTCATAATTAGGAAACAGCAACAGATGATACTGTTATTATAGCTAGAACCGAAGAAGGACTACAGGAGATGATTGACAAAATGGTTGATACTGGGACACTATATGGAATGGAAATTAACGTAGAAAAATCAAAAGTTATGAGAATGTCCCGTGGAAACGCGCCCTTGCTGGTCAGAGTAAACAAAAAGAACATGAACAGGTGAATTATTGTAAATATCTATTATTTTGATGAGAGACTCTTATTGCACCAAAGAGATCAGGTCAAGAATTGAGACATTCAACAAGAAAAGATCACTCTTAACTGGCAGGCTCAATATTGGAGTAAGGAAAAAGTTGATCAAGTGCTATATATGGAGAATTGGACTTTATGGTTCAGAAACTTTTACATTACGCAAGTTAGAGAAAAATATTTAGAGCGCTTCAAAATGTGGTGCTGGAGGAAGATGAAGAGGATAAAATGAACAGAGAGAGTAACAAATGAAGTTATTTTAAAATAGGTAGGAGAGAAGAGGACGCTTTTAGGCAGCATCCTTTGCAGGAAGGTCAATTGGGTTGGACACTTCTTGTGAAGAAATGATCTTCTTCATATCACGATAGAGGCAAAGATGGAAGTGAGGAGTAGGAAGAAGAAAAACACAATTGATAAATTATTTGAAAAATAGAAGAAAATACTGGGAGTTAAAAGAAGAAGATAAAGATCGAAAAACGTGGAAGAAATATTTCTAGGTCAGAATCTTAGAAAGAAGAAAAGAAAACTCATTCGTCCGAGGACTTGCTAAAAGCAAAATACTTAATAATAATAATAATAATAATAATAATAATAATAATAATAATAATAATAATAATAATAATAATAATAATAATAATAATAATAAAATATATTGCAACTACATGAGTAGTAAGACTATCCATGGCTATCCAGGATTGATTATTTTAACAAAAGGAAGTATTGGAGATGGAGAAAAGAATGATAATAAGGAAGTGGAAAGAAGTAGATTGGATAAAGAAGGTAGGAAGAGAGAAACTGATGAACTGGACAGGAGGCTTACTTATTAATGAAGTATGGCAAGGAAGTTTGGATAGCATAGACAAGAAGAAAATAAAAAAAGGCCCTTATAAGAAACAAAAATGACGGAACGTGATAGTTGGAAAGTGAACAAGAAGACTTACGGGATTGGCTGAAGGCCTCAGCAAATAGGAGAAAAGAAAAAAATACAACAATAACTATATATATGTGTGTTAAAAGAATTTAAATGTTTTGATAGCAATGACTATATATATGACTGTTAAATAATTCAAACTTTCTCATAACAATGACTGTATATATGTCTGTATTTTCATTTATTTTCGATATTGTCCGAAGAAGGATATGTTAGATATCCGAAACCGTTATTATAATTTAAAATAAAGTGTGTTTTAAGCTTTGGTCAGTGTTTCTTTTGTTAAAACTACATGAGATTTACATCTCATTATCCTTGCACGTAAATTGGTATTAATAAGTAATGTCCATAAAGTAATGGTGATAAAAAGGAAAAGAAAAGAGAAAAGGATAAAATTCAAATCAAATTAATGGAGAAATATAAACAATACCAGTACAGAACAAGAACATATAAGAAATAATAAGAAGGAGACTGTAGGAGGCAGAGAATGAGTTGAGTTGAGTTGATTTTGGGTTTAACGTCCCGTTCAGCAACGAAGCTATATGAGACGTGGACCTACTGATTAACGTGGAATCCGAACCACATGAGCTCCCGCCGGGAATCGAACCCGGGTCTCTCACGCCAAAGGCGCGTACGCTAACCGCTTAGCCACGGAGGAGCTCAGGAAGCAGAGAAGTTTTATGAACAAGCAAGAGACTTTATAAGCGCTGATCTAAGCTGGAAAGGCTGAATGGGTGCTGTATAAAGAATAAATCAGAGATGATGATTTCAAATGTGAATTATTCAACTAAAGTTGACTAAAGCTGTAAGTTGATCCCATAGAAATGTAACAAGATTACGTTTGCCTCTGTACTAACGTACACAGCAGAGATATACACTATTACAAGCATGTTAGGGAAGACAATATATATATATATACACGAGGGGAAGTCCGAAAATAAGTTTCCCCAGGCGATGTGCACAAAGGTGGGGATGTAGGACCAAAAATAGCAAGTGACATTAAAGAGCAGACGTGCCTTTATTTTTCTACGTAAATACCACATACATTGAGACATTTGCCATATCGGTCTATAAGCTTCAAAAACCCTTCCAGGAAAATTTCAGAGTTGTGCACACACGGAAGAAGCGTCGAACAGCTTCTGTGACTTCAGCATTCGTTTTAATCATGTCATCCACCACCCTAACATTTTCGTCTGTAGTGGCCGTGCACATCCTTCCAGATCTCGGTTTGTTCAACACTTGCTGCCGCCCTTCACTGAATTGGCGACACCATCGCCGCACTATTTCTTTCGACATCACATCAGCCCCACAGATTTCCACGAAGCGGTTATGGATTTCTGGTCCCGATACACCACGTGTCCATTCATAGCGGACAATCACGACGTCAGAACGTGCCTTCTCTCCATAGCTACCAGGCTCAGATTAAGAGACTCGCCTCCGCTTTGCGCAGGCGCTGTGACGGCGCCATCTGCAGGATTGCGGGAGAACGATACTCACTTATGTCTGGGTGTGTTGCGCGTGCAACCGCTGTCTTGTTTCTCCCGTTGGTGTTCGCTTTCCTGGGGAAAGGGAGGGGGGAAATTTATTTTCGGACTCTCTTCGTAATAAGAAACGAAACCATAAGGAGACAGTGAGAGATAATAATTTTTTACGAGTATGAAGAAGAAAAGATTGAAATGGTACGGAGATGTGAGAAGAATCAAATAACAAAAGATGCCAAATATAACGTGGGATAAACAAAAGCTGTACGTCAAACCTAAATGAACAGGAGAAGAACGAAGAAAAAGAAGGAACATAGGGTGATTGAAGATGTGGGAAGGGAAAAGTAGACCACAGAAGAGTTACAGAAGGAAAAATTGACAACATATAATAAAAAAAAATGAAATTTTTGAGTTTAATGCCCCATGAAAACACCCTTTAAGCTAAAGGAGACGATGATTAAAGCAAGTTGATGATAGTGGAAGAATTGGGAAATGAGAAAGTGGGAGGAAACGGGAGTACCCCGAAAAAAAAACCACGGGCACGATGTTGTCCATCACAAACTTACTTGGCCGGAAATCGAACCAGGATCCCACGCACTAGAGGTAAGCGCTCTACCACTGAGCAACCATGCCTCCCAAGAGAAGGTAAAGAAGCTTTATCTATCTCCTCTTGTGAAAACATAATACGGAGAAGAAACAGTTCTTGTTCTAACTTGTTCGTACAGTACATCCTAACTCAATCAGTTTTTAATGCTTTTTTTAACAACGAGAAGGTGAAATATTTGTAATAATTGCACAGGAGAGTCATTTGTGAATCAAGAAAATAGAAACCTTATCTGCAAAGATTCAAGCAATACTAATAATAACCGATTTCATCTAATAATGTCAAGCTCCAGAAAAGGAAGAATATGCAGACTAAAGAGGGGGAAATATGTACCCGAGACTCCTGTAACCGAGATAATCTAGTTCGTAGATTCAGATAGCTGTTAATAGAGCCAATATTTGGAATGTAGAACAATCCAGTTGAACGGAGTAGCTGTACAATCGATTTTAACACATATGAAAGAAGCGTTAAAGAAAATACCTGTCACACATCTGTACAATTATGATATTCTATTTAATTAATTAGAACTGCATTATATACTAACCTTAAGTGTTTGCCAAGCTTCTACTAAGTCCGCGTTTTCTACTCCATAACGTCGTGTAGCGTACGATGCAAACCTGCAACATTAAAAAAAACATATTGTTAAATCCACTAAAGGAACTAAACTGATACACGACTATAACTATTAATTTAAAGCCAGAAATATGCCTAAAATGCTGGTGTGCAAAACTTCAGATTCTCCTAGTAATGATAACTTTACAGAAAGAACTGAACCCATAATAAATGACATAAGTAACTGGAACAGAACGCTGGTGTATTTCAAGCTAATATAATTGTTACAAACTCATCATGATATGCTTTATATATATTTTGTTTCAGAATGTTACATATAACCTTAACCATGCCTGCAATGTTTTATCATTTGGAACACATGAGATCTGATTATACAAAATAATAATAATCCGCTGAGAAAGGTCCAGTGAAAACTTTGGCTATAAATATTCAGACACATTCTTGAGTTTAAGTTGATTTAATTTGATTTGAGTTTAGCGTTCCATTCAGCAGCGAGGCTATATGAGACGTGGACCTACAGCTTAATATAGGGTCCGAACCACATGAGCTCCTGCAAGGAATAGAACCCAAGACTCCTACGCCAAAAGCACGTTCGTTGATGGCTTAGCCACATGAGAGCTCTTCATAAGTTTAAGCTAACACGCTTAACTGTAACGTGATAATAATCTGTCAAGAACAATATTATTCATTTTGTGTATTCGAGGTGATTTGTGAAATATTCTCATTTTTGAAGTTTATAACAACAAATTGTGATCATTCGCTGGAGCTACAGGTTAATTACACGAGCTCATAACAACAAGGAAAAACAAATACACTCACAGAAATTCTTCACGTCTAGAAAGTACGTGTGGTTAGAATAAAAACGGACTGATGCTACAAAATCTTTTATTGGATATTTTGCACAATGGGAACTCTATCACCTTCAAAGTACTCCCCTTTACGATCCTTACATCGTTCCATACGATTTTTTCATTGTTGGAAGCAGTATTGCCAGTCATTTTTTGAAATCATATTCATGACATCCGTCACTTTTCTTTTCACAGCTTCTACTGTCTCAAATCTGGCTCCTTTCAGGGCTGACTTCACAGTGGGGAATAAAAAAAGTCACATGGAGCAAGAACCGGCGAATATGGCGGGTGATTCAACACTGGAATGCCATGTTTAGCCAAAAATGTCTTAACTTATAGGGCCGTACGGACAGGAGAATTTTCTTGCAGAATTCATGACTTTGTTTGCCACAAATCAAGTCGCCGTCTTCTTACTCTCTCACGAAGGGTTGTCAGAACATCAAGATAATAATGTTGTTTACAGTTTAACCCTCGGGTACCCAATGAACGTACACGATCCCACAGATATCGGAAAAAACAACCATCATGGCTTTGAATTTCGACTTGCTCATTAGAGCTTTCTTCTGGCGTGGAGAACTCGGGCTCTTCCAATGCATTGATTGACGCTTTGTTTTAGGATTGTGAAAAACCACGATTCATCACACGTAATCATTTTATCTAAGAATGCAGGATCCTTTTCAATGTTTGTCAAAATGTCAGTACAAATGTTCACTCGAGCTTCCTTTTGTTCCAATGTCAGGTTTCTTGGCACTAATTTTGAACAACATTTTACTCATGTTCAAATTCTCATGTAAAATTTGACGAACACTTTCTTTGTCTATTCCTGTGATGTCAGCAACAGCTTTAATGCTCAATCGACGATCTTTCCTAATCACATCACTCACTTTCTGAATGTTCGTTTCTGTTCTCGACGTGCAAGGTTGTCCTGGACGCGGGTCGTCTGTGGTCATTTCCCGTCCCTCTTTAAAACGTTTAAACCTCTCAAACACTTGTGTGCGTGATAAGCATTAATCTCCGTACACTGATTTTAACATATCGTACGTTTTTGTTGTGGATTTTCCCAGCCTGCACACAAACTTCACATTATCACGCTGTTCAATTTTAACACTCAGTATTTTTCCGACGGAGCACAGACGTACGTTCCGCTTTGTACAAAGACCACAGCAAAATTGATTGACTTGAATCCAGGGCAGTCTGTCATTCAGTAGGCAGGGTATCGTGCTATAGAATCATGCATTACTTTAACTTCATGTACACGTTGTTTGCGAGTAGCTAAACCAATCCGTCCATATTTCATAGGTCACAATATGTACAGTTCGCAAAGTTAAGTGTTAATATCAATTTCATCGCTTACAAAAAATCCTCAGATTGGTGATGAATACAAATTTCAATTCGATAAATAACAATGCCAATCTGGCAAATCAAACTAATAACTTAACCACTATTTTATGTATCAAATTATCATTTATCATTATGCAAGAGGTATCCTCAACCATCTCCGCGCTGTTTCGGGCAGGAGATATTACCCTAGCTCTGCGCTGCTTTGGGCAAGAGGTTCCTTCAGACGAGTTGCTTCAGGAAGGGGCCAACCAACCCTAAACCTCCGCACTTCTATGGGCAGCAGGTCTAACTACAGAGAATTATTCATTTGTAATATATGTAATATAGTGTATAAATTATATAGAAACCTTTGTAATAAAAAGGTGGAAGACGAAACATCCGGGTACCGTTTCTATACCAAATATTACAATATACTTAAATATGTGCCATCTAAGGTACACTGAAAGCTCAGCACCAGCTTGGAATATCAGCTGATCTAAAATTCACTGTTTTATTTCCTCGTAATTAGGAACTAATCTACTTTCCTATACCATCTGACTTTAGTATCGTTTTGGACCTCGAGTGTATATGACCTACAGCTCCCACACGATAAAGTTTTAAATACCAAAATTTGAGCTACGCAACGTCACTCTCCAACAGTGCTGAATTCTTCTAGACATTTGAATTTTTATAGGAAGTGTTAATAAATTTCTAAAAGAATCAGTGAAATCTGATCATCTTGGAACGATGACGTTTTATGTATTTCCATCTTTAGGGCAAAAAGCGCTTACAAATGTTGCGTAAGCCAGAAAAGAGAGAAAAAGAAATGCAGTCTAACATATTTTAATTAAAATTATTTGTTTATTGTTTATTTCAAATATTTGTGTTTACTGCGGTTATTTACTTGTCGCTATGGCAATGAACTGATATTGACTTCAGTTGCTAAGAAAATGGTGCAGTATCTACGTACTAGCTTATTCCAATAATTAAGATATATATATCTAATTAGAACACCCAACTATGAAGACGTCTGTGATTTAGTTGTTATGAGTGTTCATTTATGCGTTGAATTATACATAATGTTTTACGTATTAATTGCTACAAAACAGAAAGTGATGAACTGAGGCAATATATAACTGTTTTGAGGTTATAATCTGTATCAACCATTCACAGACAAAGATTAAGTTCTTTCGTTTATGAAAAATTCGATTTATTACCTGTTTATGTTGTTGAATGTGCTTGCATTTACATACACATCTTGTTTTGTTTTTGTTTTTCAGTTACCAAGTACGAAAAACATTCCTTCTGTGAAGTGACTCTGTATTAGATGTGAACTGACCATGTGATAGTTGTATAAACTCTTGACTTAATTCGCTGAATTCAATTACTTTATTAAATTACATTTATCAACGATAGAATTATGAACATTTAAAATGCAACGAAACAAAACTTTTATTAATGTTGTACATTGCCAGACAGCTTGTATAAGCATGTATTTGTTAATTGTCACTTTTGAAATTGTCAATAAACCCGGCTAGTTTCCTTCTTGCTTTTCCGCGTTCTTTTCCGCCTGGCCTGACACTTCCTAATTCATTGACATCAGACTCATCGTTTTTCGATTAAGCAAAACCACGGAGGACACATCGACAGGGGATTCGCCACAAGGTTTAGGAAGGTGCAGGTTCGTCGTGAGAGGCACGTCGCTCCATTGGAGAACAACCAACTCCATGCTTTGGGAGTACCATTCTGTTGGATCATCGTCGCAGATTCAATAGAGTCCAATATCTGACTAGTAGAATTAAGGTGTAGAAGAACATCATCGGAGACGTATCATAACGAGAGAACTCGCCACCCCTAGCAGTCAGCAGGATTAAAATCAAATTGTTGGCTCATTTTAGTACATCCAGGCTCTTCCAGGGAAAACCATTCATCATTCAGATGACCAGGACGACACCAGTCTCATCGGAATGTCAGGCTAGTCTCATCCTTTATCTTTTAGTCATGTCCTATTTCTCTCTCTCACCTTTTCCCCAACTAGTCATTCTCAAAGTTAAAACATTTGAATTTTATTTAAATTCAACCATAATTTCGCAGTTAAGTACCGTGTTGTGCATCAGTTTCATCCCCAATTGTCACACTTATTCAATGAGTATTTTAGAGATTATTCTGAGCTATTAACTGATGGTACAGCACCGACACACTTGTGAGCTGAGGCAGTGCTGTTGTTGGCATTATAAAGTAAATATTTATTATGAATCCTAAACTTGCTGAATGACTGAGTGCGAGATTCTAGGTTCGATTCGCAGTTGGGACACAGAATTTTCAGATTCAATAGAGTGAACCTGGGTTTTCCCTAACATGGTGTTCATTCGTACATTAAAGAATTGTGGATGGAAATAATGTATAAGTCAAGTAGATTAAGTAGATTTTCAGCTTGTGATATGACGATTAGGATTAGGAATTAGATTTCTAGGTTGTCGGCATCTAAGGCCATGTTAGCCTGTCACGTATGAGGGATGACATCCTTGGGCGATCACATTATCCGAGGAATGGGAAGGAAGAAAGGATTGCGAAAGGAAGGAAGCGGCCTGGAACCTCTATGATAGGTACCATCCGGGCATTTGTCTGGTGAGAATAAGGAAAACTCAGAAAAACCTCACTCAGAACGGCTGATCTGAAAAGGCTTTTACACTTTTTCCACCGAATGTCCCCCCGGGAATAGAACCCGGGACCTCTTGCACCAAAGACGATAGTTTTGTGATATGACAAGAAGCAAGTTTTTGTAGTAGGTATTGTTCCTACGATATATGTAGTAGGTATCGTTTGTACTATAACCGCCACCAGGTTATAGAAGTATTTTTTGTGGACGCTCTGTATATTTCGTAAAGACACTGATTATTTTTTCGATTTATACTTTATTCTGTGACGCAAACAAGTTCTTTTTTCGGTGGGAATTGCTTCCTTCCCACGCAACTGGACAAAGAAGTCTCTCATTGTTTTTTCATATATATATATAAAACATTGTTTTTTGGTGAGTACATTTCAGTGAGCTACGAACCTTTTCAGTGTTTCTCCCAGACTTATTAATATCCACAGTATATATTCCACTGTTATTTGGAACTGAATTAAGTGCTTTCTTTAAGCATATATGGAAATACTAGCTGACCAGGTGTTCGAGTGACCAGAGTGATGCCAGTCACATTGGTTTTGCAGTTCCTTATCTGTACTTTCTCACGCCCGAGTTATCGCAATGTCTCGTGCATCGTGACCAGTGGACTAAAATTAACATAAATTATTTTCCGTATTCTGCTTGCATGTGCATACAGGTGCTTTAACTGAGTGGTTTTTGGAATGAACTGCCAACACTCTTCAGTCAACCATTGCAGCTCGTATCTAGAACTTTTGAGCTCGGGGAGTTTAACTCCGGAATTTTGTGCAGCCACCACGCACGTTGCGTTGGGAATTAAGTCTGACTCTGTTTTAAGGAGCACAAGCTATTAGCCGGCGAAAGACGTTTTCTTACGGCTAGCCTCAACTAGTGAAGTCCCAGGTTCACGTACCTTGTGCGTACCTGTCAGTTATAAAAGTGCCCACCAACATTAGCATTCTACTTTGGATACTTTTTTTTATTTGCTGAGACTCATCTTAACGCTTCAGGATTATTTGGCGCAGCAACTGGATTTCTACGTGGGATTATCCGGCAACTTTTCCCCCAGTGCTAATCCTCCAAGTGCGTCAATGGTGTGAGAGAAGCATTTGCAGTGAAATCTGAAATATAATCTTCTATATAAAAGTGATAAAAAAGGGCTACAGTGCATTAAAAAGGCAAAGTGTGATTTTAGTAATGAAGATTATTATATATATTCTGTGTTAAGTGTTGTGTTCATTTCTCTTAGTTAGTATTCTTTTTATATATAATATTATACTCATAAATAAGCATAGTGTTATTTAATCCAGTGTGTTTTCGTTGTTTGAGTGAATGATGTTTGTGTGAGTTATGGTCTGGATGACCGTCTGATCGTCCGTGAGGTTTTCGGGACGAGACATCCGAACCTCTCGGCACCTAATGCTCATTTCATCATTGAGACCGACGAGCGATTTGGAAACAATTTGTAACCCCTTCCTGGAGAGGTCCTTCATCGTCCTATCCAGGTAAGTTCAGGTCTCAGTAGAATACTTATTGACAGGACCACGGAGGACAGAACCACGAACAGTGACCCCACATTACAAGGGTGGTTACAGTACGACACATTCTTTCTCCGTCGCAAATTATATATGCCATCCCGAATTTAGAAAGAAGCATACAACTCTAACAGACTATCTTAACATTTTTTTTTTAATTTTACATCTTTAAAACAATCTTCTGCATTATTTACTGAAATGTACAAAAAAAAAAAAAAATGAAATTGAAGCCCTTCACTACTGACTAGCAATCGAAGGCAACAGAATTGGTTGCCGAAATTATACTAGAACTCCTTTTTTTTTCTTTTCTTTTTTAAATTTACTTATTTTAAGAATTCATGCGGCACATTATAAGTGAATATTAGTTATTATATTAGTGATACTTGGTATTTGAAAACAATACACAAACCCAACAAGTGAAGCAGTAGAAATTATACGGCAAAGCTTACCATTCTGTTAAGTTGGCTGGCTCTGTCCGCCATGCCATCTCTGTCATAAAGTCATACATCACATAGTTCTGGTTGATGCCTTCTGGTGTTAGCCCTGTTCCAATCATTGTGCTATTCTCCATATTCCGACCTTGAAATACTCTCTAAAAAAAGAGAGAGAAAAAACTGTCACATATTAGACTTTAATCGTAGCATATTTAGTCACTAGTAATAGTAATAAGGGATTACGATAATTCAGTGACAGAGGTCTCACCTTTAGTACAAGCAGTACTTGTTTTAATCCTAAGCCATGAGATTGTATGGTGGACAGCATCTCACTCACGCATTATAAATTTCCTTGGAGCTATTTTCTTTCCTTCCACTTTGCTTTATCATTTGCTTACAAATATTATCCGTCCCTTTACCCTACACGACAGAACCACAGAGGCTGAACTCAAGATTTACATTATAATAGTGCTATGTTATTTCAATAAGTAGGAGTGTCACATGTACACTACGTGAAGAAGTTTAGTTATTACAGCGTGCAATTTTCAATTAACATTGAAACCGGTACTGGTAGTAGATTGTTATCACTTGTGGTTTTAGTATAGAGACTAGACTGGAGATAAGGGGCCGTCCACATATTACGTAACGCGGCAAGGAGGGGGAGTTCAGTCTTGCGTTTCGAAGTATGCAAGGGAGGAAGAGGGTTTTACGTCTTCGTTACGTAACGCATTTTTTTTCTGTAATTTTTATTTTTATTGCCAGGTTTATCTGCAATATTTTAAACAAATAATTTTATTCAGTTCTCTTCTTTTTTATAAATAAATATTTCTATTGTTTTGGAAAATTGCGAACATAATAGCATATATAAAATGAATCATGCAGAAGGGATTTGAAGATGCTACTAGACACCAGCATGGCTAGTGACGAACACTGCATGTATTACAATTTTACATTAAAACTCCTTTCTGTGACTATCGCCGCAATGCATTTACAGCACACGAAGCTTTTCTGGAATTAGCTGTCAGCAATCGTAACCACCGCTTACAAATGCTCTCGTGTTCCCACTCGTACCGCTATTTCTGAGAATATGATTCAAAACCTTTCATTTGAATCATTACCCACCCTATTCTTATAAGGAATTTCGAATGTGAAACAGAAGACACTCGTTTTCGTGAAATATTTTCCGCGACGAAACGATTCACAATTTGCAGAGCAAAATAAGATATTAAAAACCGAATTTGTCGGATATTCATCTCATGCTGTATTTTTTGCTCTTTGAATTTCAATTTTCCTGGAGAAATCTAGTTCATTCTCATTCTGACATTGATTTAGAACAAAAGAATTTGAAAAGTGGTAAACTGAAGTCCAAAGTCCAAAGAAGACGCTCGAAAGTTTGTTCACAAACGAGAAGTCCCTGCTCCTATACGTGTGCAGCCACGTCGAATCTGTGTTCCACGAGGAAGAAAACTTCTTTGCATCGTCGACAATGGCAAACTTCAAATACAGGGAGCATCCTAGACTCCGGGGAAAGAGGTCGATGTCAGTTGTTTAGATCCTGTTTCACCTGTATCTTCCAGCAGGATTTCCTACTTGCCAATCATCGGTGACCTAAAAGAATGGGTGTAATCTCCTTTGGAAAACGATACTATGCAATTTCGAAGAATCAAGACTGGTTAATTACACAACCTTATAGGGTTAAAATATTACGGTACTACAATTTTCTAATACTTTGAGTTGCTAGCGAAAACACTACAAATTTATTCAAAATACACGCATTTTGTAATAAAAAGTCCTGCCATTAAAATTAGTTTTTTGTTGTAATAACCCCCAAAATAACCAAAATTGGTGAAAAAACAAAAATCAAAAAGTGTTACGTGACAGGGGGGAAGGGGTTTGGCCTTGTGTTACGAAGTGTGACAAGTGGGGCAGGGGGTATAAAAATTGGTCAAAAATAGCGTTACGCAATATGTGAACGGCCCCTAAGATGTATTTTCAAAGAGCTTTAAAATAAAAACATATAACAGGTGTACTAAAAATGACCCTCACGGATAACAGAGCGATATTCTTGAGGTCAAAATAAAGCGAAAATGCTATACAGTGGCATATTCTCACAGGCTTCCTTCAGCCGCTATAGGGAATCAAAATTTCACAATGTGGCAAAGTTACAGATGACTTGGATCCATTAGCATTGCTCTACGAACCCATCAAGCAGTTACAGCGATTGTTACATTAATAACTGATGCTAGTATCAGCGTCCATCGACTTTAACTGACATCTGGAAAACATCGATGTAACTATTTGATGGATTGGCAGATCTATTTTATAGTTCTTTAGCTGCGACGTTGTCACATAGTTAGGGGCACGAGTTTTTTCGCACTAAGAATTTGAATATTTCGAGTTTCGTTTTTCATATTTCGCGTTTTGTCGCATTTTGTAGCTCCAGTAGAAAAGATATTCCCTGATATTTCTAGAGTTGTTCCTTTTATTCATAGATCACTACAGAAATAAACCATTAATTGCCTAAAAACAAAATACACTGAATATTTTACTTGACATTGAAAAATTTCACTTATAGAAAATTATATTTTTTTAAAATCAAATTGAAGAAAAATCAGTAACTACTAAATTTACTATGAGTAGGAAAGTTTTGCTGTCTTCTGAAAAGACATAGGCACAAGTTACATTTACGCATTAAACATAAGCATGTTACATGTTTCCACATTTTTCTCCTTCATTGAATTGTATGTTTATCACTTATCACCAGTCCATACTTGGAATAAAACCTCTCACAATTGGCATTGCTTGTTGGAAGCCACACATATATTAGTACACTTAAAACACAAACTTCAAACAATCATCACTTCGGAACTTTTGTCCATTCAAAACATTCATTACAATGCATTTTCCAGACGAATCACTTGTCAAGAGTTCATAGGCTACTTTGTAAAACCCCAAATATGGTACTTTATAATCAGATGCTTGTATTTTTTCAAATAAAAGCAAAGCTTTAAAAAAAAAAAAAAAAAAAAAAACGCAACTATTTCTGATTCACTACTGCATGCAATTACAGAAGAATAGCTTTCCCAAAGCATCATATATTTCTGTAGTTTGAGAGTCTTTTCTTTGGGAAGAAAGCTTTAAGAATGATCTTTCTGAAAACATTTTTTTAAAGTCACATTCAACACTAGCCCTCTTTTCACTTGGTAACAAACGTGTGTGTGCTTTAGTTTTGACACCAAAGAGGCTCTGTCGCAAAACGTTCAATTAAGTACTGAGTCCGTCCAGACGATTACCCAATAGATGTGCTGTCGGAGATTTGTTCGTCTCAGTAAAAGTTACAAAATCGACAGTCACCACAATTATCACTAACATAACTTAACTGAGCCTTCAAAACTAGCTTCTTGTCTTTCAAATAACTTTTGATCGTTCCGAATCACCCAAAATACACCGTTCTACCGTTCTGTCAGCGGAAAACTGCCGTTTTTAAATTAATGAAAACGTATTTTTAAAATTTCGCGTATTGTTAGAAATTTCGGGCAAAACTGTCAATTTCGCGTTTTGTCGCGCAACGGAAACCAATTAAAATATACATAGAATATTATAAAACGTCAAGAAACTGAAAATTGCTTAATTCTGAAGCATTTCGTTTTATCGCGCATTGCGAAAAACTCGTGCCTCTACACATAGTGCAATTCGTGACCTCCATAGAAGCAGAAAGATATACAATTATATAAATTCTTCGCTTTATTTTGATCTGCAGAATAGCACTCTGTTGTCTGTGGACGCCATTTTTAGAACACCCGATATACCAACCCTGGAAACAAGAAGAATTGGACACATGGAAACAGAGACTATGGGACATGATCCTTTTACAAAAGGTTAAGTACCGACAATAACGACACGTGTAAATGTGGGGAAATTCAGGATCCAGAACATGTTCTACGAAATTGTGATAACTTTATACAATTGGGAGAAATTCAAACTGAAAGGAACAGATTCAAGGAATTGGGCATAAAGGAAATTAAATTTAATAGACAAAATTTCGACAGGCTTGAAAACACATTAAAACATATAAAAGAAGAGTATGGAAGAAAAGGAAAAACTAACAACAAAACTAAAATTGACTTCCAAGAAGATTAAATAAGAAGAAAGTAATAAGTTGCGGGATCAACAAAAAACAGTTCTGATAATAATTAAGAACTAAAACAATAGCTTCTCTTTAAGTATTAGTGTTTCTCTAGTAAACAGTGTTTTGTTTGAGTTTCAGTGTTACTGAGAGAGATCAACAGTGCTTGGTTTTGGGTTTATCTCTGGGAAATAGAAACTGGTTACAAATCTTCCCAATAATTAGGTAAAAAATCCGAAAGAGAAATGAGAAAACAGTGAAAATGTCAAATGAAAGTGGGTGTAAAGCACAGCAAATAAAAGTGTAAAGTGTGTAAACAGTGAAAATGCATAAATGAAATAATAATAATAATAATAATAATAATAATAATAATAATAATAATAATAATAATAATAATAATTATTATTATTATTATTATTATTATTATTATTATTATTATTATCAAAGTTATCTAAAATATAACTATTCTATCAGGCCTTGTTCCCATATTGTTAAACTAAATACAACAACAGACTAAGCAGCGCCATCCATAAAAATATATAAAATATACAATACTCAATTAGATGTTATCTACTTTGATCTCTCGAAGGCCTTTGATTCTGTCAGTCACATTCATCTTCTTCATAAACTCTCCAATAGATTTAATGTACATGGCAAATTTCTCTCTCTAATCACAAGCTACTTGAAGGACCGTAAACAGAGAGTTGTTCTTTCAGGGGCGACTTCTAACCCCCAACCCGTGATCTCAGGGGTGCCTCAGGGGAGTGTACTTGGGCCTCTGCTGTTTGTCCTGTATATGGATGATCTCTACACGCACTTATCAGCTCAACCTAGTGGCCTTCTGCTTTTTACTGACGATTGTAAGTTATACAGAGAAATATCGTGTCTCCATGACACAATTGCTCTACAGGAAGACATAAATCACCTTGCAGGCTGGTGTGAAATGTGGCACTTGAAACTCAACAGTAAGAAATGTGACAGTATTACTATTACTTTGAAAAAGTCTCCTGTCCCCTCCACATACCATATCAACGATTCCCCTATCACACATTCTGCTAGTCATAACGACCTTGGTGTCATCTTTGATTCAAAACTCACCTTCTCTGATCACATCTCCTCAATACTAAAGAATTCAATGCGCATGTTGGGACTTCTTTATCGATTCACCGAACTACGCACTGTTTCTTCATTAGCAACTTTTTATAAGACTTTAATAGCGCCCAAGATCGAATACTGCTCTCCCATATGGGCCGTGGCAGCACCTACACATCTCTCCAGACTTGATTCTGTTCTCAATTTCTTCATCGCTATAGTCCGTTTTCGTGTTCCTGCACTTCGAATATTATCTAAGAAGGAGCTCTTGCGACATCTTAATATTCAAACTCCTGAAGTACGCAGAATTATCTCTGACCTGAAATATCTACATAAAATAGTTAATGGAAGCTTAAGATCGGAAATATTACTTCAGGAACTATCCTTACGTGTCCCTTCCCGCATCACCCGGAATACCCACCTATTCCATCTTGCCCGTCCTAGGTTGGCTGTTATACAGAGGTCTCTTTTTTATAGAATACCAAACTGTTATAATCAAGTAACAACTGATGTGGACATTTTTTCGAGCTACCCAGTGTTTGAAAGAGCAATTAAACGAGCTTTGACGGAATAGTTTTACTTTTACACTCTTTTTTCTATGTTGTTGTTATTGTTGTCTTGTTTTTTTCTTTCTTTTGTTAGCATGTCCCTGTGTAAAATGGCAAAGTTATGCTGTATCTGGGAATTTGTTCAATAAATAAATAAAATAAATAAATATATAAAAACTCAAACACAGTAACAGTTTCGACACAATAACTGTGTCTTCATCAGAGTTCCACTCCTCCTCTCCTCAGTTTCAAAAATGTTCTATCACTATTTTATCGGATGGAGGTCTGATCAACACATAGTGTGTTGAAACTGATGTATGTTTGTATTTTTATACATTTTTATCGATAGCCTTGCTCAATCTGTTGTGGTGTTTAATTTGGAACGGATATTTTAAAGCAGTTTAGCTGAAGAGAAACAGCAGAAGACCAAAGGGGAAGCAATATTTACACAATATATGTCGGAATACCAATAATAAAAAGGGAGAAAACACAGTGAGAAATTAGAAACAGAAATATCTCAACGACGACAACCAAAGTGAGAGATGGAGAAAAAAAGAAAGAATAAGGAAATACAAAGACACGAAACTACGAAAGATTGATGTCCACGCTTGAAACATTATGAAAATCAAAGAGACTAACAAAGACCAAGCACTCTGACTAAATGTTTTTGTTTTTCTTTTTATTTTGTTCGGTTTGGATTTATGAAATGAAATGAAATCTTTAAGTTTTACGTCCCACGAATATGTCGGCTAGATTGAAGGAGACGGTGATGAGGACAAATGAATGAAATGGTGCAATGAAGAACGTGGAAGGAAACGGGAGAACCCCAAGAAAACTCACGTACACGGTGTTTTTGCACCACAAAGCTTACTTGGCGCGAGCTGGAATCGGACCAAGAACCCCATGCACAAGAGGTGAACGCTTTACCACTGAGCCACCGCGGCCCTAGGTTTGGATTCATGTATGTGGTTTTGATTTGGATTGTGGAGGGAATTGTATATGGTTAAAAAGAAGTAAATAAAAGAAAACAATAAAAATATTTTTTAATGGGAAAATGAGCACGTTTCAATATATAAGGTAAAGTGCTGCATAAGAAGTGTTTCTCCCCGAGATACCGGTAAAGGGGATATAAATCGAAAAGAGAGGAAACTAAAAGAGTGTAGAGAGTAAGAGACACTAGTGATTGCCATATAACAAGTCCTGAAGGTACAGGAGAAAGCAGAGGCAAGTGGAGGCTTTACAAATAATAATAATAATAATAATATAATGAAATGTATTCTTGGATTGATTAATTGATCGCAGAAAACCGCTTCTCGCTATATACCTTTTTTATTCCATAGCAATCAACGTTAAAACCGGAAGTGGCTCATTTCTGCTGCTTCTGGTTTGAATATCGCCTTCAAACTCGATTCGTAACTTTTGACTCTTTTCATCTTGGCCGAAATCGATGGTGATTTATCAAATATTTTTTTTGTCTCCCTGCCAAATGGGCATACGGACAAACAGAGTAAATATATAAAGGAGGTTTTGTAACGCGGACTGATAGGATAAATATATAAAGGAATTTTGGTAACCCGGACTGATAGGGTAAATATATAAAGGAATTTTGGTAACACGGACTGATAGGGTAAATATATAAAGGAGTTTTGGTAACATGAACGGACAGGGTAAATATATAAAGGAGTTTTGGTAATACTGATAGACAGGGTAAACACATAAAGGAGTTGTGGTACCACAGACAGACAAGGTAAATACATATAAAAGAGGTTTGGTAACACGGACATACAGGTAAATATATAAAAGGGTTTTGGTAACCCAACTCCTTACAAATTACTTTAAAAGTACTGTTTAAGTAGCAAGAATAGCAGTATGTGGATTTTCATATTTCTACGACTTTCAAAATCTACTAATTTGCGACACGATGATAGTAATCCAATAATCTCTGTCCCATTGCTTAAATGTTCGCCGTAGAAGGAAAAACCTAGTATACTTCCGTTTCTGCCATATAACTCTCAATTAGCAGAATACACAGTGAAAAGCGAGCGGAAACGAGACAGCTTCTCTTTTGCTGGTAAGTTGTTTTGGCACGGAAGTTTTTTTTTATAGTAGTAAATCTTGTGTCTAACCTCTGAAACACGCGCGGCAGCTGTCGCGTAACGCGGCTAAATACAGACTCATATTTTAATTGCTTGTCACTGTTTCGTCAGTGGAACAGAGTGAATATCAAGTTCTCTACGAATTTACGGAAAACTCATCTATATTATTAATCTATTTGGAACGAAAGAAGAAGAATACTGAACAATGACTAGCTTGACTAGCTTTGCAATGACCAATGATTGTGCATTTGCCATAATATTCTGTGACATGAAGTTGTGCACTTCTTTTTACCGTTTCCACATTTTTTAGTGCTTTTTAACCTAGTTTTAGACTTAAAAATGAGCTTATGATGAGGACCGTGATCTTCGGAAACGTTCTTTAGTTTTCGTAATTTAAAATAAACTAATCGCAGAGCAAAGCAATCGAATTCATTATCTTGTGATAATTTCGCCAACTAACCACTTGGCTTCATCAGACACCATAAATAGGATCAGAATGGTGTCTGGTGAAGCCAAGTGGTTAGTTGGCGAAAGTATCACAAGATATTACTTTTATAATAATAAATTTATTTGCTTTCCTCAGTGATCAGTTTATTCTCAATTATAGTATACGAGAGTCACTACGAAAGTTTTGAGATACGCATTGTTGTGGCACAGTATTTGAATTCCAACAATTGCGTTCGGTAGTGGTATCCAGAGCGAAGAAGCGAAGCAAGTTTCAACTCGCCTCGCTTATTGCCTTCACTTGTTTGTTGATGTGAGCAGTATTCGGCTGTCTAGAATGGAGCTCGAAAGGGAACATTTTCGGCCAATGATCCTTTACGATTTCAAAAGTGGTTTGAGCGTGACACAAAGCCTTGACCGTTTGCAGGGGGCATTTGGGGACCTTGTTCCTTCCCGTAATACAATTTTTCGGTGGTTTGGTGAATTCAGAAGAGGCCGGACATCGCTTAAAGATGAAAAGAGAGAAGGACGTCCGGCAACAGCTGTGTCAGATGAAAACATTGCCGCTGTGGAACAAATGATTCGAGAAAATCCTCGAACAACTTTCAAGGACATTGAATCTACACTGAACATTGGATCGCCAGCAGTAACAAAAATTCTTCATGATCATCTTCGGCTCAGGAAGGTTTCATCTTGTTGGGTGCCTCACACTTTGACTGAACAGCAGAAGCGCATGCGTGTGGATTGATGTGAAGAAATGCTTGCAAGATTTGATGGAGGCAATTCTCGACGCGTCTCTGACATTATTACTGGTGATGAGACTTGGATCTATCAATTTGACCCTGAAAATAAACGCCAGTCTACAGTTTGGATCTTTCCAGACGAAAATCCACCCACGAAAGTGAAGCGACCGCGAAGTGTGGGGAAGAAGATGGTCGCAACTTTCTTCTCCAAATCTGGCCATGTTGCAACTGTTCCACTTGAAGAACAAAGTACTGTTACTGCTCAGTGGTACACCACTGTTTGCTTAACAAAAGTGTTCCAGAAGCTTCGGGAACAGCGTCCAAGAACTAGATTGCGTGGGATCCTGCTTCATCATGACAACGCGTCCGCACACACGGCCAACATCACAATTCAGTTTTTAGAATCTACGACTCATCCGCCGTATAGACCTGACCTGGCCCCGTGTGATTTTTTCTGTTCCCAAGGATCAAAGATAGCATGCGTGGGAAGAGATTGTGCAGCCCTTAAGAAGCTGTAGTGACTTACGAGAATGAACTTTCAACACTTGAAGAAAAAGACTGGCAACACTGCTTCCAAAAGTGGTTTTCGAGGATGCAAAAGTGTGTACAGTGTAATGATGAATACTTTGAGAAAATGTAAGTGTTGAATTGATTTTAAGTATGTAAGTTATTTCACATCTGAAAACTTTCGTAGTGACCCTCGTATAATAGGCAAAGCTGGTATAATGGAGAAAATTAGTTTTCGTAATTATTAAGGTAAGTATGAAGCAATGTTTTTTGTTTACTATTGTTTCAATAGTAACATTTGAGATAGTGAAAAGGGTTTATGGGGGCAATTGCCTTTCTCGTAGTCGTGTTTTAAATGGCATAAGAGTTCAGAGCTGGGAGAGAGTCTGCGGAACACGACGGGCGTACAGGTTCAAGTAGGTCTTCCAGAAATAACTAAAATGATTGACAAATTTCAGGACATTCTTACTGACTGAAGCTATAGCATACAAACTGTAAGAAACTTAACGGTGATTAAGATCACCAACTGGGTCCAAATGATACAGTAAACGAATGAAACTCTGAGGTACAAAGGTAGGTTTACCTTTCTCTTTAGGATATTTTGAATGACCGAAACGCGAAGTTCTTGGTTCACCAAATAATAATCCTATTATCTCACACTCCCTAGTCACCAGATCTGGCCCAGTGCGATTATTTTCTATTTCCTAAACTCAAGTCCACACTCAAAGCTTCGTACTTTGATGATATAACGTCCATCGAGAGTGCTACAAGGGTTTTCAACAGTATTCCATAAAAGGACTTCGAGTAATCTTTCTATGCACTGATGGCCAGGGCGCAACAATGTATACATGCAAGACGGTATGGTCCAAGGTAAAAAAAACTTGCTATGTTCGCTCTTTTTTTCTACAGCTCCAGTCTCGATTTCGAATTGCCGCACAGTGTATGTTTAAATTATTATTTTTATTTCTATTACTAAAATATGTGAGATTTCAACATATCATGAAAAACAAGAAAATTTCTAATAAAGGCAATGTGGGATTGAAGTTACTGAAGTGTGGATTTTAATCTGACTTTCCTGTCCTCAGCAGAATACGCTGACAACCAAACACACATAGGACAAACAAAACAACCCAAGGAACTAGGTAAGTATACCTGGTTGACATTTTGCACTGCTCCATACATGCCAATAGTGCCTCCAAAATTATGCAGCATACACCAAATGAACGGCTGTCCATAGTAAGATTCTAATCGTGTGTACTGTTCACTTTCCTCAGAATATAGATCCAATACGATCATTCGGCCCTGAAGAAAAATTAAAATAATTATAGAAACTGAACTTCAAACTAAAGCTACACCAATAACATATTAAAACTAGTCAAGATCAAAGATAGCGCCATCTAAATAATGGCTTCGGACAGGGTTAAAGAAACCTAGGTTTGTGCGCCACCTCGTTTATTCCATCAATACTACATACGATCAACTAGTTTATCATAAGATAAGTGATTTCATACATGCGACATTTCAAGTACGACATTCACAAGTCATCAAATTCGTATCTGTAATATAGGCTTGATCGAATGGTCAAATACTTAATCATTTCCAATTTTCGATGCCTGATACTGATATACAAATTACAAATCTCCATTACAACGACACTCGGTTAAAACGATAGATCCCTTTGGTGTCATTATAACCAAGTCCGTCCGTATATATATATATATATATATATATATATATATATAGGGTGTAAGCTAATTATGTTACAAACGTCGGGAGGTGATTCCTGACATCGAGATAAGCGAAAAAAAAAAGTCCTATGAACATATAGTATATTGACCATATTGGCCATGTTGGCGAGGGTCAAAAGCATGGGAACAGTAAATTTGAAGCGGTAGATATCGAGATGCAGAGAGAGACACAAACGTACGTTCGTCGAGCACATTAAAGGAAATGTTTGAAGTGTCCGCCATGGACAGCAATGTACGCATGACAACGCCGGATTATGGATTGGCGAACCAGTCTGAAAATATCTGGTTCATGGCGATAGTTGTACAGGTGTTATGGATATGCTGTTCCAAGTCGCTCACATCGTTGACAGGAGTAGCGTACATCACCAAGGGGCCTACTAAAATTCCAAAATGAAATTTCGTGACCTTTTCGGATTTTTTTTTTTTTTTTACTTACTTACTTACTTACTTTTATTTACCAAACCATAAAATTTCGTAACATTCAAAACTACACTGCTTGACAAATGCTAAGCAACAGTGCCATTTTTCGGAATAATTCAGACTAGACATTCAGGAAAGAAACGAAAGGCAGTACATATGCAATAGTGACATGTGCAATTATTCTAATGGAAAATGGTACAGATTGCGCCACACGGAAGAAGAAGAAAACGGAAAAGAGAGAAAGATGCTCTTTGGAGCACGTCCAAATGACCACGAAAAATGGGTCTTCCTGCCAGAAAGACACAGATATGAGTACCTCAGTAACATGTGTGACCGCCGTGGACACTAATGCATATTCTACATCTGTTATTCATGCTGTCCACTATACTAGTGAGGAGTCCTTGGGGGATATTGTCCCACTTCTCTTTTAAGGCGTGTATCAGTTCTTGCACGGTTCAGGGAGAGGAAATTCGTTGAGAAACACGTTTGCCAAGGACATCTCAGGCATGCTTAATAGGATTAAGGTTCGGAGAATACGTAAGCTATTGTATACTTGTAATATCTTCACGTTCAAATCTTCAGCGGTCCTGTGTGGGCGCTCATTGTCGTCTAGAAACATGAAGTCCGGACCTATCGCACTCCGAAAACGACGAATATGACTGAGAAGAATCTCTCTGCAATACCGCTGCGATGTCAGACTACCTCGCTCAAAGATGTGAAGTGGGGTTCTGCCATTGTGCACAATGCCTGCTCACGCCATCATGCCTTTGCCACAGGATCACGTTCATGAACATTCTGTTGTGCATAACATGTTCCCCGCTCTCTCCACAGTAATTGGTGGCCAGAATCGCTTGTCACAGTGAAATGAGATTCGTCAAAGAACATCACTCTGGGCCACTGTTGCTGATCCTAACAAATATGTTCCTGACACCACTGTAATTGTTCGCGATGATGGGACGCAGTTAACAGGCTTCCTTGCATACAAACCAACTTGATTTAAGCGCCGCGAAATTGTTTTAGTAGATACATATGTACTGGTAGCGTTTACAATGTCTGCAGCTATCAGACGCAGCGTGTGCTGTCTGTTCCTTTTCGCCGCTAGGGATATATATCGTTCATCTTGAGGCGTGATCTTCCTTTGACGACCACAGGCGTGGTTTCGCATCACATTTACACCTTCCGCGGCCTTTTTCAATCGCGAGATTACACTTTTTGACACTCCCATTCCTGTCGCCATACTAGTAATAGAATTGACAAGCTTCCAGCCGTCCAACTGCACGTGCACGATCATAAGCACACAAATTCTGTCTTGAAGCCGTTTTGCACTTAATTATTGCCCCACTACACTGAATTTCACAGAACTGAGTTCCACCACCTACGGTGATATTTACGTCAAACACCTCAATGTCAACGTCAAACACTGTCGACTGAATACCGAGTTTTCATGCACTGCCTTTTATAAAGATAACAGGTCCTGCTCAACTACGCCCTCTGTATTGCATTTGACTGTAATTAGTCGGCTGTAGGGAATGTTACATGTTCCTTAGCAATTGTCAAGCAGTGTAATAACAGTACATATACTCTTCAGCACTTATCTTTATCTTATCTATACTTTCAAAGGCTGTTCCTTGGAATGATAAAAGATTGGTATCTTGTCACAGTTGAATAAACTGGTTAGATGCGTAGGTGGATTCGGCGATGCGATGCGATTTGTGGATTCGCCACTGCTGAATGATACCAGCTGAAGGACAGTCTCAAGAGCGTATTTGAATGTGAATTAGGCCGAATTTTCATGCACGCGATAGAAGCGTGCTTTTCTTGCGATTTGGTAGCGTCTAAAGCCGACAATAGACATTTTTGACATTTTTGGTGGTGAATTTTGACGTTTTATACAATAAAATTTTCCAATCTGTACTTATATTTGTACAGATAAAAAAAAAATTGTAACCCTAAAACTAAATTTCGTGACTTTTTTTTTACTTTCATGACCGTTTTTTGAATTCGTGACTTTTTCATTACTTTCGTGACCGATAGACACCCTGATCACATTTTTCATGTGTCCCAACAGATAAAAATCCAGTGGATTCAGGTCCGCGGACCGGGCAGGCCAATGCACTGGATCGGCACACCCGATTCAACGTCTTGGGAAGTTGTTCAATCAGCGGCGGACATCCACATTGAAATGCACGGGAGCCCCGTCATTCATGTAGCGGCACATGTTGCAGCGAATCGCTAGGGGAACATTTTCCAGTAATTCGGGCAGTGTATCCTGCAGGAAGGTCAAACACTGTGCTCCATTCAGTCTTCAGATACCTTGTATGGACAGATCAGTTGATCATGGACAATACATCATAAATTGCGTCCAAATTGATGATGATGAATGACAACCGTACCATGGGGATGTGTTTCTACCCACGTGTGTGTGTGTTATGCATGTTGACAATACCATCTCTTTCAAACATACATCCTCACCAGTGAACAGTACTGATGCCTGAACAGAATGATAGTAGCAGTGTGTTGAATGAAGCACTGGCAGAATACTTCATGTGGTTGGAAATCCGCATCTGTCAGTCCTTGTACACTTTGCAGATGATATAAGACATTTTCATGTAACGCACCCACAGTCATGTGACTAACATGCATTTCATGGCTAAGCTCCCTCATACTCGTACCTTGCCTACGTTCGTCCATCACAGGTATTTGTACAAGACGGGTCGACAAGTATCAACAAGAACAGGTAGTACGGTCCCTGTTTCACACACACGCCATGAAATGCTGGAAACATCCTGTAAGATGGTTGGCGTCTGTTAGGAATACAATCCAGATAGAGTCGTGCTGCTTCACGCCTACTGCCATCTACACGACCGTACATGAATAGGATGTCGGCCTGCTCGCGATTTGAATAACACATCATGTTTTACTGCCATTTGACCTATTCAACACTCAAAGCAGTGACCGCATTCATCTACTGTAGCGTCTTGAACACAAACGCCACCTGTGTATGTGAACCGAGAAACTACGTATTAACACAAGCGCCACGCTTATTGATTTTCGATATCTACTGCTTCAAACTTATTATTCCCGGTTAACACATTCAGAACTCTGAAAATATTAAGCATCCTTAATTAATCGGCTAAGAGATTGCTTAACCTCATCTAAGAAGTACTAGGAAAAATAAAGTCGTTATAACAGCACGCAGCAGAACTATACTTTATATGTTTACGAAAATTTATTTCTGATCGATTGGACGCTATATTTGTTTTTAGTTTTGTTATTTGCCAATTTGTAAAGACATGATAAATTGAGATGGATCCTACAACTGTAAATCAACCTATTTTTCTAATTATTATTACTTATATTTCATCCATGCTCGAAGTATAAAACCCACACTTTGAGAGGAAATAGAAAGATAGATAACTTACAATAGGGATGCTAGTTAGAAAAGCTTGTGCTTGTGGGTTTTTCCAGAAACTTGATATAAACATCCAGCCTTGCAGCAACCTAGCAAGAAGAGTACAAATAATAAGTGATGGCATGCAGAACGCTTCGTGCATCTGTAATTTACAGTCCTAAGAGAATTTTACTTTACACACCATTCCAGATTTTAGATTGCCCAAATTTCCGTGCTTAAGATACCAGAGTTTACATGCAATATACCTGTCACCAAACATAGATAACAATATGCAAGCTTAAACTGAACACTTGCAGATCTTAATAATGACAATTTTAAAAGGAAGTTAATAATGTGAAATAGTGGAAAGATTATGGATGTATGACGAACAGAAGCACGTAAAGAAAACTAGTGGCAGAGTATTTGTCAACTCAAGACCTATACAGACTGACAAGGTACATTCGCGAAGTGTCCCCTCGGAATTCGTCACAAATTGATTTAAATACAAAATTCTCCGCGGCCCAATGTGTATTCTACTAATTTTAGCAGCCCATAACAGTAATTTCCATATTTATGGGCCTTAGTATATTCGGAATTCAATCATACACTACTGTAACGCTCCGACTCAAAATTGCTTTTAATTTCTTTACATCGGCCTTTCCCAACCTTTTCCACTCTGCGTCCTCCTTTAGAGTCTACAATAAATGTGAAGGACCCATTGCAATATATACGATATTTTTTTTCCCATGTTACTATATATATATACAGAGTGTTTCTAAACAACACCGACAACATTTAGGGGGGTTTTCTTGACATCAAGATAAGACGAAAAATACAGACCAACCTGGGTACACAAATGCTTCCTTTTGCAGTTATGGGTTGCTCAAAACATGAAAAAATGAACTTTAATGGTCCATAGCTCCGAAACTATGGAACTAGTGGCGAAGGGAAGGGGGGCAGAGGCCCCCCAAAGAGGTCCGACAATGTACTTTGGTACTTTGATGTTTGTAATTTTTTTTATATATTTTTATGTTTATATATTTTTTTGTTTGTAATTTTTCTATAGGTATGCACTTGCCCCCCCCCCCTTCCCATCCCAACACACATCCTAGCTATGTCAAGACTTCACTTAGGAACTAATATGCCCGCTATCCAAAAATACTCGCTTCAGAATCCTAAGGTACTCACGCAACAATTTTTGTAGAGCCAGTTTGGCTACGGGCACATAATTTGAAGTACTCACCAACTGCCTCTATAAAAATTGTTACGGAAGTACTGCAGAATTCTGAAGCATAGATATTTGGATAGGGCACATACTAGTTCCTACGTGAAGTCTTGACCCGACTACGGTAAGTCCCATAGTTTTGGAACTATGGAACTTCAAAGTTAATTTTTTCGTGTTTTCAGCAGCG
Source organism: Thermobia domestica (assembly GCF_964235325.1). Taxonomy (NCBI): domain Eukaryota; kingdom Metazoa; phylum Arthropoda; class Insecta; order Zygentoma; family Lepismatidae; genus Thermobia; species Thermobia domestica. Next base: position 67,754 of record NW_027655909.1, read on the forward strand.
TATAACTCCGAAAGGAAGCATTTGTGTACCAAGTTGGTCTATATTTTTCGTCTTATTCTGGTGTCAGGAATCACCTCCCAAACATTGTCGGCGTTGTTCTGAAACACCCTGTATATTCTATACATCAAAGTACTCCACATGACTAGTAGATTAAGAATATAATATGCGCTACCAGGGTGTCTACTAAAATCCCAAAATGAAATTTCATGACTTTTTCGTGACCTTTTCTTTACCAAATCATAAAATTTCCTAACATTTTCAAGAGCGAATTAAGTCGAATTTTCATCCATGCGATAGAAACGTACTTTGCTTGCGATTTGGTAGCGTCTAAACCCGACCATAGATACTTTTGGTGGTAAATTTTGACGTTTTATAGAACAAAATTTTCCAATCTGTACTTACACTTGTACAGTTTAAAAAAATCGTGACCCAAAAGCTTAATTTCGTGACTTTCATGACCGTTTTCTGATTTCGTGACTTTTTCGTGACATTCGTGACTTTCGTGACCGATAGATACCCTGGCTACCCAATTATATTCTATATCAAGGTGATAAACCTAAAAAAACGATTATTTTACTATAAATATCTTATATTAGTAAACCTCACTACCACACCGTAGAGTGATCGTGAGACAGTGTGAGTTACCTGGTCTTCATACCTTAAAAACAAAGGCCAAGTCCTGGCACCATCATCTTGCCAGGACAATGACGCGTGAGTTACATGACTCTCACACATAGCGAAAAACTAAAGTCTACCTCCGGCAAACAATATCCAACCGGAGCCTTCTTCCCTGTCATTACCAGGGCCTTGTCTTCGCTAGAGGGCTTAAACTCTTAAGGGTGTCCAATCGGGCTTATATAGCTACAAAAAAGAGCTGTTCACATCGAGTAACTAAGCTCAAATTACCACCACGATTAGTTTTCCCTAATTAGTAACTCAAAATCTATTGAACGTTTTTGTACCGTGTGACCTATCAAACAACTTATTTAGATGAGCAGTTGATGAATATATAATGAACATACTGATCTGACAAAGTAGATAGATGAAATCGTGGAAAATATAGAAACTGAAATACGTACACTGAATGTGTCACACCTAGCAATAACAACCAGTCACATTAGTTGTGATACCAAATGACTTACTATTGACTGAATATTATGGATATGCTTTTCTTAACTTTATAGGTCCACAAATATAGGCTGTTTATAGTGAAATAATCACGTTTTTAAGTTTTATTCATTACTATAAGATATAACTAAGTAGTGCATATTATATTCTTAATCTGCTAGTCATGCAGATCACTTTGATATATAGGACATATAGGTCAAGTTGTTCTACATATTTCCAACCCCGAAGGATTACTCCCGGGCAAGGAACTGAAACTTGTTTTGGAGCTTACTCGACAAACCCTTTCAGGAAATATATAGGTTATCCCCAGATTCAAGGTTCATCTTTGGACTCATCCCTGGTGAGATACGTGTGTGATGTATGCACCAAGGGAAAAACGTCTATTCTCAGAATATTGGTTCTATTTTAGATACTGGGGCATCTCAGGGGTAGACCGGTCACTTCTGATGTGAGGGATACCTGGCTCGATCCCCATCCAAGCGAGTTTGTGGTGGACAACATCGCTTCCGTGGGTTCTCTCGGGGTTTTCCCACATTCTCATTCCATCAATTATTTCAAAATTATTCGCTTTCATTAATTCATCCGATCTTTAATATAGCTTTTAGCCTTAAAGGCATAACTGTTTGACATATTAATAAAACTAGAAAAAAAACTTTTTATTTTCCTACATACTGTCCCAAAGTTTTAAGTACATTGACACAAAACGGTTAGAGATATTTCAATATTCTAATAACAAGAGTTACATGGATGCATTACGAACCAAAATCACAAATAATTATTCAAAATGGCCACCATTAGCAATGCCCACAGCCCTTAAGTCTTTGTGGCCACTCATCAATTGCATTACGTAACACATCAACTGGAAAATTTGCAGCTGCCTTCTGAAGAGACCGCTTTAAACTTTCAATATTAGAATTGTCTCTTTTGCAAGCCATCTCCTGAAGCTTGGAGCACAATTTGTAGTCCAAAGGGTTTAGGTCCGCACTTGCAGAAGGACAATCTGAAATAAAAATGATGTCTGGAACACTTGTCTCCAGTCATTGCTGAGTTCTCCGTGCCTTGTGTGTTGGCGCTGAATTTTGCTGGAAGCTCCACTTCTGTCCTTGGAAGAGGTGAGATTCTTAACTAGTCTCTCAAGCACTGTCTCCTGGAATACTTTGGCTGGCTTTTTGACCCCCTTTCCACAGAAATGGAGCTCCGTTGTGCCCTCGTAGCTCACAACTCAGCACACTATGACTGAGGCAGAATGCTGACCCCTCTGGATCCTTGGAACCTGTTCACTAACTTATCTAGAGGATGTGGCATATATCCTGTTATTTTGGGCACTGAAAGTACCCTCAGCTCTGAAAATCTTTCCATCAATGAAAAGAATTCGACGATGCCCATTTGTTGCGTACCGCTTAAGTAAGCGCTTTGCTTTTAGAAACCTCTGGTACTTTAATTCATTTGTTAGGAGATGTTCTTTGTGTTGTTTGTAAGCATGGAGTCCCACGTAACTGTTTAACGTGCGAGACATAGACATTTTCAATATCTTTAGCTCCGTAACTGACTGTTTCCAAACTGGATTTTGTCGGACATATGTCGCTACTGCTTTCACAAATTCCGGTGTTTGCACTGTGCCAATTCCAGTTTCAAGAAAGCGCTAGATAGTGTGGTATTTTTTTAGGGAATGCGGCGTAGGATCGAAACTGCGTAGCATCGAAACTGCGTACGATCGAAAAATTCAGCTCAAAACCTGTTTCGATCCTACGCAGTTTCGATCGTACGCAGTTTCGACGCTACGCAGTTTCGACGCTACGCAGTTTCGACCGTACGCAGTTTCGATCCTACGCAGTTGCCCTGAAATAATTTAAGTTTTAATCATGCGCTCAAAAAAATATTTTTTTCTCTCTCTTTAATTTGTTTAACCTGTGCAGCTATAAATTAGGGTTATATTCATGGACTCCACACGACCTAAACTGCGTAGGATCGAAACTGCGTACGGTCGAAACTGCGTAGCGTCGAAACTGCGTACGGTCGAAACTGCGTAGCGTCGAAACTGCGTACGATCGAAACTGCGTACGGTCGAAACTGCGTAGCGTCGAAACTGCGTAGGATCCACACTGCAGGTAGGATGGACAAGTTACAGGCGTATGGATTGAGAATCAATTATGATTTGTAATGATGACTATGTCAGAAGTGTAATACTAACTTTGAAACAGCTTCGACGGAATATAATGTAAAATAGTTATGTAATATGAAGAATTTAAAGTAATGAAGAATATGATGTATAATGAATATTGAAGGATAATAATAATAATAATAATGTTTAACGAATATTTCGATTGTAAAGATATTATTTCTAAAGGCTATCAGAAAGTTAGAGAAACAAAAGTCAGATAAAGATTCATATGCTGTTCTGTGTGTACTTGTCTGCGTAATATGAATGAAAATTTATATGATTTTATGTACAGCTTAACGACCTAATCACCAGTTATTCATATGTATGTCAACAACGTTACAATATTGTACTTCGCTTTGGGAGTTTCTCATTTGTACGCTGAACCTCAAATCGATTTATAATTGGAACACGTACCCGTGGGGGTAGGAGCATTTCAATGTATTCCGTTACATTTCACAAAAATATTTTTAACCGTAAAAGATTCGAAATTAAACTACTATTCAAATAGAGAATAAAATTACGAAAGTTTACAACTATTACTGGAAATCAATGCTGTCATCCATTTTGAACATTTTAAAAGAACATAGTTTCTAATGTATTGAAATTTCATTTCTTATGAATAGTTTGAAACGTTGTAAATAGTTGTAAAGAACCTGCAGAAAATTCGTCAAAATCCTCCTACAATGGGGAAGCCGTGTTAGACATGGAGTTAGTGGATGCAGATGGTGGCATTGGAAAAGTCCGGGTCTCCCGAGCACAGTGGTGATATCAGAAACCGGGCCCCAGCCATGAGGCTCCAGAAAAATGGGGTCCCGAAGTTTTGGGCGCGGGTTCTTTCTATACGCCTATTAAACATGGAATTGTATGTGGGTGGGTGGTGAAGTTTTTAAATGTTCGGGTCGTCTGAGCACAGTGTTAACGTCAGAAATTGGGCCCTTGTCTCAATGGTGTCCCGAAATGGTCCAAAAATGGTGTCCCGAAATTTTGAGCTTGGCTTCATTATATTTTTCTTTTAAGCATGGAGTTATTGGATACATATTGTGGTGTTGGAAAGCTCCGGGACCTGAGACTCCAGAAATGAGATCCCAAAAGTTTGGGTTCAGGTCTCTTTTATTTGCCTATTTAACATGGTGTTGTACTATAGTGTTAGCGTTTGAAAGGTCGGGGTCGATTAACGAAAGCGGTAATGTCAGAAATTGGGCCCTGGCCTCGAAGCTCCAGAAAATGTGGTTCCGAAATGTTGGGCTTGAGTCCACTCTATTTCTCGTTTCAGCATGGAGTTGTTGCATACAGATGGTGACGTTGGAAAGATCCGATTCCCCTCAGCACAGTGGTGGTCAGGAACCGGGCCCCCAACATGGGGCCCCAGAAATGGAGTCCCAATGTTTTGGGCATGAGCCCCTTCTATACGCCTATTAAACATGAATTGTTGTACGAAGGTGAAAAACTTGTATCTTCGTAAAAAAAAAAAAAAAAAAAAAAAAAAAACTTGTATCTTCCTTATAATTATTAGATAATAATCTCAGCTCCTAAACACGTATAAAAGATACCGCAGTTATATTTCAGCAAAAAACAATTACCATAAAACATCTCTTTGCATGTGTAATGACTGAAATGTATTATACTTTGCTTCCCTCCCAAATAAATAAATAAATAAATAAACGATTACAGTCGATAAGCGTAAATCTGGCAGAACCTATTTTCCGAAATCTAAAACAAATCACGCAGATTGTTTATTGCTTGTTCGCGATTGTCCACATCACATTTTCGGTTTTTCATTGTATGTAATTAACTATACCATAACAGAAATTCCCGCTACGAACAAATTACACGTTAGGTATACGCCTATGTGTCTCGTCTCGAGGACTTCCGGGCCGCAGTGGCTTAGTGGCAGAGAGTTCACACATGCTGCGGGGCCCTGGTTCTATACCAACTTGCGCAAAGTGGGGTTTGTGGTGAACAAACACCGTGTGTGAGGGTTTTCTTGGAGTTTCCCTTTCCCACAACTCTTTCATTTCACCATTCCATTTATTCTCATCATCTGCGTCTCCTTTAGTCTACCCAGGATGACAGTCGGACATAAAACTTTGCATTGCATTTTCATTTTCACATTTGGAGACCCTGTATCTGTGTTCCTTGAGTGCCCCAAATGCTAAATAATAATGGGTTGGAAGGCCCATGAAGTTTAGTACCTGGTACACTCATTATCTCAACTTGCCCAAAAAGTTAAGGGCTCACGTTAAGTTAACGCCCCAAAACTTTGATTTTCACACCTTATTAACTATATTGGCCCAAAAGATGAAATTTGTTAGCCCATCGATCTTTATCTCGACTAGTCCAGAAAGTTGGGAGGCTCTGGTGAAGTTAGCCTCCAAATTTTCGGCGCCTATATCACATTAACTATGGGAGAACGAAAGCTGAAATTTGGTAGCCTATCCAGCCCGTAGACAGTACTATGTAGGCCATTCATTCTCTGGACCAGCCCAGAAACTTTGGGGGGGGGGGGGTCACGTTAAATTAGAGCCCGAAATCTTTGGCGCGCATATCTCATTAACCCTTTCGGGACAAAATCGATTTTGGGGTTTTTGGTAGACTTTCAGTTAATGATTTATTGCCCAAACACTGTTATCCCGATTGATATCGTTTACGTCTTGTATTTTAGAAGAGGGACATGGCTATTTTTTGGTGTAAGTTAGATTGCGGTGTTGCTAACGGGAGGGATTATTGAAAAAATGTAGGAGTGAAATTTAAAAAAAAAAAATCCCTAGCCGAATTTCATGATTTTTTCTAGCTGGGAACACCGAAGCCACAGGGGTTCAAGTCACCTAAAAAGAATTTTCTGGTATGTTGACAAGGTACAGTAAAAACCTGAAGTCGCTGGCTGCCATACAAAGAGAGAAAGAAAAAAACTCTCTCATAATACACATCAAATTTTGGCACTTCTTACGCGTCAGAAGCAAAAATCAGCATACATGGTGGTTCACCGTCTTCCCTAATTATTCAATCGTGCTCCTCTATGGTGCGTTTTGTAGGCCAAGAATGATTCCAGACAGTTGTACGTTGGTTTGAATATAGCCAAGGACACTGAAATAATAGGGGGGAAAGGATAAACTTCCCAAATTTTTTACAAACAATTACAATTAACATTTTCTGTAGCTGGCAACATTGCTACCACTCAGAAGCAAACAATTTTAAAGTAATCTTTGGCCCACCAATAATATATTCAGCTAGTATCATGATGATATCTCTCAAATTAAGCATGTAATTTTAAAAAGTATATCATTTTTCCTAGAAAGTCACTATTATCCTTAAAATTATGTAATATGGTATACTGTAAGACCGGAATTGTAGTGTCCCCAATTATCCAAGTGAAACTTTTTATAGTGCGTTGTGTAAGTCAAGGATGAGGCTTCCAGAATCTGGTATGTTCGTTCCAACGTAGCCAATAGAAGAGAAGGAAATAAGAGGCAAATTTTAGAAGGGAAAAAAGGAAATTTTTACCAAAAAAAGTCTGGAAATAAATAGTTCTATGGCTGGAAATACTGCTAAGAGACAGATGCAACTATCTTCAAATAAACCTTAGCCCACCACTAATATATCCTGAAAGTATCATGTCGATATTGAATAAACGAAGCTAGTAATTAAAAATTAATAGATTATGGTAAATATAAAAGTGAGAAAAATCAAGGATTAGAACCTTAATACGAAAATGAAATGAAATGAAATCTTTTAGTTTCACGTCCTACGGTTATGCCGGTTAGGCTAAAGTAGACGCTGATGATGAGAAATGAATGAAATGGTGGAATGAAAAAAGTGGAAGGAAACGGGAGAACCCCGATAAAACCCACACACACGATGTTTAGAACCTAAATACGAATTTATGGTGCGCCTCCTAATTACGCAATTGCAACGATCTGTGCCCAAGTTTGTTCAGTAAGGACCGATGTTTGACTGACGTAGTTCACTTGCGCTCGGACGTATAGGTACGGAATTATAAACATAAACTTCGAAAATTGACAAATCTGAAAATACTTTATCTTCGCATTGAATTTGGACCCCTCCTCCAAAGTAAGTTCATGCGTATGGTACGTACCACCATACTACGATTTTTAATTTCAGTAATCCCTTTGTTTTCTTGCCCCCAGGGTAACTATATACTCTGCCAGTTAATATGTTTAAAACATTTGGAGTGATGTATCGTCATGTGTATAGATTAACCTCTTGCACACAGAGAATGTTTCTTTTCCAAGATTTAAATAAAACTGAAATGTTTTCCATTTCCATACAGAATTCAATTCACCTAAGATGTCCAAAGTTCACCTAAGATGTCCAAAATTCAATTCACCTAAGATGTCCACAACAATTTTTATGGAGGTAGTTGGAGAATACTTTATATCATAGGCCCGTAGTTAAACTCCCTCTATAAAAATTGTTGTGGAAGCACCTCAGGATTCTGACATACGCATTTTTGGATAGGGCACATACTAGTTCCTAAGTTAAGTCTTGACCCGACTGCGGTAGGTCCCATAGTTTTGGAGCTATGGACCTTTAAAATTCCTTTTTTCATGTTTTTGGCAGCCTATAACACGTAAACCGTCGCTTGTAGAGGGATAAATTCTTAAGGTCTTTTGAATTTGGCTAACCCGCGTATATTCGACGATAACCGTTCGGGATAAAATCTGCTCGCCATGTAGACCTAATTTTATTACAAAATGACGACTGTCTATTTACTTTATTTTGTAGTTCTTCCATATTCACTTTCAAATGATCGGCGCCAGTTGCCATCTAATAAAGTTGATGCGTTTGTTGCTTCTAGTACACAACCGCTTTGAAAAAGAAGCAATAAATGCATCAAATGTGGGAGATGAATTTAGAACACCAAAATGGTACATGCCTAGCACATCTTGTGCTGTTAGGGTTTCTTCAGAAACATTTTGTAAAACAATTGAAAACACATCGCGCGGTTTGTATTTTGAAATTTTGCGTATACTTGGATTTGTTTAAGTATTTCTTTCTACTGTGTTTGCCTGTAGCTTCAGTTCATAAGCCTTTATAATTAGATACCCAACATATATGGCAATCACGCAGAAAACAACACCGAAGATTCTACACTTGTGTTAACACACAGGCTGTGTGTCATTTCAACTAGCGGCATTTGACACACAACTCCAAACGGAGAGTGAGTTGTTCTAACCACTTGTTTGTGTTATATTTTAACACAATCGTGCTAACACATAGGCATGTCGTTGAAATAATACAATGATTTTTTACAGTATAGGCACTTCCAGTAGAACTACAAGGATTAAATTTGGCAAGGTTTTTAGCCTCCTGGGACTATATAGAAAATTTCCAAAAGTGAATATTTTCCATTTTTAGCAGCTTTAAAGAGACAAAAAACTGTGTAATTTAAATAGACTTTTTGGATGTACAAAATCTCATATTTTAGGTACCGTAATTGAAATCGGAATAAAAACTAGGAATTTTGGTATGTTAGTAGGTTTATGAGGCGCGAGGCCGTATGATGAGAAATTTTGTATCTGGCGACAAATTCCCACCTACTTAAAACTAAACTGATTATATAAACATTCAATTTTGCCAATTGCCAAGTTCATAAAGAAATTGAAAATCACAGCAACTGGGTAAGTAAGAAAATGCTAATCCAAATGTCAATTGAAAGAAACGGAAGTCTTTTAAGTAAATATTGGCAGCAACGCATTCTAATTTTCCAACTTGGTCAAAAGTTAGCAGGGTTGGAAAAAATACAGTTTAAAAAAAAAAGAACAAAACGCGTGTTTAAAACATGAAAAAAGTGTTTAAAATGTTTTAAAGATGTTTTAAAAAACACACAAAAAAGTAAAAGTACATGTTTTAAACATTTTGAACAGTTTAAAATATTATTTTAAACATATTTCAAAATCGTGTAATCACGTATTTATTAAGACTTTTTGCTCTTTCAACCGATCTTTTCATTTATTTTATTCTCTTTAAGACTACACAGTGTTGGGTACAGAACATTTCCGTATAGATTAGTAATTTTCAACTTATTTCATATAACGACCCCTTTTATTACACCCTCTTGCCAGTGACTCTCATACAGTAAGTATTTTCTTGGATATAGTAAGCTTTTAAGGTAGATTTTAAAATTTACCAACTATAGAGGTTTCACACAATCTATCAATATACATGGCAAAACAAAAGTCCTCACCATCCTTGTGCGTTGACAACGGGTTGAGGGAGAATGATGAATCTTGGAAGTGGTCTGACACATCAGATGGTGCTATCAAGCATCATGGCGAACATCTGTGCTTAGTATTCGAAATTTCAAATGCAAATGGTGTCATGTTACATGAGGGCTAGAATTTTACCAGAAATGCTGTTGTGCGGTTATTTTAACCATAAAGAAAATCATTTCGAGTTACCGCTTCTAAAAGTTTTGTAGTTATGCCTTTAGGGGCTAAGCTAGCGTTTCGTGGAGGCGGGTGAGATTTTTGTTGCAAACTTTGATTACTACTTCATAACACTGGTGCTAATAAAATTATTTTATAATAATAGGGCTACGTTTTCGAAAAGTAATGTTTGAAGCACACTTCATATTGTGCTAACTTTATATTTTCTGCAAGTCTATGTAATTGGTTGTTTTTTTGAGTCAAAAATTTATTGACGAAAGGTAATATTTGGGGCGTTCAGAGTACAATAGATCCAAATCCATTTTCAATAAACTTCAGTTTTCCTCAGCAAATGAATTCTATTTCAAAAAATAATACTTCGCAGTCAAGAATCCAAAACAAATGTAACTAAAACCATGCGAAAAGGCGTGGGATAGTTTCATATGACAGCCGCTAGTAAGGGCGTCAGTGGAACAGGAGGGCAACCACCCTCATCCGCACCCTGCATTTCAGATTTTGGGGACGGTAAGACAGTTTTAGAAATCTTTTGATAAGCAAAGTCCAACAGAATAAGCCTGAGGTAATTACACCGAATAAATACGAAGAACATACAGATGATTAAAACTGGGAAGTTGCTTAGGTCCAATTTCCTGAATTTTAAGCAGGCCCGAAACTCGAAAGTAGAGCCACCTTTGAAATCCTTGGGTAAAAAAATTATACAAGAAAGCAATATAGGCCTATAGCTCCTTACGGCCAATGATCAAAATCCGTATTTATTCGGTGCAAGGACTTCAATTTTTAAATGTTGGACTTTGCTAAGCAAAATGTTTCTAAATCTGCATTACTGCCCCAAAAATCTCAAATTCAGGGTAGAAGACGGATGATTTCTAAACGAACGCCCCTATCTAGCGGCAATCATACAAAATTCTAGATTCCTTTTTTTCAGGTAGTTTTTCTTTCTTTCATCTCGGATTCGTGGTTGTGAAAATATGACATTTTACGTCGATGTATTCTTTTGGACACATTCTGCATTTATGTAACGTAATTATGCATCATTGACTATGACATTCGGAGCTTGACTTGTTAATCATTCCAACGCTGCAACATACACAATACAAGTATAATGTTAATATCTTAAATGTATGAGCAAGGAGGGGGAAGGGAAAATTAGCTCTCCTCCCCATTCCGTCAACGCCCTTGTCTAGCGGTTGTCCTATGAAACTCTAGTCCACACGCTTTCCCGTGGTTTTTGTTTCATTTATTTCATACCCTATGCTACGAAGATATTACGTTTGCTGAGCAAAAGTGAACCTTTCTGAAAATGAACTTGGGTCCCTTGTGCTCTAAATGTTGAGTTGAAGCCAAATTTATCCTGCAACCCAAGTTTGTTCGAAACATATAAAATTAGTTTGTTTAGTTTGATTGATTACATCTTGCATCAGTAGCAAGGCTATATTAGACAGGGCTTTTTGTTTAAAGTGGGATCTGACCCACTAATTTTGAAATTTTACGTGGGATCGCAGTCAAAATCTATACAGCAAATTCCGACGCCTCGTGTCTCTATCCTCAAAAATTAATGTTAAAAGACTGAATATTGCACCCTGTAGCGTGGTACATACATACAAACAAACAAATTGAGATCAAATTGTCCCAGACCTTGACGTTCAGCACTAACGTTATAATAAGTATCACACTTGGTTAGTTACGTGATCGACTGCCATACCTTGCGTTTCTCACCTGGTCTCTTCATACAAGCTATGCCAAGTTGTAAAGTTTCAAAGAAAATTTAGAACTGTGGTGGGGAAGAGGTACGAAATAAAATTTTCATAATATAATGAAAAAGATATTGTTGATACAAAATTAGTTGTTACCTGAAGTTTCCAGTTGCATCTCAGCCACACCACTGACGTTAGATTCATCAGAAGCAATTTTCGGATCAACATTTTTACCATTTGTTTGGGTTTCCATTTTTACCAAGCATTGCATTTTTTATAATGATTTTCGTTCTTGGAACTAAACCACCCATTTCTTTCTTACACGTTTTGTGACAAACTCGTTTGATCGTTTACTTACCTGATTGAGTTTGAGTTACTCTAATAAATTTGTATCAAATCATGTCCTTCTTTTCTTCACGCATAATCCATGTTAAACGATTCCATGTTGTACGGAGACAGAACTAACATGTACTGTACAAACGAATGCTTGCGACATTTTAATTTCAGAACCTCAACGTCGCAATGAATACAACACAACAGTTTGTTTCCGTGATAATTATTTTATTTATTTTTTAATATCAGTTCTATAAGTAGTCCAACCTTCGACTACGACACTTTCTCGCAAGTTAACTGAGAAGCATTTAAACAATACAATATACGTTAAAAATAAGGGGGGAAAGAGACAAAATAAATTGTAGATCACCACATTGACCTGCTGTAGCCACGAGAAATCAAACCATTCACATGGGAAGAAAATAGTCTTCTGATTGGGGAGCACTTTTGGACAGTTCTCTTGCTCTGGAAGATTTCTTTTTTTTACGAACATAAAATAAAATGCAAATAAACATATGTTTAAGACAAGTCTTCAAAATAAACGTGTTTAAAACAAAATGTTTAAAACATAAACAAAATTTGTTTTAAACAAAATCAATTGTTAAAAAAAAGTTTTAATCATTTGTTTTAAATATTTTGTTTTAAACAAAACAACCCTGGAAGTTAGTAAATTTGGGACGAAGCCCAAACTAGCAAAAACTTGAACTAATTACATGAACCTTCGATTGTGCCACCTGCAAAGTCTATAAAAGAAGTGACAATTCACAGCAACTAGGTAACTAAGAAAATGTTAAGCTAAGTCAATTGAACTTAACGGCAATCTTCTGAACAAGGAATTTGCCAACTTGATCAGAAGTAGTGGCTTTTGGGGGGAGGATTCTCCTTTCTCCCTGCTGAGACAAGACTTAGCTTTTTTGGTCCTCCTGAATAAGTCATAGTCCCCCAAGAAAAACTTCCTGGGTACACCCCTGTATGATTATTTAATTATATTTGTCACTATTTTATTTCTCAGTTTCGTATCTATGCACTTTCGATCGTACGCAGTTTCGACCGTACGCAGTTTCGATCGTACGCAGTTTCGATCCTACGCAGTTTCGATCCTACGCAGTTTCGATCGTACGCAGTTTCGATCGTACGCAGTTTCGACGCTACGCAGTTTCGACCGTACGCAGTTTCGATCCTACGCAGTTTCGACGCTACGCAGTTTCGGTCGTATACAGTTTTGATCCTACTCCGATTTTTCCCTATATAACTTCAAAAAAATACTATTACTTAATATTCTGTGATTATAAAATAATTGTTTTTTTATTGTTCGATCATAAGACCTTATCTGTTTTCGATCCTACGCCGGTTTTAGTTTCGATCGTACGCAGTTTCGATCGTACGCAGTTTCGATCGTACGCAGTTTCGGTCGTACGCAGTTTCGGTCGTACGCAGTTTCGATCGTACGCAGTTTCGATGCTACGCAGTTTCGATCCTACGCATGTAACCCTTTTTTTAAACTAATTTGAAGAGTTTTGAAGATCTCCTCTGGTGATTTGCCTACCTTGTGCAACGTTACCATAGCCACACAATCTTCACACTCGCCCCATTCTACATTGGATATTTAAAACTGACATCTTTACACTTCTTCAGCTCATCCAGCAATGACTCACGCTTCACGATACTGCTCTTGACATTGCTCGCTTGTAAGGGTGGAAGTACAGCCAACCTCAAATGTTGGGGCAGTATTTATGGTAAGATTAGGTAGATGTTATGTTGGATTCAGTATTCAATATTTTGTCACTAAGCTTTCTCTCTCTATGTGTATATTATAGTGTTTCCGTCCATCGACCGGCAAAATGTTTCCTTATTTTATATATATATATATATATATATATATATATATATATATATATATATATATATATATATATATATATATATATAAAATTAGGTGGAACAGCGTTCAACTGGAATAGAACTATTTTTACAGTGTAGCTTCGAAATCTTAATTAGCCACTTCTCTCCCTAAAACTCATTCCATCTCTGTGTTTACGGCTAATAATTTCCAGCCGCAATAATTAATAAATTCTATCTACTTACAATAGAAGATATAGTAAGGTAAAGTATTTTTATTGTTTTCCTATTCTCAATGTGTATAACAAAAACATGATTATATGAAGCCTACAGTATAATATATTTTTTATTTTTTTTACACGTATGTTGTTGGCTTCATGTCTCTAATAGTAGAAAAATGACACAATGGTGACAATAATGAGTTGTTATATTAGATTGAAAAAAAAAAAATACTTACTAGGATTATGATATTCTGAATGCTGCTGAAAGACAATGTGTAACTACACACATGTGTAAACCAATGAACAATTCACGTGTGACTGCATTAAAAAAAAAAAAAAAAAAAAAAGACGGGTTGCTAAGCCTCGAAAATTTAAGCCCTTGTAAGTGACGAGTAGAACTAAAAACTGATAAACCATAACACAATATATTGTTTTTGTTTGATTTTTTCTTACAAAATATACCGACATACTACGTATAAATACAGGTAAAGCACTTGTAAAAAGATTGCGAACATCTGATAGTAACTCTACCGTACATAAAAATATACATTTGTTGTAATGTAGTTAGTATTTAGAAGACCAATTACGTTCCCAATAAAGTGTTAGTTTGTTTATGCATTTAAAATCCCCTAGAAAAGAATAAAGAGAAAAACCTTGACTTACTATAGGCACACTTGTTACAAAAGCTTTCACTTTATCTGTGCTCCAGTACTTTTCGTCGTGGACAAACAACCAATTTTGCATAAGCCTTGGGAAAACAACACAAGTATATAATACGTTAAAATCTACTTTAATATATTTAAAGCCACTTCCATTTTCATTTCAGATGTTTCTTTACAAAATTACGGAAACTCATACAGGAGTCCTACTATATGTAGCTATCTCTATATATACAGGATGGTAGGAAACTCCACCGACAAACTTTGGGAGGCGATATCTTATACGAAATGAAATAAAAAAGTTCTAATAAACATGGGCCGAAAAATGCCTCCTTTCAGAGTTATGATCCATTGAAAATTCCAAAAATAATTTTTCAAAACTCCCTAACTTAGAAACTATAGGATCTACCCCAAGCGGTTTAAGGAATTACACAGAAACTGGTATACGATCTATCTAAATATACATGTTTCAAAATTCACCGGTACCAGCGAAACGAACGCACCACAAGTACTTAAAGGAGTATCCCTATTCTTCAACTTCCTTTTTACAATTCCTTTCACTGATAACGGAGGATGGTAAAACATGGATATTTAGATAGAGCACATATTAGTTCCTGTGTAATTCCTTAAACCGCCTTCGGATAGGTCCTATATTTTCTAAGTTAGGGAGTTCTGAGAAGTGATTTTTCGAATTTTCAATGGATCATAACTCTGAAAGGAGACGTTTTTCGGCCCATGTTTATTAGAACTTTTTTCTTTGATTTCATATAAGGAATCGCCTCCCAAAGTTTGTCGGTGGAGTTACCTACCACCCTGTGGCGGATCCAGGATATGATCAAGAGAGGGGCTAAATCATAGTTTGCCGCTTTATCAAGTGTAAAACAGGATTGAAGTCCATTTTATCCAGTGTATACCTGAGGGTCAGGGGGAGGCTATAGCCCCTATAGCCCCCTGGATCCGCCCTTGTATATATATATTATATAAAACTGGGTCTTGTCAGTATGTAGCACTGCCAAAGAAAATTACACTAACTAGAAAAGTACAATGAAGTACTGAAAAATAATGTAATATTCGGTAGAGACCGGAACTGTACAATGAAGTACTGAAAAATAATGTAATATTCGGTAGAGAACGGAACTCTTGTTTTCCCTCATATTTTTTTATTATAAAAGACGTTTATATAGTTTATTAAAAGGGTTACAAATAAATAATTCTCTAAAAGTTCTTTCCTTTATAGTTAGACCTCCTGCCTATTGCTGCTCGGAGGTTTGAGGTTTGCTGCGGCTCGGAAATGGGTGAGGATACCTCTTGCCTGTTGCAGCTCAGAAGTAAGGTTTGAGGAGTCTCTCCTGCCTGATGCAACTTGGAGAGATAGATAGGATATATTATGAAAGGAGGAACCAACCGATTTAAACTTATTATACACACCACAATCCTCTGTAAGTGCGTATTCAATAACTTACAAAGAGTGGAAAAGTGATTTGACTGGACCGGGACTCGAACCAGAGATCTCCCGCATACTATGCCGATGCGTTAACCACTACGTCATTCAGTCCGCTTCCCAGAACAGCCAAATATTCTCTCACTCCTGTTGTCGGTGCTCTCCACTCAAACCATATGGCTTCTACCAAGCAAGCTGTTGTGCTTGGACAATCCAGTGTCCATACTCAGAACATTTTTAGACGGACTGGGACGGACGGAAGCGGCACGGTATGCCAGAGATCTCGCGTTCGAGTCCCGGTCCAGCCAAATCACTTTTTCACTCTTTGTAAGTTATAGATAGGATATGACTAGCTAACAAGTGATGTCTTCTACCTCGAGGTGTACGTTTTTATAGCCAGTCTTTGGAGGCGGAGCTTGTCCACGAATTGAAAGGGTTCTCTTCGAATATGTTCGTGTATCATCGGGAAATAGACAGCGGCAAAAAGGGAAATATATACCGAGAAAGTTCCTCTAATATGGATTAGGGCTTCAAACTAGGTTGTACTCCGTCTTTCCTATATAAAAACGGAAGTAGTAAAAGTCTACACTATCCCTAGTTTCAATTAATGTTTATAGAGAAAAACGATAATAACGAGAAAAGTTCCAATACGATTCACCTTCCAAAGAATGACTACCAACCCCGACCTTATAATTCTATTAAAATCCAAATCACAGAAATCTAGTAATTTCGGTCTGAATATTGAATCTCTACTGATAAGTGAAAACTACAATGGCTATTAATATGCTGAAAACTATCTGACAACGACGACAAATACAGATCGTTTTCACACCAATCTGTAGCTCCAAATATATTTCAAAATAACAGCAATCTAACTAGTAGTCAAAAGGTTTTGCTGTATATTAATTTATAAAATATATACATTTAACAGTCAACGTAATCTTTAATCATCATTGATGATTCAAAAATTCTGTGAAAGTGAAATATATATATATGTCAATAATTGTGTAGTGTATGTGTGTGCGTGATAGCTGTGTTCCTTCTCACAAATTTCAAACACGAGGGATTTTCGGTTGTTTTTCTTAATAAATAAATAGGATACTTCAGAGTATTTGAAGACAGGGCCGTCATTTCAGACTTCACTTGAGGGGGGCAAGAGCACCATCGACATTAGACTTTCACGTTTTGTACTAGTATATTAGTAGACATCAATTAAAGTATATGTATTGTTCAAACCCTTGGGGGGGGGGGGAATTGCCCCCTCCTGCCCTCCCTAAATGACGCCCCTGTTTGAAAATCGAGAAACTAGTTATTTAATTTTGTGACCCTGTTCTTGCTCTTCTTCAGTTCTATGACTACGAAAAAAAAAAAATAAGTTGCGAGAAGATTTTCTAGTCTAGAATTTCAATCTGCTGAAATCGTTTAGGAAAATTATTAGCAGGATCAAATAGTGGCTCTTTACTTTAGGGCAACCAACTTTATGCTTTATATAGCTGTATTATGCTTTATTTTTCCTTACATTATGTTTTATGCTTTTCCTAAATTGTGCCTTAATATACTATTTCTTGAATTATACTTAATCTTTTACCCATTTCTATTATATATTTGTTTTATTGTACGCGTTTTTATTACACAGCATTAAACATTTATATGAAACTATTAATTTTTCCCACTAAAAATTACATCAATACAACATAGTTCAAAATTCAAAGAAATTGAACTTAAAATGTCAACATAAATAGAGAATACAAATATTTGAAAACAAAAGTTTTTTCTTGTGTTCAACCTTCTTCATCCTCGCCATCGCTGATAGTGCCAGTGTTTCTGTTTGCTCCCCTATTAAAAGCAAGTCATAAGTGAGCTTCAAGATTTTCTTCAGTAAACGAAGATCTGCGTGGTAGTGTGAAGAAACTATTTTCAACTGAAGCACTAGGAAAAGGCATGGTTAACGTTTTTATGACCAAGCTACTTAAATTTAGCATCTTATCCAGGTGTTTCCTCCAAAAGAAAAAGAGAGAAACAGAAGTAATTTCGTCTTGAAGAATTACACGATACATGCACAATTCTTCCAAAGTATATCCGCCTGAGAGAAACGCCTCAGTTCTGTCAGCAGACTTTCTGCAAACATATTTGAATTTGCACAGGTGGGATCCAGACACTGAATATGTTTCCAAAATTTGGTAATAAAACGTGATGCCCACTTATATAACCTGCAAGGTTTTTCTAATGCACACCAGAAGTTTCAAGAATTTTTTGAACTGATGAAACAATAAGTCACACTTGACTTGTATTCACATTTCGAGCTTCTAAAGCTTTCATCTACTTACAGACGGCATCCGTAATTTTACCTATGGTATTAAGCTGGAACTTAAGACTTTGTTCTTCATTTCGAATTAGTTCCTTGAGATCTGTCACAGAACTTCCTTCTTTAGCTTTCTCTTCTATCCACTTCCGCAATGTGCTGTAATAAGCATTGTGAAATTTTCCTGTCTGGAGCCAAGTTCTCCAACGGGTGATCACTGGCACTAGAGGCAAACTGGTGATTTTTTCCTGCTTCTCATAAGAGGTTCAACAGCCTTCCCCGTCTGGCTGGTGTTTTAGTTAAAGGTGATGTAACTGATGCGTTAAAAGTATCAGCTACTGTCAGACTATTTCTAATCTCTTCCGCATATAAGTGGAGGACATGTGCCCAACAAATAAAATCCATTAATCTAGGAGCAACTGCAGCTAAGCGCATAGCAGAACTTTTCATGTATGGGACATTATCAGATATTAGAACTACAAATTGCTTTCTATTAACACCAACATCACTTAATGATTCAAGTACAGTGTCTACTATCACATCTGCGTTGCACCTTTCCACTATTTTTGTTCTGACCAGATGAAAACATTCAGTAGATTCACCAAGTGCACGGAAAAGAACATTTACAACTTTACGGTTGTTAATGTCAGTAGTTTCGTCAACGACCACAGAAACATCCTTTCCTTCACACTTCGATTTTGTTTCATTCAGATCATCACCACAACTATATACATATTTTCTTAAAGTACTTTCACTAGGGGCTGTTATAATGTTAGTAGATAATTGAATCCAATTTTTGAACTCTTCATTTCTAAAAACATGAAGATGGATACCCGTTTCAACAAATGCTGTAACCATATTCTTGATATCTTGATTGGTGCCCATGCGCTGCAGCAGTTGAGGAAAAATTATGGCCAAACTATTGCCGCTGTTTCACCCTCATTTTGTGCAGTTTTTCCTTAAGCGGTGCACAGTAGACTTTTCACATTTAATGAATTCAGAACAAAGAGTATAAAATAGATTACTGCCTTCTACTTTGAAATGGTCAGCTGGGAGTTCTCTTACTCTCTGAGATGCATATACATTTCATTTTGGCATTTTGGAATAAGTACAACCAGTCTTTCCAGCTTTTTAACACAAAGTGAGGAAATAAAATATCCTTCTGAGCGCAAGGTACGGAGAGAAGAGGAATTCGAACTTCCCATTGTTACGCTTAATGCAATTGGCAGTTGATTTCCATTGTTTGCGGCATTGATAACAGCCTTTGTTGATCATTTTTTTCTTTGGCACAAAAATATGGTAACATTTTTCTTTTTGTACACATACACAGGGTTCTGGAATAAAAAGCATTAAGCATTATGCTTTATGCTTTATTTCTGTAAGTTGTGCTTTATTATACTTATAAGATTAGCAAATTTGGATATGTAAAGTAGTCAAAATCACAGATATGGTACCAACCGTAGGTGAAAAATTCCATTATGCTTTTAATGCTTTATGGTTGCCCTGCTAATGATTGTTAATATGCATCAATTTCTGTTCTACAAATGAGTTTTATTTATTAGACTGATACATCACCTTTTTCTATATTGGGTTATAATTGTTAGTCTTTAATGATTGAATATATGAAGAGTACTGCGTGTGAAGTATTTATTATTTGAATGTTCCGGCTACATAAACTAAGTAAAAGACCCGGTATCTTCCAGGGAAAATTATCATAATACACAAAATAATACGAAGCAATGACTTATCTGTGTCTGCAGAGCTAGATGCCTCCGTAGAATGCACCGAAGGTTTCTTCCTTCTTGACACAATGCTAGCCAAACACACCATTAAGTACCAAAACACTAAATGTAAAATGTCTTAATTTAGAGACACTGCTAATACCGCTCTACCATCACTAATTAACTAAGCAACTAACTCTATGGCCTATGGAACCCAGAGGTTCAATGCCGCGTTCACAAAAGCTCTCCACTGACTTCTGTTCTTACCCAATTCAATCCAGTTTTTACTTAGTATTCTTATTTCTGCGAGATCCATCTGAATATTGTTCTCCTATCTGCGCCTAAGTCTTCCTAATGGACGTTTTCCGATTGGATTTCCTTTAAAACTTTGAATGCGTTCCTACTTTCTTGCATTCTGGCTACATGACCTGCCCATTTAAGCCTCCTAGGTTTGACGACCTTAACAATGTTTGGTAAACGATATAAATTATGTAGTTTCTCGTTATGAAGTTTCCGCCTTTCCCCATTCCTGTTCCTCTTGGGAACGAATATTCGTCTCAGCATCTTGTTCTCAAATACTTTCAGTCTATGTACTTCCCTCAGAGCAAGCGACCATGTTTCGCAACCATACTGAACAACAGGCATGATTATCGTTTTATGTATTTTAGCTTCAAATTCCTCGACAGAATTCGCGGCAACAAAAGGCGAACTGAATAATAACACAAATTCCCTGGTTTTAGTCGACATTTAATTGCTTTGTGAATATGGTTTTGATCTGTTAATATTGATTCTACACATTTGAAAGTATCCACTTTATCGAAAGTATTGTTTGATATTTTTAACACATCTAAAATTTGCAGTATTACGATCTCGACGAACTTGAATGTATTTAGTTTTCTCTGCATTTATTTGTAAACCCAAGTCCCTGAAAGCGTTTAATAAGACCTATGCATTTCTTTTCTATTGTTCTATCATTCCTTATTAAATTTACGTCATAGGGGATCATAGAGGCTCCACGATCACACCAGACAAAATACAGTCTCCTGGTGCGTTTATCTCCCCACATTACGAAAAAACAACGACTCAGAATAATATGCTTATAAAAACAATATGGTGAATTTTACAATGTAGCAAATTAACTAACTGCATAATGGAAAATAAGAAAATATACAAAGGTAATATATATCTGTGACTGTATGTTATAACTCGAACAAACAAAAAAAATAATTTCGTTCCCTTCCTACTTTCCAGATATCTTTTTGCTTATTACTACACAGAGTGTGCAGAAAATTATTGTTCAAATTAACACAGAAATTCCCTTTGCAGCTCCTGTGTGAATACCTGCATGAATGACAGTTTACTATACAGAGTGAAGTTGTGTGATTTTCTTCATTTATTATCACTAGTAAAAGATGAAGCGATGTGAACTAATTACAGGAACTGTCAAGAATTATCTAAATTTCTTCGATAATTATAGAGTAACTTTTTGTGTAAACTTACCAAACAGCATCGGGGTCAGCAGCCGTCATGCCATCAAAAATCGACCGGCTCACAGCTGCAAGGAATGTGGTGTCATTTGTTGAAGGCGTCATCTCATTGAAAGTATCGCAATTGTAAACGTGATCTGTCCCGAACTCGGAAATCAACTAGCAACAAAAGAACAGAATTTATTATTATGAAAGACATATATAATCTTATTTACATATGAAATGTATGAAATAGAAAGCAATGATAAGGTGATATGGCATGCTTATTAGGTAATGCTAAAATCTTGCTAAAATATTCAGGTCATTCTAGTCCAGTTTCTCCCGTGCATATTGTACAGAATAATATGCTATACAGAGCAAGTCAAAATGATGGACCCGATTTCAGAAATATATTCTGTGAAATCAAATAAACATATGTTATTGTGAAACATGCGCTTCGAAACGTTATGGCGTTCACTGGAGAACAGAGATCTTTTTGTATGCTTGACTCGCATGTAAACAAGTCTGTGATTAATGTGCAATGGTATTTCCGTACCAAATATCGGAGAGACCCATACGGGGAAGGATATTCGTAAGTGGTAGAAAAATTTAAGAGATTCGGGTCGTGCGTCACAGCTATCGGTTTGATATGTACCCTGTTACGCGAGGTGCACGCAGAGAACACTTGTGATATGTTTGAAGAAAACTTTGACAGTTTACCTTTCCAAACACATGTCTCACTATAACATATGTTTATTACATTTCACACAATAATTCTGATATTGGGTCCACCATTTTGATTTACCCTGTATAATTAGTGTACATGTCTTCGCACGCGGGAGGCTCGGGTTCTAATCCCGGTGGGAGCTCATGTGATTTGGATCTCCCACGTTAGGCTGTAGGTCCGCGTTTTATATAGCTAAAGGAACCCTGTATGAGACCAATCAATTAGAAGTGAACCAACGAATAGTACGGGTCACGAGAACAGAAACAATTGAATTGACTGAGTTCAAAGTACATGGAAATATTAAATTCTCAATAAATTCAAAGACAAAATTGCTTTAATTTTGTGCGCAATTTCAAAATGCTATTATGATCAGTATTAAAATACAAGACGATCAATGTCTTTACTCCTCGTAATTATAACAATTATGCAAGTGGAATTCATAATATTGTAATATTAGTACGCCCGTACGTATGTCTAGTTCCGTCGTGACTTGGGAAAATCAGAACAGGTAAAACCATCTGGGGTGAGTGCAGATTACATCTCCCTTTTACTTATGACGTAATGCCGAAGCCAAGAAAACTCCAGCTACAAATCGCCACTGGGCCACCTCGATCTATTCAGAAGGGAAAATACGGTTTTGATTTCGATTACATTACCCAACACTCATTATCGAGGGTAAAAGAAAAAAATGAAATGAAATCTTTGAGTTTTACGTCCCACGGTTATGCCGGCTAGGCTAAAGGAGACGGTGATGATGAGAGATGAGTGAAATGGCGGAATGAAGAAAGTGGGAGGAAACGGGAGAACCCCGAGAAAACCCACGAGCACGGTGTTTGTCCACCACAAAGTTCACTTGGCGGGGGCTGGGATCGAACCCGGGACCCCAAGCACCAGAGGTGAACGCTCTACCACTGAGCCACCGCGCCCCCTGAGGGTAAAAGAAATACACAAAACATTTTAAATAGTCAGTCAGAATTAGTTTTTTCTTACCTGAATTTTAAGTCTTTTATGATTTGCAAGGGACCAAATAACGGAATTACCACGGTTAAAAGTTCTCATTAGGGTTACAATCTTTCGGTAATACTAAAGTAGGGCACACTTATCCAACAGGTGTAGATTTCCGTTCACTCAGATCCAATTTATACATGGAACAATTTATGAAGAATATAGAAAAAACACGTTTGTGGGTAGATCAGCGGAAGGGACGAACCACTGAACCGGTACAAACAGAGAATAACATCATTGGCGGTGATTTCACTGCTGCCAATACGAAAATTTTCAGCGATAGAACCAGACATATGTCATGACAGTCATACGTACACATTGTGGGTCAAAATTTAGAAATATCATTTAAGAATTTCTGTCGCATATTTTTTTTATTATTATTATTATTTTATTTATTTATTTGTTTAATTCCACACGTCTCGCCATATGTCTCCGTCTTAGGCATAATTCAGGACAATGCATTAAAAAATTACATCGAAATGTCCCGTGTAATTCGGGACACGTGCCAACGCTTATTTCTCACTTAAAGAAACATCCAAATGAAAACAGATTATTCAAATTAACTTTCCGTGGCTATATCCTATAAGCTAATCTGCACAAAGGTAAATACGGATGAATGATTATGAGAAAACTTAAGCTGAGAACTGAAATGGGAGAACCCGAAGAAATTTAACACGGCGTATGTCTAGGTAAAGCCAACACTGTCAATACTCGAACTCAGAACCATGCCTTGCAAACGTGCAACTTAACCCTTAAACCAGCATAGTTCTTAAGTTACGGAATCATCAACAAATAAATAAGTAAGTAAATAAAAAACTATAAGGCTATTCTCGATCATTATGTTCTGCAAAATACGGATTTTGTTCTTTTTGTGAAGGGCAATTCAATAATTCACAACGAGAATAGTTAGGCTGACTGCAATATCGGACCAAGTTGCAATGAAAACATCTGAATACATGGGAAGTACAACATTTTCCGAAAAGTAGCAGAAAGTTTTCAGTTGCTGAAAATAATATCTGTTACAATATATTAATTATCACCAAACGTTACTATGAAGGGGGGTCTCATAAAGAACGCAACGTTTGAAATGGCCGCCATTTTTGTTTTAATAAGTTGGCAACACTGAACGTTACACGATTTTCATCTGTTGTCTTTGTGGTTAGGAGTTACGGAATCCGAATAGCGCATGATTGTTATGTGCTTTCTGTACGAATAGGAACGGAGTGCTTCACAACGAAATAGCGCATTGTCACATTGAAAACTTATTACAAGGTTTAATAACCACAACCGAAACGTTTTTCTCAAATTTAGCAATCCGTCTCATCAGACTGGACTTATTCGGTGCATTACGTTGACCAAACATTCCACGGAGTTTGCGAACACTCTCTGCACTTACTTACCTTACCACTCGGCGCTACAGACGTATGTGGGCCTTGGCCTCCTCAACTATTAACCTCCATTCGTCACGGTTCTTCAATCTGTTAGCCCATCCTTTTATCTTCATCTTTTCGACATCTCTCCTTACATCGTCAATCCATCGCGACTTGGGTCTTCCTCTTCCCCTGTTTGTAAACATTCTTTCGTGCAGGACTTTCTTCGGCAGTCTGTCAGCCGTCATTCTTTCCACATGTCCAAACCATCTTAAACGCTGAGCCTTAATGAACTAACTATATCCTGATTCCCCAGTATATCAGCTATTTCCCCATTAGTCCTTCTCCATTCGTCGCCCTCTTTCACGGGGCCGTAAATTTTTCTTTCAAATATCCTGAGCATGTTCTCATTCCGCTTCGTCATGGTCCATACTTCCGCCCCGTAGGTAATTATTGCCCGAATCATTGTTTAATAAATCTTAATTTTTGTGCCCTTAGTAATTAATTTACTCTTCAGTAGCTGCATGTTCCAATAGAATGCTTTGTTCCCTGCTTGTATTCTTTCCTGTATTGTATCACTCATTTTGTTTTGATTGTTCAGTGTCATACCTAGATATTTAAAGCTTTTTACAGCCTCGAAGGTCTTGTTTTCTATCTTCGATTCCGGGCCACGGTGGCTCAGTGGTAGAGCGTTCACCTCTGGTGCTTGGGGTCCCGGGTTCGATCCCAGCCCCCGCCAAGTGAACTTTGTGGTGGACAAACACCGTGTGCGTGGGTTTTCTCGGGGTTCTCCCGTTTCCTCCCACTTTCTTCATTCCGCCATTTCATTCATCACTCATCATCACCGTCTCCTTTAGCCTAACCGGCATAACCGTGGGACGTAAAACTCAAAGACTTCATTTCATTTTCATTTCTATCTTCAATTCCGTTATGTTCCTTTCTTTCGTTTTTGTGGATATTATCATGTAGTTAGTTTTTCCTACGTTGACTCTTAATCCCATTTTTCCAGCCCCTTTTTTCAATTTGATGTATACCTGTTTCACTTCTCTTTCAGTCCTCGCTATAATTGTAACATCATCTGCGTAGGCTAATATCTGGCTCAGTTTGGTGAATATGGTTCCTCGTTTGTCTATTTTATTTATTGCTCTATGTAAGGCTATATTGAATAGTGTCGTCGAGAGACCATCTCCCTGTTTGACTTCACCATTATATTCAAATGAGTCTGTTATATTGTCTCCTATTTTCACCTTGGCTTTTGTTTGTTCGATTGTCATTTCTATTAATCTCACCAATTTCCTCGGTATGCCAAATTACACTCTCTGCACTACATTTGTAATAAGTTTTCACTATAACAATACGCTGTTCTTACTCGTACCGAAAACAAATGACGATCATACGCTATTCAGTGCTCCGTGACTACTAACCACAAAGACAACAGATGAAAAGCAGGTAACGTCCAGTGCTACCAACTTAATCAGAACAGAAATGGTGCGCATTTCAAACATTGCGTTATTTATCGAATACTTCTTTTTTATGATACATCAGAAAAAAGAAAAAATAACTTCTACGCTATATTATTCTATTCTGGACCTACCTCACGGACAAACATTTCTCCAATTTGACGAAATAGTGGATCTGTTGGATTCACCAGATATGGACTGAAAGGAAAAACGAAATATACTTACAGTTTACATTCATAAAACCATCACACAACTGGTTAAAAAATATACAATACTAAATGAAAACACCAACTTCAAAACAGTGCATTTTCTTAGTGTCCCCCACCAAAATTCGTTGAATGATGTTTAAGAAAAATGAAATGACATGGAATTTCTATTTTAACCTCTAATGGTTGTGCTCTTTTAACTAAAGGAAACGCAAAATTAATGAATAATTGTTGATTCTGAAATAATTGATGGGATAAGCATGTATAAGAAAACGCTAGAACTTAAAGTAAGCTCACGGATATTGGCTGTCCACAACAAACTCATACGGGCTTAGATGGAACTACGGACCACCGTTTGATATTTAAGCCAATCAACAATATTCAAATAACAAACGAAAACTTATGTTATGCTTATGTTACTTATGTTATGAGATCTCACAAATAAAAAAAAAAAAAAAAAAAACGAAGCGATGTAATTCTTGTAGTGTTTGAGCGAATATAAAAGAAAGAAAAGAAATTCCTTTGCATTAAAGTCAAGGTCATAGCGCGCGGAACTTGGCTACTCTGCTTGTGCCTTCATGTTTTCTCCTCGTGGTTTGGGCTCCGAATTGTTCGCTAGCCTTGGTGAGGTGTGGATCAGCTGCCTCTTCGCTCCGATGTTGAATTCGTGTGGTGAATGGAGATGGTGTGGGACTTCGTTGTTTCAGTCCAATCTTTGACATAATAATTTGTTGAAGCGTCAAGTGTTGGGTTGGATTGTGAATGGAAGAATAAAAAGGGTGAAGTGAAGATATATTGCTTTATGAAATGTGAATTATCTAAGTTAAAGTGTGCCAATATTGCCTTTGATGACTTCCCTTAGGAGTCGTCCTTTTGTGAGTGGATGAAGGACAGTTATTAAAAAAACAACAAAATAATCTTTTCTTTAAAAAAAAAAAAAAAAAAAAAAAAACAGTGAATTTAAAAGGGTGGAATTTCTTATAGTAAAAGTCTTCTTGGGGTTTGTATTTGTTAAATTTTTTGTGGAGAAAACTCGGTTGGTTGGTTTCCATTTAGCGTCCCATTTTAGAGATTTGCATAAGAGAGAATTTTCTTGAAAGTTAAAATCAGTGAATTTAAATGTTGGAATTTTAATAGTAGTTTTCTTCGTGAGGTTTGCGTACGTTAAAACTTTTTGAAGTATTTTCGTTTGTTTGTATCAATTAACGTCCACTTTTTTGTGAATAGCACATATAGTGCTTTTTCAGAGTGGAAAAGCTGTATATCTCACTACACCTGA
Source organism: Thermobia domestica (assembly GCF_964235325.1). Classification (NCBI taxonomy): domain Eukaryota; kingdom Metazoa; phylum Arthropoda; class Insecta; order Zygentoma; family Lepismatidae; genus Thermobia; species Thermobia domestica. The sequence goes on from NW_027655909.1 coordinate 95,173, forward strand.
ATTATTTTTCTAAATTATTAAGAGTCAAAGTACATAACCATTGGGCGGAGATTGAAGGTAAAATTTACCAGTGATGGTCAAAGCATCAACAAAGATATTATTCAGAACTGATGACGCGTTTGAGGGAGTCTGTGAGGAAGAAGGGAGTCTTGTGAGGAAGAAATGGTCGGAAGCCTGGGAAAATGAAACATGGATCATTGCCACACCAGCCATTCGGCGCTTCTCAGCGTATTTTTGACCAAGAATAATATGGCTGTTGTACCTCAATCATCCTATTTAGAACCTGCAGACGACATTCTAAAACTCATCCTGAAAGGTAGCCGTTTTGAATCCATGAAAATAATAACAAAAAGCTCACTAAGAGATCTCCAGGCTATTTCAAAAAGTACGTTCCAGGATGCGTTCCAGCAGTGAAAGATGGGCTGGGAACGACGTATCACTAGTAGAACGGACTATTCTGAAGAAGAAAAATGCACAAACAGTAAGTACCATTATATTTAGAAAATTCTATTTCTTTCTGGACAGACCTCATCCTTCTATGTTCTAAGGTCAGATCTAGCACGATGCAAACGTTGTGTGTCAGAGGGAGCTGAATGGAGTGGTAATGCTTAACTTTCACGCGGTAAGCATAGACCGCTGCTGCACATATCTGTGTTGTGTATTTCGTGCCGAACTACACTTTAAATACTGGTAAACATGGCGTCGGTTGGGGAAAGGGTTTCTTCATATTTTACCCTTCTGGTCACATATATTGTTTTATACTTTCTTGTAATTTTTATCTGGCGCGGCTCTAATGGTGACAACATTAACAGCACACAGGAAGCTATAAAATTTGTAAACAAACAAATTGGTGAATGTTCAATGTTCTTTTCTGGTCATACGATTAACCTTGTCAGAGTTCCCATTCGAACTAAATAATCAAATTTACGATTTCCATGGTCCAAAATTTTTCAGCTTGACGGTCAGAAAGTTTATAAAATAACCCCTTACTGAAAGCACAAAACAACAAGAATAAAAACCGCCCAGTGCGAGACCGAAGCTATTAAATTTGAGCGAACTACTAAATTTGGAGTTGTTTCAAAGCATAGTCCTCAGAATCAAAACGACTTTTAATTGCTTCTGATAAGTTTTCTTTTCTTTTTTGAAGGCTCCTCGGTAAGCTCACTTTTTCAAATTTTAATGAATAATCTAAAAACAATGAGAACTATCGAAAATGTGTAAGTCAGATATCAGAAATGTAGAAAGTGAGCCAAATATCAGAAATGTAGAAAGTAACACAAATATCAGAAACGTAGAAAGTAAGCCAGATATTAGGAACGTAGAAAGTAAATCAAATATCAGAAATTAATGCTATAACGCTATTAAATAAATTAATAATTGTTTCTGAACGTTTTCTTATAGAGCACAAATTTTAGTGCGCATTTTGTGTCATAGTTGCTGAAAGTTTCTACATTATACAAAAGGTCTTGTAAACAATTATTAATCCGTATCATAGCGTTTCGTATGTATTATCTGGCTTACTTTCTACATTTCCGATGCTTGGCTTATTTTTTACATTTCTGATATTTGGCTTACTTTCTACATTTCTGATTATTTGGCTTACTTTCTATATTTCTATTTGCCTTCCTTTCTACATTTCTGATATTTGGCTTATTTTCTACAGTTCTTATCTTTAGTTTACTTTCTACATTTCTGATATTAGGCTCACTTTCTACATTTCTGATATCTGCCTTACTTTCTATATTTCTGACATTTGACTTACTTCCTACTTTTCTGATATTTGGCTTATTTACCTTTCTGAAATTTGGCTTATTTTGTACATTTCTGATATTTGACCTCCTTTCTACATTTCTGATAATTGGCTTACTTTCTACATTTCTGATATTTGGCTCACTTTCTACATTTTTGACAATTGGCTTACTTTCTATATTTCTGATATTTGACTTACTTTCTACATTTGATATTTTTCATTGTCTTTTAAGTCATTCATTAAAATTCGAAACGTTGGGGTGACCTTAGTATAAAGACCTTTAGTTCCAAAATTTTCTACATTACCAAGGCTTGATAACGAAATTCACAGCTTATTCCGAGTTTTTTCATGATATACGAGTCCACGGCTTATTGTTTTCAGAGATCGAAAAACGTTAACTAGGTTTGTTTGTGTTAATATTTTTACCTGTAAAATCTCGTTAGGACATTTCTATTTTAAATCTGAAAACAAAGGAATAATAAATCAAAAGTACAACTTTACTTACAATTTCCTTCATTAAAGTACTTACCAACAGTATTGATCTCCAAAACCATTCCAGTCTGACATCATAGTCATATTCGCATCTGGAAATAATCTGCAAGCAAAGATAGCAGAAAACTTATTACACTATTTAAGCCTTAAAATCACACATATAACATACATAGTGTATTCTATTTTATTATACAAATGGACCTCTATTTGTAAGAAAATATCCCTCGGTCGAAAGCTGTGATTATCTTATCATTATTATATTATTATAGGGACTGCGGTGGCTCAGTCGTAGAGCGTTCACCTGTGATGCGTGGGGTCGCTGGTTGAACCAGCAGATTACAAAGAGAATATTAACATGTTTAACACGCTTTTACCTTACTTCTCCCCTCCTTTTATTTTTTATTTATTTATTTTAAACTTTGAAACGGAAGGCTTTGGGTGTTCGTGCAGCACTAGTAAGTGAAATCCGACACAATTTTCTTGGGGACCTAACATACATGATACGCTTATAACAACTCCTTGGCGTGATGGAACGAAACTGCAGTTGAAGACTACTTATTTTTGGAATACACGGTTACTGGAGTACGAAGTGTGACAAAAAAATGTATAATTAAACAAAAAAAAAAAAAAAAAAGAGTTAACAACCGCTTTGGTGACGTCATGCGACACCTCTCGTCTATCTATTTGGTCTAGGAATTAATTCGTGCGGGTGGACAAGAGATGGCGCAACGAACGGAGCGTCCCACAGTTCCGTGTATTCACACATGTGTTGCAAACCCCTGTCATCGCGTATCGTTCGTAGTATAGGGCAGTGGATTAAAGCGTCAACAACACCAGTTTGTAGTTAAGTGAACATGGCGCAATTTGTGCCTGATAAAGTGTTTTTGCGGGGTGTCCTGCTGCATTACTTTAACATGCAGAAAAGTGCGACTGAAAGTCATCGTATTTTGGTGGAAGTGTATGGTGACCATGCTCTAGCTGAGCGAACGTGTCAGAAGTGGTTTGCACGGTTTAGAAGTGATGATTTCGGCTTGGCAGACCAAGAGCGAGTTGGACAGCCAAAAAAATTTCAAGACGAAGAATTGACAGCATTGCTCGAGCAGGATTCGTGTCAAACGCAGGAACAACTTGCAGCAGCATTAGGCGTTGATCAAACAACAGTCTCCAAACGCTTGAAAGCCATGGGAATGATTCAAAAGATGTCACATTGGGTTCCACATGAATTGAAAGACAGAGACGTTGAAAGACGAAAAACCATTTGCGAATTGCTGCTTCAACGACAGAGCAGAAAGGGGTTTCTGCATCGAATTATTACGGGTGATGAGAAGTGGATCCATTACGAGAACCCTAAACGAAAAAAGGCCTGGGTGAAACCAGGTGAACCAGGTCCATCACAACCAAAACGAGATATTCACTGTGCAAAGGTTATGCTGTGCATATGGTGGGATATGAAAGGTGTGGTGTACTATGAGCTGCTGCAACCGGGTGAAACTATGAATGGAGAACGTTATCGACGACAATTAATGCGTTTGAAGCAAGCTCTGGCCAGAACACGACCAGAATGGGAGAACAGACATGATAAACTTATTGTTCAACATGATAACGCTCGCCCACATGTCGCAAAACCGGTCAAAACCTATTTAGAAAATGTCGGATGGGAAGTTTTACCCCACCCGCCGTATTCACCAGACGTTGCTCCTTCAGACTACTACTTGTTCGATTGCATGAACAACGATTTGATTGGACAGCGGTTTACTTCTTCAGAAGATATCGAACCATGGGTCTCTGACTGGATCGCTTCCAAGGATGAGGACTTCTTTCGCCACGGAATCCGTACATTGCCTGACAGATGGGCGAAAGTGGTGGCTAGCGATGGACAATATTTTTCTTAAGGTATTTATGTATTTTGTGTTTGTACTACAGCTTCAATGTGTGCGTACCAACCGCACGAATTAATTCCTAGACCAAATATGTTGCAAGTTTGGATTTGACAATTGTGAGTATTGCGTCATTGAGTGAACACATGCAACCGCATTCTACCGAGAAAATGTCGAATGTAAAAGGTGAAAAAAAAATTAACTTCAAACTCCTTGTGAAATTTAATAAATCAGCAACAGAAACCTTCCCAATGTTAACTGATGCTTACGGAGATGATACTTTTGTCTAAAATGCGTGTGTTTGAATGGCATAAATATAAATGGTTTTCGGAGGAAAGGTAAAAACAAAAAATCTTGCATGTCACGTATCAAATTCAAAGCAACGTTGACCGTCTTTTTCGGCATTCCTGAAACTGTACTAATTTAGTGGCTTCCAATTGCTCACGCTGTAAATCAGCGCCTCTACATTGAAAAGACTTCGTGAAGAAACTAGGAAGAAGAGACCACAGTTGTGCAGTGATGGATGGAGTTTGTACCAGGACAACGCGCCCCTTCGTAGGATGCTATCCATCAAGTAGTTTCTGACCAGCACAAACACTATTTTGATGAGGTCCTCCTTATTCCTCAAATTTAGCTCCATGTCACTTATTATTATTATTTTCTAAGTTTAAATCTGTCATTAAGGAAACTCGTTCTTCTTTAATTGAAGACATTAAGGCAAAAATGGAAAATCTCCCAAAGAAACTTCCTGAAACTGACTTCCAAAAATGTTACTAGCAGTGGCAGAATCGAATGCAGAAATCTGTGAATAGCGAAGGGCATTACTTCATAGGTGATAATATCGACGAGAACTAATTCTATCAGTAGACTGAATTATGTGTATACAGTTCTGTTTATTCATTTATTTTGCCTTTCTTTCTTTCTTGTATCACACCTCGTATGAGAAAATAAGCTTTGAAGGAGAACTCTGAACGAAATAGATCATCTATTGTTTTCATCGTAGGTGCATCGTATAAAAATTCTTGTACAGTATTCAAACATTCTGAATTGTGTTCTATTGTGTAGTCAAAGTACGGCTTTCTCTACTATTTTCTACAAGTGGTTACTTTAAACTCATTACTAAATAGAACTTATCCTCTGTAATCGCAAAATTCTTTTTTACACAGCCTTCTTAAGCCACAAACAAAGCAAATTTTTGCACGTAGATCTTACAACATATTTTTATGAATAAAATAACTTACCAAATGTTTTAATAAGCAGTCTAAAAAATAGTCTACAGATGTATAACCAATACACATGAACGAATTACTAGCCTTTTCATTGCCCGAGGAACGTGTCCTGCAAAAGCTGGAAGCACAGGAATCATTCCAAATTCTCGCATTCTGTCCAGTATTTGGTGCTGTAGATTCAATGTCTTTTCGTGCCAAGAGTCAGATAACGGACCTCCCCAGCCACGAATATTGCCCATTCGGCCCCTGAAAGTTTCAAAACAATGTATGTCACTATAACTAGTAGGAATATATCGAAATGTGTCTATAACAATTTGCATTATATGTACTAGTTATTACTAACTGCATACTGAACATGTTATTTTAAACTAAATATTGTAACAAAAGAAATACCGACCAAAGCTTCAGCACACATTGTATTTTAAACTATTGTGTATTACAGTTTCGGATATCTACCATATCCTTCATCAGACACCATATAGACACTATAGAACATAAATGAAGATACAGGCATATATATAGTCATCCTTATGTAAAAGTCTAAATTCTATTGGGTGAAGCCTTCAGCCAATCCCGTAGGTCCCCTTGTCCATTTTCCTGCCAATCACGTGCTGTCACTTTTGGTCCTTATAAGGGCCTTTTTCTATTTCATCTTCCTGTCTATGCTATCCAAAATTCTCTGCCATGATTCATTAATAGGCAAGCCCCTGTGTAATTCATTAGCTTATCTGTTCCTATCTTCTTCATCGAATTTGCTTCTTTCCACTTCTTTATCATTCTCTTCTGTATCTCCAGTACTTTGTCTTATCCTAGTTAATTTCGTGATTAATCTCCTTAACATATTTGTATACCGCATTGGTATCTTTCTTCCTCCTCATATCTTTATGTTGTTTTATCCTTTCTTTTATTCTCTTTCCCGTCTCTCCTACATACGACATATCGTATACCCTGTAGGTAACTCCTTCTTCCTTTTCATTAATCTTCTTGGCGCCTTTTTCATAAGGATGACTATACATATGTCTGTATCTTCATATATGTTCTATAGTATCTATATGGTGTCTGATAAATGATATGGTAGATATCCGAAATTGTAACACATTATAATTTAAAATACAGCGTGTGTGTTGAAGTTTTGGTCAGTATTTCTTTTGTTATAATTTCCAATCCAAAGCCATTTCTTTCATCTTTTTTGTTGCAGGCAACTTGTTTACTTCAGCGAACAATGTGGTGTAACGATAAGTCAATGTACATTATGTACTCAGAAATTCGTGTACGAGCCACCATGAAACTCAACCAGATCTGTGGCAACAAACTGCTAGTCTTATTGTTTCCATCGACTGTGTGTACCTATGTACGGCTGGGACTCAACTGTCAACATGAACAACGTGGTTAAAGCTCACATTGGGCTCACGTCATCATAAAATGAAATTACACTACGTTCCTTTATTACAATTTATTACAGAACTGTGGCATTCTTAAACTGGAAACACTTTTTTCAATCCTCATTACTAGATACACGACGGAAATTCGAAAATTTTGCTCTACACGTATATCAATTTGTGAAATTTTTATCAAAAATGATCCCATGCTTTCAGATATCAGTCAAATAGAAGAACCTTGAAATCACTTAAGGAAGTAATAGAATGCGTATCAAATGATCAAAGCAAAAAAAAAAAAAAAAAAGCATCTAAATAGTAATCCGAATGTAAACGTGTCAGTGTGTCAGTGCTAAGTTTTCCCCATCTTCAGTGGGTATCCTTTAAAAATTTACGTTGTTTGAAAAACTACATTTTTTGATCACTTTCCTTTGCTGTACAAATAATGTATAAGATTCTTCAAGTATTGTTGTCAAATTTCCTTGTTGATAGCCTGCTATCTTCTCATTACCTCTAACCAGACTCGAAGAGAATAAACATCTATCCTGAAGAAGTGATTATTAAAACTTTGCTTTTAAGTTACCTGCTTATATACAATTTGTATTTTCTACCATTGTCGAAACTGAAACTTCAAAAAGACAACAAGTTATGCAATTGTGCACAACAAACTGAACTATTACATATCATATTTACTCATCGACCGTATAAAACACATTTTAATACCTCAAATTATTCATCTAGTAATGTTCCTCATCAATCTTTCCACCAATAATTTAAAGACACTCGCCCACCCATCCTCAGGGCCACAAAATGGCTTTAGTATTGTTGGATCTTTTGATCCAATACATTTCAATCAAAAATTTTCTTGTACGTCTTATATCTGGAGAACTACATACAATGTAGCCAAACCCAAACTATCACTTAACTCAGTATGATGTGCTTATTCCGTAGAAAATACGAAAACACCATTTAGGGGTCGTTCAAAAAAATTCTGGTCCCTGATCCGAAAACTAATTTATTGCCCAAGATCGCAATCTTTTGACCCCTTTTTAGTTTTTACCAATATAAATTAGAAAAACATCTTCATTACATATTTATAAGTTATATAAATATAATAGGGTCGTCAAGTCTAGGACTCCTCTGGGTTCCATAGGCCATAGAGTTAGTTAGTTAGTTATATAAATATAATACGCTCTGAATTACATGAGTTAAAATTCCGAGGTCTTGGACTAATTAGTTTTTCTTTTCAATTTAAGGTTTGGTCCTGAAAATGTTTCTTTCACATTTCTCAATTTTCAGCTTCTTCTTTTAACTCTCAATATTTTCTTCTATTTTTCAAATCATTTATCAGTTGTATTCTTCTTCCTATTCCTCGCTTTCTTTCCACATTTCCTTCAGGTGGTATGAATAGAGATGCAAAAAAGCCGGCTTTTTTGAATCGATGGTTTTTTTCACATAAAAAGCCGGCTTTTTTTGGGAAAAAAACGAGAATTTTGGAAATTTTGGCTTTTTTCATTTTCATGATTTTTCTATCTAAATAGCTTTCTTATAGTATATTCTATACTTAGATAAGAATTCCATGACCTAAATGTCATATTTCGCTCTAAAATTCACCATCAAGATGGATGGAGCACATGTTTTACGAATTAAAGCTAACATGAAGAATGTAGTATTTGAGGGCAATTTTACAGGCTATTTAACTTTATTTTAACTTTTGAGTTATCGATATTTTTTCTTCTCGATATCATTTCAGTTTGTCGTCTGTTTCATTTCTAAGAGCTTAGTACTCTAGCTTCTAACGCAGAAGTTAAACTTACGTTTTTCTATATATCCGTCAAAGCGTACGTTTTTCAATATATCCGTCTAACCGTACTTCCACATTTCTGTTATACTGTAGCTCTGCAACGATTTAGCAATAATTTTCCGGATACAACCTTGAATACTAATTTATACAAATAATCAGTAGCGGATTTAGAAAGTACTTTGGGACGGGTTTCTCTGATTGTTTCATTTTCTAAAATCTCCTAATTTTATTTGGGAGGAGCTTGAAGTTTATGAGTACAGGCATAACTAATACTGTATTTCGTTTCGTTTATATATTTAGCGATAATCTTCCGGATACAACCTTGAAGATCATTTTATACTGAGAATCAGTGGCGGATTTAGAAAAGTATTTTGGGAGGGTTTTTTTCTTACTAATGTTTAGTTTTTCTAAACATTCGTAATTTTTATTTGACGGCAGCTTAAAGTTTATGAGTAAAGGCATAACTAATAGATATTTCGTTTGTTTTAGACATTCCGTAATTTTGGGGAACAGGCTTCAGTCCGAAAGACCGCCCTCCCCCCCCCCCTAACCCTCGCAAAACCGTCACTGCTGGTAATTAGTAATAATAACGATTTAAAAACAATAAGAAATGAAGTCAGCCAACTCACAGTACACGCACTATTTCTACTTCATAGATGGAATGAAGAAAAGTTTTGTCAGAATGGTCGAATGCTGAGTTGAATTCTGGACTTCTCGATAGAAGCGCAAAAGCTCCAGTCAATCATGTTTGTTGTGCAGTTGTATTTATCTTAACTTAAATATATTCCGTAGTCCTTTTTTTTTTTTTTTTTTTTTTTTTTTTGTATATGTTGGTGGGGTGGGGAGAGTTCCATAATGATATGAAGGGTGTGAGCCAAGAACATGGTAACTAACAAATTTTCAATTCCTGAGTTACGCAGCATCAGATAGGCAGCAACGCATACCGCTTCGTTTAATCCCTCATGTATAGACTTATGTAAAAAATAAGCTTTCCGACTTTCAAAATGGATTGTGCAGCAGAAAATTTTTAATTTCTTAAAATAGTAAAATTATGGGTTACCATGTTCTTATTTCACACCCTTCATGTTCAATCCCTCTTGTTAAAAATACAGAAAACTTGAGGACTGAATAAACCGTGATGGTGCTTATATAAAACTGTAGAATTTCAAGAATATACAAAACCAAAAGCTCTAGGTGTGCAGCGTTTAAGTGTATCATATAAATCTAAGTATTTTTCTTATGTTTTATTTTAATTTTATTTTGTTCCAAAAAGAGGGTATGGAATATTTTGAAGTAAAAATACTACATAGAATTTTGCTACTTATTTGAGTATTTTTTTAAAAGAAGTATTTACTTTTAGGGTTGGCTGGTTTACACCAGCTGTTTTTCTTCTTTTTTTTAAATAAACAACTGGTTTAAACCGAAAAAAAATAAAAGGTACGAAAAATGCGAATCGTGTGAACTTCATGGTGACGTTTCCATACATCAAACCATCTGCATTAGTTTTATTTCCTTTTCATCTTTTAATCAAGGTGTCCCATGTTCAATTCTCGGTCGAACCACAACCCTTCTTTCATGCGTAAACAAAGTAGCCGTTCGGATGTCACTTTAAGCGAAAGTCTTCTCCTTGATAACCTCGGTATTACGTAAGGATGTTAAGCCTGAACATACGAAACGAAACTAAATTGTATATTTCTGCATGCCTGAATGCCTGTTGTTTTATAAAGAAGTCAAGGTTGCTTAAATATACTGATATAAATTGACAAAATTTATCGATTGCCTACGTAGCTTCCAACATTAGCTTGGATTGTACTTTCAATGACATGTACGCACTAAATTTGTAATTTAATACCTCAGTTTTAGCATACTGATTATGATACGTTGACCTTTAAATTTTATATGCAAAGCAATAACAGGATTTTTTCCGTTATTGTTTTACATTTAGAGTAATGACGGGATTTTCCCGATGGCTAGGGCGGGAGTTTCTCAATTTAAGAAATTTACTGACCGGACTTCTTTAAGCTTATGTGACCTCTTCCAGCATAACCCCGTTGTTGCATAATAACACCAAGGCGAAACAAACTTATTTCTGTCAATATGTAATATGAATACATAAAGCAAAATATCTAAACCCAAAAAAACCTGGTTTAAACCAAAAAAGCCTAGTTTAAACTCCCCCCCAAAAACGGGTTTTTTGCATTTTCAAAAACAACCATGGCTCTTGCCAACCCTGCTTACTTTTGTATGTAGGAGGTTAAAAAAATCTTATTATATACATTGGTTAATCCTTTGGAATTTATAATGTAAATATGTTGAGAAGTAAAACTGTTTGAAATATCTTTTCGAAATTCATGGTTTATTTTCGAGGTTTTATATTATTATCGGCATCAACCACTAATTAAATGACTTTTTGTGTTATAGAGAAGCGAAACAAAATCTGGTTTATCAATTTAAAGCAGAATTTTCAAAAAAGCCCAAAATTTCCGAAGCAAAAAAGCGAAGCAGAAAAAATCGAGTTTTTTTCCAAAAAAAGCCGGTTTTTTTCCGAGCTCTTGCATCTCTAGGTATGAAGAGGACAATTTCTTCGCAAGATGTGTACAATCAAGTTGGCCTTCTCCGAATGACGCTGGTTAAAAGCGTCCTCTTCTCTTCTATCCGTTTTAAAACATCTTTGTTTTTTGTTACTCTCTCTCTCTGTCTAGTTTATTTTATCCATCTTCGTCCAATATACATTTCGAACTCTCTAAATATTTCTTCTCTATCTTCCGTAGTGTCCAAGTCTTTAAGGTTGATTTAAAGGGACAAGTTTTGCCGACAGATGGCACTGCAGTCTTCGTCTCTCTCCCATATATTTTCTACCTTTCACGAAAATTCACGATTTCTCTTACAAATTTGAACTTAGAGACTTCAAATTTTTAGAAAAGGAACTTCATAATCTATCGAAGTGAATAATCCGTGCCGATTTTTTATTTAGAATTTTATTCATTGTTGAAATTGCTTGATTTTTGAAATGGTTATCTAAATCTTTAACAATAGAACTGTTTCAACAATAAAGAAAATCCTAAATAAAAAATCGGCACGGATTGTTCCCTTCGATAGGTTATGAAGTTCCTTCTCTAAAAATTTGAACTCCCTAGGTTGAAATTTGTAAAAGAAATTGTAAATTTTCGTCAAAGGTGAAAAATACATGGGAGAGATACCAAGATTGTAGTGACATCTATCGGCAAAACTTGTCCCTTTACACTAACCTTAAACCACGAAGGAGGAGAATAAATATGATGAGGTTTGCATAAGGTTACAAAAACAAGAAAAGTAGTTTCACTTGTCTATATTATCTACAAACCGATTTAAATTAATTGTATATTGAGTAATTATGATGATGTTCCGATTAAGGGAAATCTGTCGAGAAGAAAACCCACAATATCAATATCAATAAAAAAAAAAGTTATTGGTAAATCTAATTAGTGCACTAACATTACGGCTACATACATATATGGTTGACTGATTAGTTGATTTAGGATTTAGCTTCCCCTTCAGGGGCAGTTATATGAGAGGTGGACCTACAGCTTAACGTGGAAACCAAACTATATGAGCTCCCGCCGGAAATCAAACTCGGGTCTCCATCTCCTGTACCGAAGATACGCAAGCTAATCATATGAAGACAAAGGAGCTTACATACATATGTACGAGGGTCATACAGAAAATAAAGACTGATTATACAAAATGAAAAACAAATTATTAATACAAATTATACAAAATGAATTGCCTATTCATTAGAAAAGGCAATTCTGTTACATACTTGAAGCTCCCCTTACTTTTCTATATAATCATCATCTTCCTTTGAGCATATAATCAACGCAAATCGTTATTGTGAGCTCTAAGAAAATTACAGCGAATCATCCAAAACTGGAGGGGAGCAATGCTTTCTGGAGGAACTGTGCTTCTTCACAACAATGCCCACCCTCACACTGCTGCTGCAACTCAAGAGTCGCCGCATCAATTTGGATGGGAAATTTTTGATCATCCACCCTACAGTCCGGACCTTGCTTCTAGCGATTTCCCTAAGCTGAAAGAGTTTCTGGGTGGTAAACGTTTTGGGAGTGATGAACAGTTGGAAAATGCAGTGATCACCTGCCTTGATGAACTGGCGGCAGAAGATTAGAACATGGAAATTCTAAACCTCGTGAACAGATATGACAAAAACGTTTAAATGAATGTAATGATTATGTAAAGAAATGAAGGAAGTTTTAGGTATGTAATAGAATTGTTTTTCAAATAAATATTATGTTTTTCATTTTGAATAACTAAATGGTCTTTATTTTCTGGATGACCCTCGTAGTTATATAATAATATAATAAGATCAATCTATAACTGTTAAAAAAGGTAGATGACCGTAAGTATCGACAAAACTTTACGCAATTACCTTTGTTGAAGCAAAAATAAATAAATAAATAGATAAAATGTCAAAATCATGTTGTGAAAAGGGATTTAAGACATTGTGTGCCCCTGAGGATGTGTCCGAGTGTCACACTCGAAATATTGGAAGAAAAACTGACGAGATATATTATTATGTGAGTAATTTGAGATATTTGTTATCACTTTGTTCTAAAAATTTTCTACGAATATCAATCTGGATTGTTCAGGACGAATTTTTCAAACACATGCTACCTTCCTATTACTGGTATAACTAAATCTGACATGAAACACCACTGCCAACAAGTTTTAATTTGTGCTCGAATACTTAATAATTTCACACCAGTTTCTCTTTATTCTTCCAAATGTTATTCGTATTTATGTTCGGATTACCATTACCATGCTTGGATAATTACTAAAGTGAGTGGGTAAAGATTGGTCTTTTTTTCGCCTATAATAGCCATAAAAAGGAACAGTATTCATAAAAGCCCGTATTATGGTACGAGCATAAAGTGCAAGCATGAAACGTTACATCTCAATAATTGTATATGGAAAATATTGTAGCAAGTCATATAAAGAGCCCCGCAAACAAAACACAAGTATTGATATTTACCAATTTAGACGTTTTTTCGAACTTACAACAATAATTCTAGTATGAGACGCTTCATAAATTACCTACAAGAATGACTGTTGATAAGCTTATTAACTATACAAAACCAAGAAGTATAATGGTTCATTAAGCGCCTCTGCAAGTTCGAAAAAGCATCTAAACTCGAAAAATACGAGGAATGATCAGAAAATAAAGTTACAAAGCCTGCAGTGAAATATGTATATATTATTTTATATAACCAATACAGCCACAAGATGGTACAGCCACAAGGTTACTTTTCCACATAGGGACCACATTGGTTGAGGACTTGTCGCATCGTGGGATGAGTTTGAAGATTCCCTCCTAATAAAAGCCTGTCCTTCCATGTTCAGCCACCTTGTCACTAAGTGTTTCACCTTCTCGACTGAAGCGAAACGACGGTCTCTTAGGTGCTCCTTCAAGTGCGGAAACAAATGAAAGTTGCTTGGGGCGACGTCCAGGTTGTAGGGAGTGTGGTCAATGATGTCCCAGCGAAACTCCTTCAACAGCATGGTGGTCAGCCAACGCGCTCCTTGTCGCTGACGTTTTCTCTACCACGCGCAAACGTTCGACACCATTCTCCAACATGCTCACGAGACATTACAATCTCTCCGCAAACCTTTACCAGCAGCCAGTGAATTTCAGCCGCGGGTACATGTTTTGCCCACAGAAATCGAGCGGACTTCTTCGCGAGACCAGTTTTCCAAACGAGTCACAATTTGTGTTTATCTACAACTAGCACCATAGGTCGCGAGTGGCTGAAACTCTGCACAGTTGCCAACTCTATATACAGTGGAACCTGGATAATTCGAACCTCAAGGGACCAGTACAAAAATTCGAATTAGAAAAGTTTTTGTAAATGGTTGAAATAAACAATCAAACTTCAGGTTTTAACATAAAGACCATTATTGGAGCTAATAATAAGTGTTTGAACTACCATACACTCATTGTAAAACTAGAAAAAACAGGTTAATACAATATGAAGTAAAATACTGTACTGTAATACGTACGTACATACATTAGCACTGTATTATGCATGAACATTGAAAAAATCATAAAAACAGAAAAGAATATTACTGTATTAATAGACAAATAACTGTCATGAGACACAAAAAAATCAACATTTTTCAATAAATGCTGAGATCTTTGCTTGTTTCCTAGAATTTAGTCTCTCGGTCATTACAAACGAATCTAACAAATTCAAGGAACGGAATAGATCATCACTTACTTCATTTTTGCTTTCGGCCAGCGCATTGGTGTACGTGCTGGGAGAGGAGTGGATAGGTAGGTGTGATGACCTTCTAGCTGAGTAGTGTGCGGGCGGGGCGGAAAGCCTGCTACAGTACGTATCTTCATCCGTTTCTTGGAAAATCCGACCCGATGACTTGACCTCCTTTTAGATTTACACGGCAAAAACTTTGAATTATCCAGATTATAATTCGTATTAATCATGATTTTTTTTTAGCATTGTTTGTATATAAAATTCTAGGGACCAAGAGAAAAATTCGAAATAAAGAAGTTTTCGAATTACAGAAGTACGAATTATCCAGGTTCCACTGTATTACAATTACCGCACACTTCTGATTCCTCTATAACAGACGAAACTCCAGAAATATCGGCCTTGTAATCTTGGTTTCTGATCCTCCCTCGTATCAATAATAACCATGCTTCATTTGTAGGGTTCCTTACGTAACTTGCTACAATATGCTTCATATATCTAACATATTCATATGATAATACTGACTGTTATGGACACTTTTACCTTTCATGACTTCATAAGCGGAAAATGGCCGCTCTTCACCAACCTTCTTTCTTTGTTATAAACCTTGAATTTAGTTAAGTCAAAAATTCACTTACCACGCAAAGAAAGCTGGTCCTGTAAACTGCTCATTGATTTCTTCTTGTGTTAGATTGAGTTGGAGATAGACCCTCTTCCAAATGGCCTCTTGTGCAGTGAAAGCTAAAGGAAGGTTAATGGCGTTCATGGCCATCCAGTCAATCTCTCGCTCCCATCTCTCCCACTGCCACCACGCGAAACTGTAGCTCACAGTGCACACGTTTTGGTAGTAGCGAAATCTACAGGGAAGAAAACAAATCAATTAATGTTAACTTCAGACAATACAAAACTACGCTCAGGAATTTTAACTTCATTTTACTTATACATTTCTGTAATTCCTGAATTTTCTTCAAGCTTCCGACTCTCCCCTGAGACTTGGCGACGGAAATTAAAAACAGGAAGAAAAGGAACAAAAATATCAAGGAATAAAAATGGAACGGACTTATTAAGAGAAGAGTTTTGTTGTACGGAAATACGTTAACAATGACTGACTGACTGCCGTAATTGACAATGTGTTTCCGTACGTATTTTTGTTAATTAGAATGTTTTATGTTTATTAAAATTAGTAGTTGTTATTCTTCCAGGAATTACCTAGAGCGATTATAATATGTCAAGAAATTAAATGTAATGGGATGATGGTTTGTACACGTTAATATTTTCTCACATAAACTAATTAACTTTAGTTAGATATATTTAATATTCAAGTAAAAGTACTAAGGTAGTATTCGTAACACCGAAGCATATCCAACGCCTCCACTCGGTATTCATAATAAGTTCTCACTTCAATCATAGGTTGATGGGCAACATGGAAATTTTAAATCTTTTCTCTCACTTGGGAGAGCTGCTCATACTTTGGTAAGGTCTCTTCTTCGTAACTGCATCTATATATTCTATCCTTGGTCTTCCTCTTCCTGGTTTTCCTTCTACTTTTCCCTCTATCAGCACGGTGATCCAATCCGAGTGTCGAATAAGATGGCCAAGCATGTTGTTCCTTCTTTTTCCTATTATCTTCATGATCTGTCGTTCTTCATTCCTTTTCCTTTCGGTTCATGATATGCGCAGCGTTCTGCACCAACACATATTTCAAATGCTTCCAGCTCGGATATTTCAGCTTTTCTCAATGTCCACGTATCTGATAAATAAAGCGCCATGCTCCATACCAAAGTCTTAAATCGTTTTCGAACGCCCAACGACACATTTCTTGATATTAACAATCCTTTTTAACTATAATGTTTGTTTAGCCTGTGCTATTCTTGAACTTACGTCTTTTTCAAGTAAGGTAAGTACTATTGTCGGTCAAGAAAGTCGGTATTCGAACGCATATTGTGAGTAATGAGTAGGGTTCGGAAGTTGAAGGCCTAAACATTGCCTAAAAAGGACCTATAAAACACATAAAAATATCTTTAAAAAAGGACCTAAAAACTGGAAAAAAGGACGTAAAAATAAGACACAATTTAATGAGAATTACATATTTGATGAATATAATGCTGAAGAAATACAAGCTTCTGGTAGTATACAATATACAGTTGAAAGAAAATTTATCAATGAAATGCTTTGCTTTGGCGTTCAATTTGCATTTTTCTTATATTGTTTCTGTTGTCCAAGTTAAAGCCTATATTTTCAACACTTTTGGAGAACAACTAGAAGCCGGACTTTTGGAGAAGGCCAGGACACCACATAGGCCCGTAACACTGTGAAATTATAATTGATCTGTGTATCAATTGACAGATAACAAAAAAATTTAACTTCCAAACTGAAATAAGAAAACTTCCCCTCCCTGCTGGAGGACATTGTCAAGCCTCCTTATCTGAGTTGTGATTGTTGCAGATCTGGTCTTATCAGTCCAGTCGTTGAAGAATGTCGTATCTTCTGAATTTTCTTTACTAAAGAAAAGATGTTCAAGAAGTGGTGGTGATTCGAGTTAATGGCCAGTAAATTTATTGTCGAAAGATGAAGAGCAGAAAAAGACGTTCCGCCATTTTCTGGCATACAATGACCCAAAATGACCATATATTATGTTAAATCTTGGCCTCGGGCACTCGTAAAAAAGAGGATTTTTCCTCAACTTCCGAGCCCTAGTAACGAGTAACTGCATACATGACCTTGAATTCCCGATTTTGAAATACTACAGCGTAGCGCCAGTAAATTCATTCTCGCACTTCTGTTTTTGTATATTATCAGGATTTAAAATGTGCAAAACGATAGATAAATTTGCATCGTACACTTATAGAGGAAAATGCAATAGAAAGCTCATTGTGTCACAACTTATATAGGGTAAGTCAAATTTATGGACCAGATTTCATAAATTTATTCTGTAAAATCTAATAAGCATATGTTATTGTGACATATGCCCTTCGAAAGGTTAACTTTCAAAGTTTAATTACCACGCAGTGTTTCCACTTTCTACCGTTAGAGGTCAGCAGAGTCAGTCATCACTGATATTGACCGCAACATGCTACAAACAAAGCTTTGGCAGGAGATAGACTATTGGCTTATGTGTGCCGTGTTACGCGAGGTGCTTACATACAACACTTATGATATGATTGACAGTTTACCTTTCTCATCACATGTCTCACAAGAACATATGTTTATTAGATTTCACAGAAGAAAGGGTCTTTCCTAGTAAGATAGTGAAATCGGTCCTTGATTCAAATTGGGTCGCTATTAACCCAAAAGGTTACTCTTGATCTAAAACTTCCTTTATTATATATATAAAAAAAAAAAAAAAAAAAAAAAAAAACCCTTCCCCTTACCGAATTACCGTATCATACATGCTCAAAATTCAATATTTTTAAATTTTGGTGGGGTGGTCGAAAAATTTTGAAAATTTCACAGATTCTAGATACTATGTAGATGTAAATGTGCAATTTGTAAATGTACAATTTTTTCAAAACCATCGATGCGTATTTTCTTTATTTTTTTGTGTGTTGAAAATTTCAAAAAAAATTGTAGAAAAAATTTGAGGGGGGGGGACACGTCGCTGATTTTTTGGTTAAAAAATTTGTTATACCCTTAGGTGCAAGATATATTTTTTTTCGAGGCCTGAAAGTCAAGGCAACATTGTCAGAAATAAATAAAACTGAAAACAAACGTGTTTTTTGCACAGTTTTTCCACTATTTTAGGGCCCGTTCAAACAATCCTTTGCCAAAGTTCACAATTTTCATTTCTCTTGCGTCCCTTCCGCTTCTGTCGTTCTTCGGCTGCTTCGATTGTGTCCGTTTAGGAATGGAAACACCAAATATATCTCCGTAACAATGCTTCCACTTCAACCGACTCTTGCACAACAAAGTTATACAGCTCGCGGTAGAGCGCCACTGTGTGCGGCCAGTGAAGCAAGCACTGATAGATATGAGGAGCCGACGCAAAGTGTGTGTAACTTCATTGTGCAAGAGACGGTTGAAGTGGAAGCGCTGTTACGGAGATATATTTGGTGTTTCTATTCCGAAACGGACACAATCGAAGCAGCCGCAGAACGACAGAAGCGGAAGGGACGCAAGAGAAATGAAAATTGTGAACTTTGGCAAAGGATTGTTTGAAGTGGCAATCACCTTGAGGGCCCTAAAATGATGGAAAAACCGTGCGAAAAACACGTTTGTTTTCAGTTTTATTTCTTTTTGATAATGCTGCCATCACTTTCAGGCCCCAAAAATATATATGTTGTACCTGAGGGTATAACAAAATTTTCAACCAAAAAATCAGCGACGTGTCCCCCCCCCCCAAATTTTTTCTACAATTTTTTTTGAAATTTTCAACATACAAAAAAATAAAGAAAATACGCATCGATGGTTTTGAAAAAATTGTACATTTACAAATTGCACATTTACATCTACATAGTATCTAAAATCTGTGAAACTTTTAAAATTTTTCGACCACCCCCATCAAAATTTAAAAATATTCAATTTTGAGCATGTATGATACGATAATTGGGTAAGGGGAGGGGGTCAAAATTATTTTTGAGGTAGCTTTAGGTCAAGGGTAACCTTTTGGGTTTATAGCGACCGAATTTGGACCAAGGAACGATTTCACTATCTTACTAGGAAAGACCCTTTCTAAAATCAAATCTATCATTTTGACTTGCCCTGTATTTCCATCATAAACAACTAATCGGTGAAATTCTGAACCTACGGATGACAGATGAAGACTCATGACAGTCATTTGTTACTCGAACAAGCAGACTAACAACGATGTACGTATTCAGGCTAAAATCATTGTGTAATGGAGAAAAATAATGTTTGGATAATGCTTACCTATCGTTGGATGTAACTGTAATGTTAACTGCTGGAAGAACCTCCGGCAATGCCAGTTGATCAGCTTCCCATGATACGTGACAATTACAGTAATACTTGAGATAGTGATGAAAGCCCCATGCTGCAGCCACACCAGAAGTTCCTACGATATTCACGACATCACTGTCATTTGTCTTTTCCACCTGAACAAAGGAGAAAGCTCTTTAGTATAATTATCAATAAATATAACGTATATTTTTGAATGACTTTGTTTAGCTTTACCCATCATTTTCTACATGTAGTACTAAAAAACACTCGATAAAATAAAAATATTATCCGTTTTTAAAAAATCTGTTATTGATAGAACCTTCAATATACGAGAAGCATAGTGAAACTATTGAACAACATTTAAAAAAATCTAAATCGATCAATATACACCATTTGGCGTAATAGCTCCTTTTGTGGTCTTGGCCGCTCCAACGCCATCTGTTAGCGATTGGTGGAACTACGTCCAGCTTAGCTACGAACACGTGCTCAGCGTGTTGCATCGCCCTGTCTCTAATAGGCGTAACGGGAGCTTTCTAGACCTGGTGACCCTCTCGTCTTTTATTCACGTGACTCCCCAGTTTGCCTCGCGACGTTGGGCCGACGCTGGAAACAGACTGAAATAGTGTGACGTCACATCCTTTTCGTTGGCATGGTGATCGCCATTTTATTTTCTAAACAACAAGTTGCCTAAATAACAAAACACCTAAATGCAAAGCGAAAACAGAGATGAACTATTTTTGAATTGCAAACATTAGAGTGAATGAAATATTTATGTTTCGTCTTAAACATTTCTAATCAATGAAACTAAAACACGATGAGAAAACAAATGTACTCAGCTTGTTATAATCAGATATTAACCTTAAATAATTCCGGGAAATTTTTGATTCATTAATACAAGTATCACAACATTGCGTACCTGAACATGATTAATGTTTAACAGTTGTTTAGAATATATGGGTGAATCTTTTATAATTGGATATTTTCTTATTGTACTGTTTAAACATGCTTTTTTTAAATAATAATAATAATAATAATAATAATAATAATAATAATAATAATAATAATAATAATAATAATAATAATAATAATAATAATAATAGGGAATATAAGAAAATATCTTACCAATATCCACTGATAGTCCGGATTGAAAATTTCCAAAGGCTTGTTTTTTTCTCCTTTATTTTGTAATATTGTAGATACTAATATTGTGTACAAGTGGACATAAGAAAAGTAAATGTGCAAATAGAATTAATATTGCTCTAAAAGATTTTTCCCTTTTAAAAATCGTATATTTTTACAGTTTTTCTTGTGCCGACAGTTTGTCAATTTGCACGTTAGGGAGTTTATATTGAGTATAATTGTTTCTTAAGGTGAATTACATGATAATAACTTTTACATTAATTATTTGATTTCCACCTTATCACTTAGAGATGTGGCGCTTTTCGAAATAAGTTTCTTAGTTATTAGTCTTTCTTTATGAATTTTCTTGATTTTACTCGTAGTTTCCTAAACGCATTTCCATATTCTAAATCTATACCCTTTCCCACCAACTTTATTAGTCGTTAAAACATTTTATAATTGTCACTAAATTTACAGCCGTTGTCCTTGTTTGTACTAAACTTTAAAATACACCATTCCCTTCATGCGTTTGTATAGAAAAAAAAACAAAAAAAAACAAAAAAAAACATGTAGATCACCATGGTAACAGAAAGGAACTGACGTCATCACTATTTCAGTTTATTGGAAAGCATCGGCCGGGATTCCAACTCAGGACCACGAGGACGTGAGTCCGACGCTCTAACCACTAGACTACAGTATTCCAAATCCATCACTATACGCTGACGAAATAAATCATAGTAATTAGAGACTTCACTGAACGTGTTCAGGTATTGTGAGTTAGCTTCAAGCGCGTGACAGCAGGAAAATGGCCATTTCATTTCTGCTGCTGAAATTCACAATAAGTTTTTGTATTGTAAAGATCCCCACATCATAACAGAAGCACATGTTAGTACAACACGTGTTATCGATTACAAACAATGAAGTAGACGAGAAGTCAACACGGAAGACACCGAGGGAAGCCGAAAGGAGACGGACCTCACGAAAGGACCCGAAGAGGACACATAAAAGCGCAACCACGGAAGGACCTATCATCAGTCGACCAACTAATCAACTAACCATCACCTGCTCTGAGGTCGCATTGGACTAGGAGCACACCTTTCCTAAACCCTATGTCGCATTGGACTAGGGATCCCAACCCAACTACAACTGAAAACATTGCGAGGCTGCCGTGAGCTGAGGGTGTTATCCACAATCTCACCTATAAACCTTGCCAGTGTTCTGGATGCTGCCATGAGCGGAAGGGGCACCCGGTAAAACATCGATATCCCTTCATCTGTTCATTAAGGAAAGACACTACTTAATCTTTGTAAAATCAAAGACATTTGTAATTAGAATTTTGTAATAAATTGGTGAAGGGAAAAGACTCGCCCGGACCGTCATTTAGACTCTACCTATAAAATCATTACAGTATGCTTATCGAGATATGTGGATGGGTGCTAGCAGTATCAATAGATGGGTAAATGTTTCAAAGGTGGAAACACGAACGGTAAAGATCACTCTCAGAGCGGTCCTCTAACGAATGTAACCTAGAAAGAGCTGACATCATCATTGAAGAAGGCAGACGAATATAATTCTTTGGAAATAACTGCAGCAATACCTGCTATAGAAAACAGCGTAGTCCACGATAGGGTTGTAAGGTTAGGCTATCGGAAAACTGTTGACGGTAAGTTCCATATTTATTGACAGCCAAACACAAAGTGCAGCGAAGTAACCGCTCGAAAATATCTTCAGAGATACCGAAAGGAAGGAGGTGATTTTTTATTAAATATTGAAGGAGTAGTAAAAGCTGGTTCCAATATTATGATTCGGAAACGAAGCGACAGAGCATGAAATGCCACCAGTTCACGTCGCAAGAAAGGAAAAAAAGAAAGAAAAAGGAAATACACAATGCCGTTTGCTAGTAATGTTATGGACACATTTAACATTTAAGTGTTTATTTCGGTATGTATTCTGGTTGAACTTCTTGAACCTGCTGAAATAACAAATGCTTCATGCAAATACTTTATGTGTAAAACACTTCACAAGTTCTGTCATGCATTGTGGAATGCAGCAGTCAGTGTCTTCGAACAGCTGGAACGCATACAGTTGTTCTTGCACTAACAATCACATGAATTCCACGCTGTCTAATGTTTCGAGAACTGACATTATTCTTATGAACAGGTCCAGTATGAGAGAACCAAACAGAAGCATTCCTTATATAAGTGCTGACAAGGAAAAAGCGCAAAAAGACTGGTAGATGGGAACGTCCAATCAGCGTCAATCTGAACTCTGAATCTGGTTGATCGATTGGCTGAGGCTGTAGCCAGACCTTCATTTGTGGCTTTGTTTTCGTAATGTTTCAATGAATTAAATCCAAATTTGGATACAAGCACTCAAAACCAAGATTCTACTTGGCGTTTAGCTGTCATACTGGAGGTCCGACATTTTTAATTGCCCAAGGATTGCGACAAGGATGACAAAAACTCTGCACAGACTATAACGCAAGGTTCACCTATATTTTAGCCTTCTGCCACGAGACTATTTCAGTGTCTAAGTGTTGTTAAGCAAGATTTGTTTAGGTTTGTAATCGGCGGATCACTTGTAATACCATTGTATTTTAACTTTCAAATTCTTCTACAAAATTTGCGAAGTCTTAGTTCGAACTGAAAAGTAACACGAATTCCCAGCTCTCAGTTGACATTTAATTTCTTCGTTGATACGATTTTGGTCTCTTAATGTCGATACTAGATATTTAAACGTGCCCACTTTTATAGATACTTTAACATATTTAGGTATAATTTGTTATATTAGATCATGGCATATTTTCATTTATTTAGTTTTCTCTGCATTTACTTCTAATCTCATGCCTCTGCTGGCATTTAATAAAACCTCTGCATTTTTTTCTACTGTCCTCACATCATCTTTTATCACATCGAGATCTTCAGCATAAGTTATCACCTGCTGAGCGTTATACACGAAAAATTGAAAACTATGGAGCGAACACTTGTGAAGCGCAGAAATATAATAAGAAACAAGGAAAAAGGTTAATATTCACTGCAAATACAGCAGAGTTTTCTTCTACATGTAAGAAGCGCTTTCAGAAGAACCTTCCTTTATTATCAGGTTCCTTAAAATTCAAACAGGATTTAAAAAAAAAAAAAAAAATGAAGGGGAATGTAGAAAGGCAGGTTAAAAGGATTAAGAAATGTAAAACACAAATCTTCTGTCAAAAATTAAACACCTGGGAATAGGTACTCACTGTCATTGTTCACTGCTGTTCACTGTTTTCTTTTCTTGCTTTTCAGATAGCAAAAGTATGTAGTGAGAAGATTACTGCAAATCATATTAATTTCTCCCCTATCCAAATTATGATTCTTTGATTTTTCCAGATACTTTCGCCATACGTGTGGTGGTTCGTGCCATAAATAAGTCCATAAATCCCAGTGATCTTGATCCCAGAAGACATTCCCGAACTACATGGCCAACCAGAACTCTCATTTCCAACAACTGAGAGTCGCTTGTCAACCCCATGTGGACTCTTAGTTGCCACAGTTCCAAACGCTGTCCTTTAATTAGTGGTCGACTGTCTGTTCCCAAGACCAGCTTCCTTGTTCTTACATGTCCTGACATTTATTTCATATTAGTCATAGTATTGGGAAGAAAGAATAGACATAGTGGATGTTAAGATGTTGCTACCCGCAAATACGGTCAAAAGAGAGATGGAGGGAGGAAGAGATACTTTTGTAAAATTCAGCATGGGAACTTAGAAGACATTTGCCCAACTGCATTCCTATTGAGTGAACACATTATATATAGACACGTTTGAGAGGTCATAACTCATATTCATATTGTTAAACTTACACTAGAGCTTTCAAAAGAACTAAGAAAAGTTTCATGTGTTTATGGCTCTGTATAGCGGCCAAAGCACCTTAAGATTTAGTCTTTTTTACAGCTTCAAATTAAAAACAAGGATTAGTGAAAAATCTACATAAACAATCCTTTAGACAAAAAAAAAAAAAAAAAAAAAAAAAAAAAAAAAACGAAATGTTCATCCTACATAAAATAATACTGCAAACGGTAGCAGAGAATATAACTTACACGAAATGTGTCCTTCCCTTCTGGCCCTATCTCAGGATCCACAGAAACATTAAATAAGGAGGCTTGTTCTGGAAGAAGGCGTTCAATTAATCCCTGTACAGCAGCTGCCTGCACATCCACTGAGGCAGATGGTCGTAAGTGGCCTAATGTCCTATGAAAATCTAGAAAAACAGGAACAAATTTAATCTTTAGTATAACACCTCCAAAGTTAACAGATTTTATTATTATCATTTAAAATCATAGCCATTTTAAAAAGAGAATTAAAGATTGATAATATTTTTGAAAGCATCTTGTTTTTTGGAACAACCATTGACCTTCTTATGTGCACAGGGAATACTAATCGCATTATTTTCCTGGATTCCTCAATTTGTTCCGAATTGAATTTCTTATCCTTATGTAACGTGCATCAATCACATTTCATTCGATATTTCACATAGCAACGCGAAAACTATCAAATTCTGTACCGAATGTTTGATGCTTGAAGGTGTTTTCTTCGTCCTCCGAGATTCCCTTAGGTATTCTTTTAGCCTAGTGCTAATATTTCTTTTCATGAGTCTTATTTTCCTTACACGCATTTTAGAATGCATGGTGAATACCAAGTTAGTTATATATATATATATATATATATATATATATATATATATATATGTTTAGATATTGTATATAATACACACAGAAGCAGGTAAGAAAACATAAACATGAGATGTTTTCAATACAGTTACATAGCGTATGGTTGATTCGAAAGCTGGACGTTCGGATTACGGGACAAAATTTGGTTCACCGTTTCGTTCCTCATACTGCGAGAGTATTTAAAGGTGGTGTACGTCTTCTACCCTGGCCTCTTAGGTATCCGGATCTAAACCTTATTAAGCACTGCGAGAAATGGTGGGATGGTGCCTGACGGCCAGCAGGTATTGTCTATTTCCGAGCTAGAGCGAGTGTGCTAACATACCACGCAGATATTAACACCTCCGCGACTGCTTATCTGCCCGAACAATTACTTATCTGGTCGCTTGGTGTTCTTATACGTACAAGTAAAGTGAATATCTCTTTTTTCACTTTCTATGTAACATGTTCGGGACGTATCTGGGTACCACATTGGAATCACTACCACTTACTATCAGTTTATGCAGTATCAACTTCGAACTAGATCCTCAATTACTACTGGCGTTTTCACCAGTATGTATTGGATAAACATAATACATTAATTACTCGTGAGCTCCGGACCGATAGGTTTTGAAAATTAGTGGGAGTCGTCTAATTCACAGTCCAAAACCGGGGATCTGGAATATTGAATATAAATGAAATCTTTGAGTTTAACGTCCCACGGTTATGCTTGAAACGCTAAGGGAAACGATGATTAAAACGAGTGAAGATGGAAAAAATTGTGGAATAAGAAAATGGGGGGAAACGGGAGTACCTCGAAAAAGTCCACGAGGACGATGTTGTCCACCACAAACTTACTTGGTCGAGGATCGACCCAGGACTCCCCCCCCCACCAGCCGTAAGCGCTCTACCACTAAGCCACTATGGCCCCCTAGGAATATGGAATATCTCAGGCTTAGCGGAGGGTTCTATCAGAAAGTGTGGAAATTGACCCTCCGGTAAAAACAGTTTTAACCATTTTATAACTTTTTCTTGCACAGTAGAAAATATTCTTAAACAAGGGTAGGGTGGTGTAACTCTAGATTCTAATCCTCTATATTAATTGTCACATCATTCTGAACGCTAACCTTTGGATTTATGGACTTTAAAAGGAAAGGAAGAGAATGAAGTTAGTTAAATAGAACAAAAATTATTGTACAATGTTGTATAATGATACTGAAGCAAACTGATATGAAAGCCTTGTCTTTAGTTCAAAGATCAAAGTCTTCTTGGAACTTCTGCTTCTCATCTCACCCATAAAGAGAATGTTTCATCACAGTCGATAGTTGGATGAAAATGTCTGCCATAGTTTCGAAATCTTTAAGTTTTACGTCCCTGGGTTATGTCGGCTAGGCTAAAGGAGACGGTGGTGATGAGAAGTAAATGAAATGGTGGTATGAAGAAAGTGGGAGAAAACAGGGTAACCCCGAGAAAATACACGTACACAGTGTTTGCCCACCATAAACTCACTGGACGCGAGCTGGGATCAAACCAAGGAGCCCATGCACAAGAGGTGAACATGGAGAAAAGGATAAAAAAAGATAGTGATGACGAGAAGAGAAAAGAAAACATAGAGCAGTTTCATAGTTTATTAGTGCAGAATGTGTATAGTGAAGCTACACTGAAGAAGAATAGCAAGAAAAGCGAAGAAGGCAGAAGAAAGAAAGAAAAGATACAGAAGAAGAAAAGATGCATTAGAATAGAGAGCATAGGAGAAAAAACGAAGTCCTGAAGAACTTGCTGAAAGAAAAAGGAGTAAGAACATACAGAAAAGGGAGTAGAAGAATGTTAAATACATTGAAAAGAAAGAAAAGAAAGGAAACAGAGATTAAACTAACTAATGAAGGAGTTGCATATAGAATTAATGCGAAGAATGCGATATGAATTATATAGAAGAAACAGGAAAGAGGGAGGAAATGATTAAACAACACGAGGACGACGTTAGACTAAAGAGGGATATAGCGCAATGTATAAACAAAGTAAAGGATACAGGACATGAAATAAACTGAGAAGGTGTAGAGGGGCTGGGAAGAGAGAAGAGCATTGTAAGAAAATGGAAAGAAGCGAAATGGATGCGAAAAGAAGAAAGGGAGAACTTATGAACTGGAATAATGGATTAAATATACATAATGTATGGACAAGGGCATTGGAAAAAAGCAGAAAAGGAAAAAAGAGGTAACACACGTGTATTGAATAGCAGACAGCCAACTAAAAGTTTAAAGTTCTCAAAAGTGAAAGTTGTTCATTAAAATGACACGGATATGCCAATTAAAAGGTTAAGATTTCAAGTGAAAGTTCTATCAATGAAAGTTCCAAATATGTAATCAATTAAAAAATATTAAAAATGAAAGAACGGATCTTATTGGTTCCTAGATATGACCTCCTCTCATTTTCTGAGATATATAACATGTAGTCTTAGAAATTGTATTTTATAATATCCTTGATGAAGACAAAGATATTTTGTCGAAACTGTAACAATATTATTTATTAAATAGTATACGCTTTGGTCAGAATTTGCCCTTTTATTGTAAATAGTGCTTATAGAGATCCATAACCGAACTTAAGAACACAAATTCTGTACGTTACTTACCATCACATTTTCCTTGATATACAATCACAGTGACTAGAATTAGAATAAATACATGAGCTACCTTCGTCATGCTGCAAATATATCACAGAATTTTTATCTGTAAGTAAAGAAAATGAAAATGAACCACATACTAAATTCTATTTTAAACGAATTTACAGCTGGACGGAAAAAAAAAATGCTCTTACGTCTCTAACTCTTATATGAGGCGTTTAGTTCACACAAAGTACGAATTATATTAAACAAAGATTTGAAAGTGATTAGCCAATCAAACTCCACAAAAGAAATCAAGTAAAGTATGTATCAAATTCATATCTATTAAATTTGGTTCCTGAATTTTGGGAGGGGACCTACTCACACGATCGATGAATATCATGTGTGAAAAAAGCTTAAACAATTTTCAAACTAAACATTTAAAAGTTATTCAAAGTAAAATTTTTTCAACCAGTGCAAAATTTTCGAACTTGAAAAATTCAAACAAAGATTTAAAACTGATCAACCTATCAGATTACGCCAAGAATAACTTTCCACTATTGACTTTAGACTGTGAGTTGTGACCAAAGTTCATAGTGTGAAAATATTGTTACATATCAAAAGGTTTTAATAAATATCTAGCAGGTTTCAGGTTCTATTTTTTTTTCTATTAATAATCTTACACTATGAGTTGTAATACAATTCTAAGGTTCAACAAATTTTAAAACAGTGATCAAAAAGTTTTTAAACAAAAGTTTTTCAAGAGTAGAAAATTTTTAAATTAGAATTTCAAACTAATCAACAAAATAGATCGCACTAAGGATAACCTTCCTTAGACTATGAGTTGTGACTAAAGATTGATGTCTAAAATGGAAGAGACTGCAGTGTGCGTTGAGAAGAGAGCATCAACGTATCCACGTCCTATACTAGAGAATCTATCCCTCCAGTGTCGGACTTCTCCCCCACCCGGGCCCCGGCTGGAAGAGCAGTTTAGGGAGCCCACGATAGAAGTCATATACATCTCGTAAAATACGAGATGGTCCTGTCTCAGAGTTCTGTCCTGGTGTCCCAAAAACGCCTGCCGGAATGCTAAAATGTGGGTTTTGTTTATAGAATACAAACTATAGGGTCAATAATAGTTGTTAATGAGGTCCGTCAACAACACAAACTAACACCATAATTTATTGTTTCTCCTACAAAGTCATTTAATTTCTAATTCTTTCAAGTGACGGACAGACAATAACTAGTTCGACAAATTTAGCGTTTAGTTGTAGTAGCAATATAAATAACCGAAATATTCATTTTCCGTTAAAAATCCTTAAATATGTATTTACATATGCAATATGCAAAATGTGTAATTATCCTAGCCCTACTGATAATATAAATTCAATTACTGTAATATAGAAAAGGGGCCCCATTCTGTTTGTTGTATTGTAAATTCAAGCTGTAATGATCATCATAAATGCACGAGAAATTACGGATGTGCCATGTTTTCTAAATGCTATTTCTCTTGCACATTATAGTAACCTTCGGGAAGGAGCCCGTAAGGTACTGGAGGTCTTCTGGATGTAATAAGATCTACTGTTACCTTTCTTATGTCTATGGGAATACTCAGTGACGTGCATCTGATAAAGGCCCCAACTTAGTGGTTCTTTTGTTATGTTGTAGATACTTGCATAAAGATTTAAAATGTATGTATAGAAAACGAAGTTGAGGGTGAGGCCCTGACCGGGATTCCGGCCCTGGCCAGTCCGAGACTGGATCCTTATACTCATACATATAACCACATAACATGATAAAGAATCCAAAAAAGGATAAGATACATAAAAAACTCCAAAACTTGAATTTTTGGCAATTTTCTACCCACAAAAGGAAACGAAATGGACCACCTAAACTTACAGAGGTACATATGCCGGTTCTATATTAGCATACCAAATTTTTATTTTGGCAATTTCCAAAATTTAAATGGGTGTTCCCATGTACTCCTACCAAAATTTGGGGACGGGCAACGTTCTAATTGCCAAAATTTAGAGGGGTGGACCAATGTAACCCTGGGTCATTGATGTTGGCCGCTATCATCAAATTTCGAGAGCAGTGTATTGCAAGCATAGCACGGTCTTATATTGCATTACCAAATTTTAAAAAGTGAATCAACACACGCTTCCCAAAATTTGAAATAGAACCATCTATGTACCTATGTTTTATGGAAGAGAATGGACCCTTCTACTCACCTATATCGCAATAAAGCCCCATCAAAGATGATATATTAGGTCAAAAAGATTCCAAGTTTTAATTTTTACACTTAACATTTTTTTATATTCATGAACGGGAACGAGACGGACCACTCAAATTCACAGAGGATCATACCATGGTCCTACACTACTACTCTAAATTTTTAGTTTTGGAAATTTCCAAAATTTAAGAAGTGGTTCTCTGCACCCCTCCCGAAATTTGAGGACTGAGCCAATGTACCCATTGCCAACATTTAGAAATGAAATCTTTACGTTTTACGTCCCACGTTATGCCAACTAGGTTAAAGGAGACAGTGATGATAAGAAATGAATGAAATGGTGGAATGAAGAAAGTGGGAGAAAACGTGAGAACCCCGAGAAAACCCACACACACGGTGTTTGTCCACCAGAAACCCCACTTGGCGCAAGCTTGGTTCGAACCAAGGAACTTATGCACCAGAGGTGAACGCTCTACCACTGAGCCACCGCGGCCCCCACCTTATGTTAATATACCATAGTATTCCTTTTTTTTTTTTTCAAACAAAATTGTAAGTTACACAAAATTGTGTCTGGTCATTATTTACAATAAATTTTGAACACTGCAGATTAACTACTGAGTAAAACTGTTCCTACCTTCACAACAGAACCCAACTCTTCTTCTAGTTTGTATTATTCCCGAGGTAAATGATTGAAATACTTTCGGTATAATCAATAAAAACAAGTGATCCTGTCTTAGCTGACAAATGACAAATGGATTTCGTAAACGCTGATTGCTGAACACAACAATGTTAAAAGGATGACAAGAGATAAAGTGTCAAAGACAACAGAGATAACATCCTTTGTTTTTATATACGATTTTTTTCTTCAATGACAAACAGAATTTCCCTTCTAACCATCTTTCTTTATGGTAGCAGTGTGGATTGTTATGATGACATGGAAACACATATAAATTTATTTAAGATGTGATAGATAAGCTAGTTGCACGTACATGATTCTGTGTTATCATTGATAACCTGTTACCTCGTTGCTGAGTGAATGACCTGTTACTATGTTACTGAGTGAATAACACAGCGCAGTAGCGACGCCAGAATTCTGCTTCAGGGACGTTGTCACTTAAAGTCTTGTTAAACTAACTGAGTGTTGTCTTTTCGGTTTTATAATAGAACTGAATTGAATCTTTCGTGTTGTAGGTCCTTTTCCCTTTTAAGTTCTGGCTTTTTAAAGGTCATTTTTTCCCTATTTATCCT
Organism: Thermobia domestica; assembly: GCF_964235325.1. Lineage (NCBI taxonomy): Eukaryota > Metazoa > Arthropoda > Insecta > Zygentoma > Lepismatidae > Thermobia > Thermobia domestica. The sequence goes on from NW_027655909.1 coordinate 126,733, forward strand.
AGGATCATGGTTCATACATCATTCTCTTCACAACTGAACAGACTTTCAAATGGTACCATTCACACCTCCCAATGATGTCCCTAAGGCGGGAAATTCTGAGAGAAATCGGGATTTCTTCTGATTTTTTCTTTTTTCGAATTTTAAGCCCATCTGGTCATTCTCTTCAGAATAGTACAGTCGTTCAAACGATATTATTTACAATCTCCATCATGTATCTGAGGCGGAAAATCGTGAGAAAAGAGATTTTGTATATAAAATATCCCTTTTTTGTAAACTTTTGGCCCTCTAACCCCTCCTCCCCTGTTTTAAGGCAAAGATCTCAAAAATCTGAAAAATACTAAGGAGTGCACTGAATATGTGTGTAACATTTCGATCTTCTAGGTCCAAAATAAGCCCGCCAAAAAATAATAAAAATAATCATACATAAACAAAGAAAAAATTTAAAGTTATTACGTCATCACCCCTATGCCTCGACGCAGAATGGCGTGAAATCATACGTAATGTGTTCTACAATGCCTCTAGACTTGAAAAAAAAATGAAGTAAAGAGCTTTATTAGTACTACTTTAATCGAATAATGAAGACACTACTTTAGTGTCTATAAACAGGTACTAGAATTTAGAAGCGATTATGGAACACCGAAGTTAAAGAATGGAGCTTACTATTAACGTAGGCTGCAAACTATGACCAGGCGAGGTTTGATTAGGATTACGAATTAGATTTTTGGGCCTTCGGCATTTATGGCCATGTTAGGCCATCACTAGGATTAGATTAGAAATTAGATTTCTGGGCTTTCGGCATTTATGGTCATGTTAGGTCATCACGTAAGAGGGATCATGTCCTTCGGCGATCACACTGCTCGGAAAACTGAGGAGGAAGAAATGAAGGAGCCTGGGACCATTATGTGAGGTACCATCTCGACATTTACCTGGAGTGAATAAGGAAATTCTCATAGAGAATGTCTGGCCTGAAAAAAAGTTCATACACTTTTTACAACCGAGTGTCAACACCAGGAATCGAAACCAGGACTGTTCCCACCAAAGACGAGAACGTCGGCGACCACGCAATTAACGAATCCACATAGCATCATGCAAAATCACGCTCCAGAATAACACTTCTCCTACACTATCTTGTACAGGGGCAAGATGACTGAATAGCAGAGCACTCACTTATAGTGCGAGGGGTCCTTAGTTCATCTGAAGGCATCTGAGTTTAAGCAGGTATCAGAGAACACTAAAACTGTAGGAGTAATTCACAAAAATTCAAGGTACAAGGCAAGACTATTCTTCTCGTTTCTGAGCTTTCTCGGAGTTTTTCCACTTCTTCCCACGCTACCATTCCACCAGTTCTTTCATAATTACTCATTTTCACTAATCATTAGTCCCCTTTAGCCTAAAGGGTATAATGGTGTAATGTAAAACTACACATGATTCATATCAAACTATGGTCGCTCCAAGAGAATGGGAATACAGGATCCAACAACTGCCCCAACATGGTTTATAACCCGATACTGAACAAGACTGGAATTGGAATGGAAATGAAGGATTGAAATACAGAGCACAGGAAGTAGCAGCTTACATGTGGATGTCATATTGATTGCTTGTACGCACTTATACAGGATATTAAAAAAAAAAAAAAAAAAAAAAAGTCACAATATTTTGAGAATAGATTACTCACATCAAAGAAAAGATTTATATAGACCTGTGGTCGGTGCACAGTTTCGTAGTAACTGGGTGACAAAAATGAACTTTAAAGGTCCATAGTTCCACTACTATAGGACAGATCGTAGTCGGGTCAAGTCATCATTGAGGATCTAACACAGTATGTGAAGTATCCAAATAAACATCTTTCAGGACCTCCGCTACTTGCACAATCATTTTTCGAGAGACTGTTTGGGAGTACTTGATCATTCACCACGTGCATCTGTAAAAATTGGTGGGCAAGTACTGGAGCATTCTTAAACATGGATTGGATATTTGGCTAGTTCACATAGTTCCTCAGTCATGTACCCGACTGGGATAGGTCCCATAGTAGTGGGTCTATGAAATTTTAAAGTTCACTTGTTTCACGTTTTCGGAACCCTATAAGTCCGAAACTATCCACTTTTGAACACAAATCCATATGAACTTTTTTTCTTCTTATTTTGATGTGAGGAATCTGTTCTCAAAATACTGTGACACATTTTTGTAACATCCTGTACATAAATGAATAATCGAATAAAATGGCAACTGTCGTTACCTTTATATTTATAGTGTTTTAGTTCATTGGCACAGATGATAGCATCAGTGTTTGTAGTGTCGAAATATTTGGAGTAAAAATTAATTCTAACCATAAAGAAAGTAAATAAATTTCCATTTTATTATACACTATCTGTGCACGATTTACTATGATGAATAAAGTTATTATTTTTATATTCAGCCACCTTCTTTTAACAACTTGCGGGGGCCGCGGTGGTGCAGTGGAACAGAACTCACCTCTGGCGCCTGGGGTCCCTGGTTCGAATAAGCAATCGGAATCCACAAATCTTCGCCAGGTCACAAAAAAAAAAAAAAAGACCCGCTTCATCGTTTCATTTCATTTATTTACTCCATCTAACCAATCCATGGTATTTGGAGGGTTCAGGTCACCTCTACATAGTATTTACGTAAGATTATAAAAACACATAGTATGATCTACACAAGTGATTATACATATAGGTAAAAGTATTTTATATTGTTAAACATGTATTTCTAGATATTCCTTTTCTACTAGATACATTTTTAAGTTTCGTTTAAATTTATTTAAATTATTCTTTATTTTTATGTGATTAGTAGAGCAACTCACATTATGCTTTATTTTTTTGTTTAATTATGCTTTTTTTTTAAATTATGCTTTATTATTAATTTCAATCACTGTTTTACATTAATCATGTATTTAAATATCTTGATCTATTTATTAATATTTTATGCAACCAGTTTCTTTCATATTTAATGAACTTTCCATTTAATGCACTGTAAAGAGATATACTTCACTAGAGTCACTTTTTTGAAACACTTGTGTGCGCCTTAGAAGTGCATATATACAGAAAGGGAAAGTAAAATATGCCACTAAAAAATACAGAAAGTGCTCAAATTCAAGAGGTACACGTAACAATATAGTGTGGAGTTGTTGTGTACTATTCATTCTTGGCGGAAAGTTTCCTTCTTCTTTTCCTTTTTTCCAGATCAAAGGATTACACCGAAGACCGAAAAGAAGTTTACAGAAATAAAAATAAGCTTTTCATTGTTGCATTGTTATTTTCTCAATGATTTTGCATTGTAAATATGGGTTTTAGAAAGTATTAATACAGTTAAACAAAATTTTTCAAGGATTGTGCTATATATTTTAAATTATGCCTTATGTTTTATTTTCTAAAATTATGCTTTTAAAATGAGTTTATTCTGGACCCTTAGACAACCACAACCATGTTGAAGGTACCAACCACATGTGTAAATTGCTGTTTTGCTTTTGGGTTGCCCTAATGATTACGCAAATCAATGAATATTTTATTTGCCATATTTCTGGTGCCTTGTTGTACCAGTGATAATCCAGTGAAGTAAGACTTTTCGTTTTGATCTCCAGTGTCATAATGGTGACCTTTCACCTCATCTTCATTTTGCGTTACATTGAAAACGGATGCTTCATATATGTATATAGATGGAACTGTTAAAATTATTAACATTTTAAAGTAGGATTTGCAGCTTGTTGTGTAATGTAAGTTCGCAGTGGTTATAATGCCTATAATTATAATGAGTAAAAATTTTGTTTCGTTGACTACCTGTATGGACCCGTTATATATTTACAATAATACCATTCCTCTGCGGCAGATTAATGATCGAGGTCGTCCTCAGCAGGGATTTTACGGGAAGGGTGATGGGCCCTCCCAGCCCCCCAACTGGAGGCCTAGAGGACATTGAAGTTCCGAAGAACTGAGTAACGAGGTCGCCATATTGTCAACGTCGAGGTTTATTCTCTAGAGGCTGATGATTAATGAAGTGAATGGTTATGGAAGGAATTGATGGGGAGAAAATATGACATGAAACGGCAGAATACAGGCAAAATATACTTAAACAAATGTACTGCACCAAAAAATTCCTGGCCTGGGATCGAACCAGGGACCCTCAGCTCCAGAGATGAGCGCTGTACACCTCAATCACCGTGCTCCAGTCTTCAATTGTAGTTAATGTAATCATATCACAAGCTAATACTTGAATAGATTTAAACAGTATATCTTTCTATACATGCATAGCGCTATCTTTGGTAATTTTTCAACGAACTTAAAAAGTTCGTTACTCAATTCTCTATCTGTGTGTGTGTATGTGTTATTTGAGAATTCTTCAATTTTGAGCTTTCCATTCCATAGAACATCAAATACTATCTGGAAAAGTGATGCGATTTTTCGGGTCACTCTTGTCGTTCTTCAGATATTGGCCAAAAAATTACGATTTGGGGAGATTTAAGGACCCATACCTCGGGAACCGTAAGTCATAGAGAGTTCATATTGGTGTTGATCATTATCTGAGAAAATGTGAACATTTTGGTATCAAATAACAACCACTGGTCACTGACCAACTGGCCACCGTTCCCCAGATATTGGCCAAAAAAAGTTGAGATTTGGGGAGGTTTAACGAGCCATACCTCGGGAACCATATACCATAGTTGATGATATTTTGCGAGTTTTTAATTTTAAACCCTCCGTTTTCAGCACGTATCTTCGTAAAACAACATATCGTAGAACGTTTTAACAGATTTCCCCCTATGTATAAACTAAACACTTTCTCATTCCTCCCGATTACATGGTTCCAGAAATTCTGTGGCTTGTTGATATGCGTCCTTGCGAACTCTAAGCGAACATATACTATATGTGCATCTCTTATTTTAATCTGCATAGCAGAACAAATAATATGAGCACAGTTACATGTATCTGCACTGCATTCGAGATCTAACGTTGTTTTTAGGTTTGTTGAAGCATTTGCTTCAATAATCGAAACATTTTAGTCTTCCTTCCGTTGTCACTATTGGTCTACTCAGTTTCGCTTTAGTTTGTAATCCCTGTTCCTCTTCTGTTTCGAATCGTTCAATTCAATATCTTTATGTTTTAATATCCAGGCTCATGGCTCGAGCAACCTACTTTTTAGGAAATCTAGCTTCCCATATGCAATTATTCTTCCTCTAGTTATAAGTCAAAAAGCCTACCTTGTATACATATAAAAGCAATTCGTCGCAGACAACAAACAGTTCTTTTTAAGTTCGTTCTGACAATGCTCTTGCGAGCATTCTCAACTGGTTAAAAATTTAAATTGATATACTCACTGCTATTTCGTAAATGTGTGTGATAATAAAAACTGTTAAAGCAAACCTTACGTTTTGCAAGATATTCCTGTTTTCCCATCAACTTATTTTAAACTTCCTGCTATAATATGCTAAATAAAGTCAAGTACTGAAAGGCTATTTAAGTTTTTCCAGCCAGGAGTCTATGCTCAAAATGCGAGAGCTTTTTATTAATTAATTAATTATTATTATTATTAGTTTTTTGTTATTATTTTTTATCAATCTAACTTAATCTACCAGGGAAGAATCACATGAGATGGCGAAACGCTGACAAGCCACATCTATTCACTGGAGATTACACATCCCCCCCACCGAAAAACAGACTTTGCAATTTAATCATTGTGGAATAGCAAGTGTGAAAACGTATCGAATTTAGTCGAAGCGCCCGCCAAGTGTGAACTACGTGATATAATTCGATATCCCCAGATGGTTGCTGAGTTCGCTGGAATTCCAAGATTAAAATATTTCAGTAATCATAATTAGACATCGAATTTTTATGCACTTAAAATGAGCTAACAATGCAATAAAAGAGAGAATTTTCGAACATATAGCGAAGTTGTAACAAAATTTTGCAGGTGAAATGTAACGTTGAAAGTGTACTTTACCTTTCAGGGACTTCTCTTCAGAATTTATTTTTAGTACAGTTACAGTTTTAAAACATACAAATTGTTAGATTAAAATAGATACAGTGATATAAGGACACAGTCTCTAGATGTTCTTTACATTTGTATTTTAGAGTACCAGTACATTTGCTTTCCACGACAATTTCCTTTTCCACAGAGCGGCCGAATTTACCAGGAACTGACCGGAGCCCGTGGTGAACTTCATCAACTAGAGCTGAGCATTCAGTGAGCAGCATTTCTCGCATATCTGTTTCTCAATTGATGTCTATACGATATTACACTGAGTCTTTATCATTATCAGATTTCTCTTAACGTCTTGGCAATTGAAGCGTCTTTGCTCTGCTGATCGGTTACTAACATTATTAGTCCTCCATAATGTATGTAACATATTATTTCCAATCGGCGAATGTTTTTGCAACGTAAGGAAAATGAAGTGCATTTTATGTTTTAGAAGTGTAGAATTACTAGTGTGAAATCATAACAAATGCTCAAACTATTAAAGTGCGCTGTTTTTATGAGATATATATAAGGCGTACTTTTTCCATGATCTTTGTTTATGTGCATACGCGCCTGCTCGCTACGGACACACCGCCATGCGGGCACTTTGCTACGTTCCTGACCTGATCCAGTTAGATAACATTCGCACTTTTAATAGCCACCAAGCAGAAGCTGGTTGGTTTTTTCGTATAGTCGCTTTTATGGTGTACATACGGACTCATAATTACACCTCTAAGCAGGCCCGTATTTAGGTAAGTGCTATTCTACACAGGGCGGCGGAATTTAGGGGGCGGCCAAATTTTGGATTTTTTTAAAATTCACAATAAAATAATATCGAAAAGTAGCAAACCCGTAGAGTCTCGCGCAAGCGCGAGAAAATATGAAATGAAATGAAATCTTTAAGTTTTACGTCCCACAGTTATGCCGGTTAGGCTAAAGAAGACGGGGGAGCCAATATGTTCATGTGTTTAATTCGCACTAATTACAATAGTTACTAATTAGCTAGCTTATCTGATTATTTTTTTAAAAGTCATCCTTCCCCACCCCAACACCTACCAAGGGGTGAGGATGAACTTGAACATCATGAAAACTGATATCATTAAACTCTACGACCTCGAAAACTATGAATTTAACATCTGTCGTTTTCGATTATTTTTAAAATCTCGCCCCTCCTTGGGGAGTGGAGTATTACCTTGAATTTGATTAAAACTGTCACCATTCATCTCAGCAACCAAAAAAACTATGAACTCTAATATAAGGTCGTTTTCGGGGGAACGGCAAATTATTTAGAGCACACGAATGCACAATATATAAATATGGGCCTGCCCGTAAGGCGAAATCGCTGTAAACTGAATCTGTAGCTATAAAGACACGTAATTCTATCCTAAAAAATTCATTTTTTCGGCCGCGTGGGTGAATTTCCTAATGAAATAATTGCACATAATACGATACAAAGTAATAGGATACCATATTATCATTTGCATGTCATATCAATTTGCACGCACATTATTAATCTGTACGCTATTATTTGGGCATGTGCCGAGGAAATACGGATGCATAATGTCGAAGGAAATCATTTACAGCACAAAAATTTTTAGAATTATTATTTTAATTTGAAGCTATATTGTAAACATGCATAAATCTCTTAATGCTTTATGAATCTGACACTAAAGTGTTTAGTACCTGATACACGCAGATCAACAATAGCAGATATCGATAAGTAGAGCTATATCTATTTACATTCATTGCTAATAACTATGGAACTCCCATGTAAACTACATACTTAGGTAAGACAGGCTGAAACCGTTCCTTCTAACTTCTCCAATTTGCAAATAAATGTTTTATCCATGCAGGTCAAGTTTACACACAACACTCAAAATAACTGTTGAAAAATTATGGCTCTTTTACTAGTTTCCCTCTTTCTGCCCTAAAAAGATTTATACTAAGCGACATGACAATACTTCACTTAGTCTAAATGAAATTCATGAGGGCCACCAGCAGCAATAGTTAAAAATTAAAAATTACAATGTTTTCACAATTACATATAAATACAACGTCCGGACATACGTCATAATAGAGTGCCAAAGCTATAAACCAAACTGTGCTGAGTGTGTCCACTAAAAAGCAGAAATGAATGCCATCTAACAGATTCAGTGGAGAGTGAAGCTGGTGTACTCACGCAGGTGCTTCGAATGAGCAGCCGCGTCAGTGATAGTGGGGATGCGCGTAAGTAAAAGTTGTGACAATACGTCTGTTCTCGCAATGATACAAGTTACTATAGCACTTGTAACGGCTTTTATACTAGTATAGACACAGTTGTAAACATACAATACAGATTTCGTACACTGCCCACAAGCATTCCACCGATGGAAAATATCTCAGAAACATTTCGCTGAAGGAATATAAATATCTCAGAAACATTCTGCCGGGAAGGTTCTAGAACACAGGTCCCCCTACATAGATTAGATCCTTTCTGTACCAGAGTTTACTACTCAATTCATATAGTATTGCCGAGCGAGCGTCAGCGAGTGAAGGCAAGTTAGAGCCCCGCAGGGCACGTTGTTTTCTGTCTTTATCACAGCTAAATGGGAAGGGGGACGTGTGTTCTAGAACCTTGCCCATTCTGCCGATGAAAAAAAAAATATCTAACACCGTCATATAATCCACCTGTTTTAAGCATTGTAAAGAGTTGATTCTAGTGACCCAACACTTGAAAACATAAAATACAGCCGTATTACTTACTATTTCATTCTGTCGCCTATAGAAATTTGGGTAAGAGTGCACTTTGTGCAGAATATTCATAGGAACCATACCTAAACGAGCCCTGTGGGGCTTCTAACCCCCTTCGCTCGCTCAGCTATGTTTTGTGAAGTTACATTACAGATGTGATATTTGCAAGATTGGAAGAGAAACTAAGATACCCAAAATCACTCGTTCTGCACAAATTGCACTCTTGCCGAAATGTGTTAATTTTAAATATGTCTTTTCATGCACAGTAATGAATTTTACCTGTCTACTTTGCAAAATGTGGTGTGTATAAACTTGACCATTATTGTTTTATCTTTAGATAGGAATAAGCTGCTACATGAACAAGCTCATACCTATATTGCTCTAAAAAAATCGAAGTAGTCAAAAATGTTCGCATTAACTGTTTCATCAGACATATTAAAGAAAATTATATTTACAATTTAACTTCATCCCGAGGTCGCGGATTTAATATGCATGTATAAAACTTGAGCTATTTTCCGTGCCATTCAAGTAAATACATTTACCACAATGAGACGTAACGTAAACCACTCACCTGCCTGTCGCGTGTTAATGCATTACACCTGCACCGCATGCAATTGTCATAATGTTTACAAAGTAGTTTTTATTTCTTAACACTAGATGGGAGTATATTTGCTAAACAAGGACGAGAAAGAAGTACTTACTGCACAATTAAGTTATTTTGTATATAGGACTATATATACGATTGTGGAAACCTTGAGCAAAGATTGACATACTAATTTGCTATTTTTATATACATTTCATGATTATGGATTAGATGTTTTAACATTTTGTTCTGTAACATTTTAGAAGATATTATTATGGAACAGCTGTTTTGTATTAATGCGCAAGTCTACCAGACTCACCGACTGCGACTAGCGCGCAGCTGAGAAGCGTTGCCAATGCGTAAAGTATTTCCTGTATGCTTGTCGCGAATTTCAGTAACTTGACGCTCCGCTGTCATTTACGAAAACTCATCAAGTACAGATTTTTTAAAAGGAAATTGTAAAACTCTGTTCCAGTTAATATATAACCTCACGATTTTTATTAATATGTAAAATAATAATTCTTTTCTTAATAAAATTCATACAAATCGCGTTTTTTTAAAACTCTAGACAGGTTCCCAACCTTTCTTGACTGACGACCAAGTATGTTATAAAATAGTTTCTTATTAACACTGCCATATTTTTTTATTAATAAAATAAAGATTTAATAGTGTAAGACGATAAGTTCCTGTAAGTACTGATTCCAGGTGCTACTGAGCATTGTTGCTGCCACTGGAGACAATGATTGATACAATCTGTCACAAGATTAATTTTAACTAATTATTAAATGCTTCATGATTTTTAAATTATAAAATTTCGCGACACCCTATGGGACTGGTGATACAAGTGTTTCGCGATATATCGGTTGGAAACCACTGGTTTAAAGTATTATGTTTTCCTATCAGACAGAAAGTGTTTGACTTTTTTTCTTTTCAAAAATTTGTATGAAAGAATTCGTTTGTTGTTTTTATTTTGTGAAATGAAAGGAAAATTAAAAAGCTTGATCTTTCAGGAGATGTGTGGTATAACTTATTATACCGTACTTATAATGGAGAGTATTAAAAAAGTCACTTATAATTTTCCATTTATGAACAAGCACCGAAAGGTACATTTGCTATGAACATAAATCAATTTTCTTTTAACAAAGTTGCCTTAAAACAGTAACTTTAACTCACACATACAGACCTACGTATTTTAAGAAATCTTTGAAATTCCGGAAAAGTGATATTGATGAATTCTCATATATTTAGAGCTAAATGGAGTGAGCATCATCATGCTGGAAAACAGCAATACCCAAAATGCCTTCCTGGAGCAACTGAGGAGCTAGCTAATTTTATAAAGTCGTAGCACCATCAATGCAATAATTGGTCTCCTGTAAAATAGATGATCTTCCAGGTTGCTCTTAATCATGCACGCCGCTAGTTCTCTTGAATTTGTTGACTTCTTGGTAGAGGTTTTTGAACTTACGGGGAAAATCTTCTTGTACTGGTTCCTGTTCGTATGTCTCACCACGCAGATGACCGTATACCATGGCTATTCGCTCTTCAGTAGAGTACATTTTCTCAGTTCATATCAAATCACCTGTAAAAACGAAGAGAAATTGAGCGGAATCCGGAAAGAGGGCACAAGAGCCAAAACTTGTTTTTGAGATATTGAGCTTTCAAATTTTAAACATTGATAACTCGTAATATATAAAAGATTCATTTAATGTTTTATGTAAGCGTTTTAGATAACTACCTACTTTTTATCTGTACTGTGTTTGATCTTAAAAAAAAAAACTGTAGTTTTAATAAGACAGTTAAATAAAATAAGTGTGTTATGTGCCCTTTTTCCAACCAGGAGCAGGCACGTAGCCAGGATTTTATAAAGGGCGGGGGTCGGTGCCATGAAATACTGTGATCATCACACCAGGGACTCGATCATTCTAAACTATTTTACTGGCAACATATACTTTAGTAAGTATTTTAATAACAAACTATGAAAAGAAATCTCGAGCAAAAGAACACAAAAAAGTATTGGAAAAGATTTTACAATATTTACGTTCCTTCCTTTATTAATTCAAATATAACAATTTTCCTTTTATTATGGCCTCAACTAATATAAAAAGTGCATATCCAATAATGTATTTTAAAATATGTTACAATAGCTGCGTTCCTTTCTCTGTTGAATCAAATGTTAACAGAACTTTTCTTTCCACAAAACTTTTTGTTTTTATTATTCCGTCAATTACTGTTTGTTACAAATGACAGGTTAAAGGAGCAGTAGAAAACTGTTTCTGAAATAACATGTTTGATACTGCAGAGAAGCGATGACGAAAAATTATGATAAAAAAAATGTCGACATTGTTACAGAACAGCACTATGCTTTCGAAAGCTTGAAATTTCCTTGACTAGTAGCAGAAATTCTGAGAATTCCGTAACTTTTCTAGAAATTTCAAATTCCTTGTCTTTTCCAGGATATCTCGCTTATTCGACATCATGCATTGCAAGTAATACAAAGAGTAATATATAAGAAAGAGTAACCAAAAGATTGCTGTAGCGTTTTTATTCTCGTTTCTTTTTGTTTCATCCTTCCCTATTTTTTTCATTTATGGTTTCGAACGGGGGTCCGGGAGGGGGGACTCCCTGGCTACATGCCTGCCAGGAGTTAAGTTTACAATAATGTGTACTCTAAGATTTAAATATTCATGTATATACATTCAAAAAGTATAAAATACCTTGGTTTTATAACTGCTAAACTAACTTTTTGGCAAAAATATGTATATGGGAGAAAAAGAACAGACAAAAATCGCATATGTCTGTCTTAGGACGTGTAAACCCGTACTGCACTTAAGGACTTCGACGAATAATATGAAGTCTTTAAACAGATAGCTGAAAAATAGTGAGTAAAAACTTTTGACAACTTAATTTCCGTGCCATTCTGCTTGATGGAGTAAGACCAAGTTTTGAGACGAGGTTTCTTCTGGATGTTACGATTGTTGTTACTAGCAGACAGGGTCATACAAGCTGACAGATAAGCATCTTGAAGTGGCTTGTTTTGCCCGTTATAGAATGAGTCAAATAAGTTGCACTGGTCTTGAAGTGAAAACTGTTCATAACATCTATTTACACAACACTCACTAACCAATGTAAAAGCTTTTGATGGAATTACGTTATCTTTGCGTGTAACACATTCTTCACCTTAAACTTTACTAATTTTTGAACCTTCTTGTTTCTTATTTATATATCTATGCATCAATCATCTCTTCTTTTCAACCGACTCAGTTATATCCATCACTATAGTTAATTAATAATGAATATTTAAGGCACAAACTACAAGAACACTGTATCAGTAGGTTATGTTATGATTCAACAGGCTCACAATAACAACTACTCTGAAACATGTATCTAAAAAAAAAAAAAATGTACTACTGTCTTGCCTTGTCTTGTCTTCGTCACCATCAGTGGCGTATTTAGGGGGGCTTCCGGGCTTAAGCCCCCCCCCCCGAAATCTTACTTACTATAGTAAAGTATATGAAATATCTTGCAGAATTTTCACATTTTCAGGCAAAGCCCTCCCCGAAAGTTAGCAAAGCCCCCCCCCGAAAGAAAATCGTAAATATGCAACTGGTCACCATTAATGGTGTTTAATAATTAGGTGCACCAACAACTAAGGTCAAGTGTGCTATAAATGTAGAAATATTGATTTATTTGTGTAGAAATGGACTTATTTGTATAATAAAGTGTACAAAAGTTTGCAAATGGCGGACATCGCCATTTGCAAGATTGGCCGACAGTGAAGTCGAAGTGCCTGAATTACAGTATAAAGAAATTGACATTAGTTTAAAATAGAATTCAGAAGATGCATGTACTATATAAAAATATGTCAAAGTCAGGTTAGTTGGAAAATTGTCAAAAATAGGGATGAATTGAAGTCAAAATCGGGAAGGGTATCCATCGGGATGAAGAGGGCCAGCTACCCAAATGGTCAGGGTGTAAAAGTGAGAAAAAATGAAAAATAAATGAAATATAGATAAGTAGAGTATTTGTAGATGAATGTAGATGAATTTGTGTATAAATGTAAATGTGTATAATAATGTAAGATGTGCACTTTTCATTTAATCCCCTTCCTCTTCTGCGTAACACACCATGGTATGTTGACACTATCACAATCACCGCTGAACTCCCATTGTACTACTGAACTTATGTGTTGAGATATTGGACTAAAATTTCCACAGATCATTCCCAACACTATAGCATGCTAGAAAAAACGATGGTCAGAGAAAGGTCTATGTGCCCTTTTTCCGGATGCCGCCTCAATTGTTAAGTGACTTTATAGACACCCTGCAATTGTTCTAACATTTGAAAATATTTTCCGTTGTCATTTTTTAGGAAAGAAAAAGATATGACATTCTATTAGAACTTACTGTGCTTGTATCGACGATAAAAAAAATAAAAAAAATACATATAGCCCTATAAGTAAAATTTATGCATGCCGGTATATTTTAAACATTGATCAAACTGCAATCCTCGTAAAGAAGTTCCAAAATCTAATGAGCAACCAAATTGCCTGTTGCTCCTCAATAAAATGTTCATTTGAATGTCAATCTAAAAAAAAAAAAAAAAAAAAACTCAAGATTTCTTTAAAAATGTTTTCTTAGATTCATTTTGTAATCGCATAGCCTTATTGAGAATTGTTCTACATATGAAATTATCTCCTCTTCAATTTCATCATCGTGCCATTGCTCCTCGACTAGTTTCAGTCATGATTTAGTAGATGTTCGTCTTGTCTATTCCCAACGAGGAACAAAGAAAGCTACTTCATTAGAAAATTGACTGTTGGTTGGATTCGCGTTTATATGTCTTTCAGTAGCAACCCTATATGAAACGTGGACCAATAGTTCAACATAAGACCTGAAACATGAGCTCACAACGCGAATCGAATCAAGAACTCCAGCGCCGAAGACGTGCATTTGAGAAGAAAGATTTGAGTCTCTTACACATTTAGTCTTCTTTATATCTTTGGTGATAATGTCTGGAGTTATATAGGTTTTCTTCCGAGATTATTGGGTTTTTGAAATTCTCTAGAATTTCAACATTAGGATTATATCCACAGGCAGTGGTGTATTTAGGGGGTGGCTATCGTCAGATCGGGACTTCTTGGAGGCCAGCAATGGGAGCTGGTGAAGATGCACACTCTCTTCCAATCCAGCGGCCAGGAACGTCTGATTCAGATAATTGCGCACGTGAATAGCGAAGTGCGCTGGTGCTCCATCTGGTGTATCACAACAGTGTCTTTGATACATTTTCTTCCAGTTGAGGCACCAACCACTCATTAAGCATCTCCAGGTAAGATTGCCCATTAACATTGTCTTCGAAGAAGTAAGGCCCAAAAATGTGTGTTGCACTCATTCCAGCCCACACCATCATATGTGGTGTGTTTTTCTCCATCTCTTTGTAAAACCGGGAGTTTTCCTTGCACCACATTACAACGTTCCAAGAATGCACCCTCCGGTTGATAGCACACTCGTCTGTGACGAGGACTGCACCACGGAATCGTATGGAAGGAAATTCCTTGAGAGGTCAGCATGGCTCTTTCCGTGCATCCATGTCGACGCCACTCATCATTGTGGTCCGAGGAATACCAAGCTCCAAAGACCTTTTACGTGTTGATTTTAAAGGCGACTGCTGCACTGATCCTTCCACTTCAGGGCACGATTCCCTCCGTTTTATCGATCGACCGCCTCGGGGAAAGTCTTTCACACTGCCCGTAGCAATGTCACCTGTGTAACGCCTTTCGTGAAGCCAAATCGCAACAACTAATCTTTGTTCAATGCTATATACTTTGATCATACATTATTGATTACTCCATCTTCACTGAAAATAACTTACCAAGCAGAAAACAAATGAAGATGGATAGCAATGTTACCAGACACTGCCAAGCAATGTTACCAGACAATGCCAATCAATGGTAAAACCTAACACCATCAGAAAACACCAATTAGGGGTACGCCCACTTCCAGACCAGGCTGTACAAAAGGAACTAACACATAAACTACAAGCAGTGCTGCCAATCACTGTCCATGTGGAAATTACTTTATTATTATTATTATTATTATTATTATTATTATTATTATTATTATTATTATTATTATTATTATTATTATTACTATTATTATTATTATTATTATTATTATTATTATTATTATTATTATTATTATTATTATTATTATTATTATTATTATTATTATTATTTACATGTTGCAAACAGTCATCTTAATTGATAGGATCGTCATCAGCTATGGGGCATTTATCAAAGACAAATTGCAGGCAATCTGAGTTATATATTAGGTGGATCTAGTTGCCATAGAACAAACATTCCACTCCTTTCGTACACTTTTTTTTTTTTTTTTTTTTTTTTTGTTAGATCTTCACAGAACACAACATTTACTCACGGGCATCACTTGGGGAGGGCAGCCGGAATTTACTCCCCTGAGTTTGAGAGGTCCATATTTTTTAATAGATGGCATATATGGATGGATTTTTTAATAGTAGTAATAAAACCTATTTAATTTTTAAGTTCATGTTGCATGTTGTCTCTCCCCCTGACACAATCTGAAAGGACACTGTACTCTCACTTGTAGCATAAGAACTTAATGGGCATGGAAGAGCTGAGCTGTGTCCTAACTTACTCTACTTCCTTGTGAACAATAAACGGGCGATTGAGTTTAGGAATCTATTACCATGATTTTGTTTACTATATCCTCACTCCCAAATATCCGACTAACACTGTTCTAACCTGTTTCAGACCTTGACCCTTTCCCCCCTTTTTTATCACATTCTCTTGCTAGCGATCCCCATAATAATTTTTCCTTTGTAATAAGTTGTTTATTATTATTATTATTATTATTATTATTATTATTATTATTATTATTATTATTATTATTATTATTATTATTATTATTATTATTATTATTATTAATCGCTTATAGTTGTTCAAAGAATGACAAAGGGTGTCGAACGAAACAAATATTTTTAAAATTATTTTTTTAAACGATTATTTGTTTGCTATATTTAACAAGTATGAAAATAAACATTTGTCTATTAGAATAAGGAATTCAAAATAATCTTTTCCACACAGTCTATCTTTTTACACCTTTCTTCGTGACTATCATGTATTTCTCTCGTGATTCCTTTAAGGGTCCCGCCTCCTAGATTGAGGAATCACGGTTTAGGATGTTCCACACTACACCATGTGTCTTTACAGCTACAGTTGATCTGCAACACTATTACATTATTCTAAATGCATTTTGTAGTTGTGTATTGCAACAATGTCGTTTTCCTTTCTCCCATTCACTCCCTGTTCATTAAATCATAGGAGCCTCTCTGATCAAGTGGATAATAATAGAAAATATGTTGTATAAACTCAATTTCAGGCGCGTAGGACTGAAATTTATGATAGGAGGTCATTTTGTAACCCATCCCAGTGGTGCTAATCAGCCGGTTCGCACCGATTCTAGCCATTAAAATATTTTGAGTTCGTACAACCGTTTGTTATAGCCAAACATAACAGTAAAGTTTGCCCAGTTATACCCAGGAACAGTAGATTTTAGCTTACCTATATTTGTTTTTAGAAATTCTTACAGCTACAGGGTTATGTCTCTCAGAACAAGGTATAAGCCTTTATTTCTTAATCTCAAATGCTCAGATACCAAAAATGAGAACTGAGTTCACATGAGTATAGTGGTGAGGGTTGTTTATGTATATTTGAAACGCATATATACCATTTTCAACAATTGTCGATTTATTGCTGTATTAAGATCTTCCCAGTACTTTTTGACAACCGTCTATCTTGGATAATTCGCTTCCAAGATATTCGCAGTGCTGCCTAATTTAGTCACATCACCTCGTATTAGGATGGTGTGTAGATCCCTACTTGATACTTGTGGTATCTAGTAAAAAATTTGCTTTTGTCTACCTTGTATGATTTGCTTCCTAAGAGAGATCATATATACAGAACCGGTTGCTAAAAAAATTAGGATAACATTACTGAATCCATCGACAAAAATATCTCGAAAACCAGCTCAAAAAACCTGTGAACGAAATTTGCTTTCCTCGAAAGGGGTCATCCAATGATGGTAAACTTCACCAACTTCTCCGCGCCTTGAAGGGTGAAACTGAGCCAGTTCTAATCTTAAATATTAGAGAAGTCTAGTTTTTTTATTGCAGACTCAGATTTTTTTAAAAAAAAGTTTAACCTACAATTAACACTCCCACTCCCACTCCTGAGGGTGGGAGGTCAGCTTTGAAATCTTTTCTGGGGATTTGGATTGTCTAATCTGTACTCAACCATAATTCTATCGTTGATTTTACTACCCAATAATTAAATCGTAATGCTATCAAGTGGTGTACGCTGAATTTCGTCAAGGGATTTCAATCACTTAATTTCACGTCCTTTCAGTACAACCGTGAGTTTTATACAGATCTTAACAAAGAAAGAGATCATTTTCTCCATAATATCTTGTCTAATTTAAACCGGAATGTCCCTTGCGTCACTGGTGCTACCTTTTTTGAGCTGAGCGAAGCGAAGCTCTTATACTCGGGTTAGCCGTTTGGTTGTCCGCGAACTCCTCCTAGACCGTTTGGTCGATCTCAACCAAACTTAGCACGCTGATAGAGTATGTCGTGCTGAGTGACAATATAGGTCGAAATCAAAAATCCGATGTACCATCGAGGAATAATGACCGAAAAACGCTTCCTCCTAGACCGTTTGGCCGATCTCAACCAAACTTAGCACGCTGATAGAGTATGTCGTGCTGAGTGACAATATAGGTCGAATTCAAAAATCCGATGTACCATCGAGGAATAATGACCGAAAAACGCTTCCTCCTAGACCGTTTGGCCGATCTCAACCAAACTTAGCACGCTGATAGAGTATGTCGTGTTGAGTGACAACATAGGTCGAAATCAAAAATCTGATGTACCATCGAGGAATAATCACCGAAAAACGCTTGCATAGACTTAACATGGGGAAAAAGTTTTCACGCGATTTTTTTGTCAACAATTAAAAATGGCATTTATTATTGCATAATGACCAGGAATGATTACGTAGTTTAAGCTCGCTCAGCTCATTTCATTGCAATCGGGTACATCCATTGCATTTCTAGTATTGGGGGCACGGTGACTCAGTTGTAGAGCGCTTCCCTCTGGTATAGGATCCCTGGTTTGACCCCCGACCAAGTAAGTTTGTGATGGACAACATCATATTCATGGGTTTTCTTGGGGTGCTCCAGCTTCCTTCCACATTTACATTCCACCAATTCTTTGTACCAGTGCACATATTATCAATCATATTATTAATCGTTATTCGATATTCATTTAATGTTCTAATTTCACTCAAGAGCAGGTTTGGCCATTTTATTTCAGGCGCTCATCCCATCCAAACCATTTTCTTACCAGTTGTGTCCAATCACCCTCCACAATGTTAAAAAAAAAAAGTCCACACCCCAACTTCAATCTCGTTTTCCTAACTTTCTGTCCTTTTACACTTTCTTGTCCTTTATTCACTGACCACCCGATAATGTTTCAAGTCGCCACCAACGAAGTTTCCTGTTTATTTCTGTCTAGGAAACGAGGGTGAGCTTGCATTTAAAAGTTTATAAATGTTCCTAAAAAACGAAAATAAAGTAAACGAAAAAAAAAAACAGAATGAAGAGGGACGCCTAACAATCAGTGCAAAAAAAAAAAAAAAGCGTCCATTCTCATTATTTTAAAAGTAATTTATTAGTTTCATTAATAAAACGAAAATTATAGTTTGTGAGTACTATACGACCAGTAACAGTAATTAGAAAAACAATACTAAAGTAATTAGTGATATAAACGTCTCATCGACAGAATCTGCATACAACTTTCAACATCGTAAATGTGAGTGATAAACTGTGCTAAAATAATTAGTGACATAATCGCCTCAGCGGCAGGGTCTAAACGTAAACATAAATGCATTGTAAATATTTTCTGAGTTGTGCTAAATGAAAGTAATTTGTGCATTAAATAAACTATTTAGTAAAAATACTTGATACTCATCGAAATACCATGCGGAGAGGGCCGGTAAGATCAAACATACGTAAACTGTAATAACCTTTCATAATAAAATGGCCAAAAACTATTAAGGGAATGTAACAACTATTAAAATAAAATAATAACAATTGGAATACTCCACTAATAAAAAATTACGTTAAAAAATAATATTTTGCAAATCTTAACTCACGTTTGTTCCTTTGATATGTAAAATTTTAACCGAAAAAAATTCTTATTTGCAATATTTTCTTTTGCATATAATTTTCTTTTTATAAAGTGGCTGACATGAAACTTTTCAAATTTCATTTTTACCTTTATTTTGCACAGTCACATCTTCCATAATCATTCACTTGCCTTAATCGTCTTCTTTAGCCTTAAGGGCATAATTGTGAGACGTTAAATCGAAATATTAAATTTTCATTTCATTTGCTTCCTTTTCCTTAATGTTAGTATATGTGATATTGCGACATCTACCGTAACAAATGTCTTTTCTGTACAATAATGTGCGAATATACTTTAAAAAAAAAAAAAAAAAACGAAGATGAGGATTATGTATAGCTATGTTCAAAAAACCTTGACCATCCACCTTGCTTTAGAAGACCATATTTTCTTGACCGTATCTAGAAAATTATAAAACTTGGGTTCTAAATGCAGACCTTAATGTTCCCAAAGAAAATGATCATTTGTGTGATTTCATTCGATCTGTAGGCAAGATTGCAGGGCTTTTCAAGGAGAGATGGATGGCCAGGTTTTTTGAACAAGACTATACATAGTTAAAATTACTCTTAAACGATGAATGGCAAAGGAAAAAGAAAAGGATTTCGATAAACATAAAAGAGAACAAAAAATGTTATTTATAAAACGCAAGAAAGTAAATTAACCCTGTGGCCTAGTCCAGTAGTTAGCGTTGTGGACGCAGTTCGGACCCTCCAGAGAAGTTTATCTTTTATTATTTCATCAGGCGTCAGCCGACAAGCCGGAATGATATCTCTCCCATTTTTGCTCTTGAAAATGTAGACGCAGAGGAACGTCAAAATATATTTGCAATTTATTAGACTAACAGAGAGAATAAATAGAATTTAAAGGAGTACACTGGTAGAGTGAGCGAAAGTGAGATACAGCTCCAGTTGTTCGATACTTTGCAATACATATTCTTATATCATGCCTTTTTTTTCTTTCTTCGAGATTTTAACGTACGTGAGTTTTTCCAGATCTTGCGCACCAATTTGCACCTCTTTGGAAATGCCATTACTAACAATTATAACCAGAATAGGGCTTACACCACAATGCATATCGATGCAGATACGTAACGTTCTCAAGAAAGGACTTGAGAACAGTCATCAGTTTATTAATAAACTTTTAAAGTACCATATGACACCTCCTCGGATTTTTTCTTTTTCGTTTAACATTCGAAATTATCTGAAACTAAAGGTAGTTACGATTATAGACGAAATGATGCAATCAAGAAAATGGGAGGAAAAAGAACCCCTGAAAAAATCCACACATTCGTTGTTTACCACAAAGTCCACTTGATGGGAGCTAAGATCGAACTAGGAACCCCACGAGCCAAAGATGAGCGCTCTGCCATTGAGCCGCCACAGTCTCTGAAGTTTCATCTCATATATTCACTGAAGTAAGTAAATCAAAGGAGGGAAAATGCCGGGGACATTTTTTTTTTTTTTTGAGGAGAAGCAGCCTATTCAGCAGCGAGGCTACATGAGACGAGGACCTATAGGTCATCGAATCTACATATTCCACGCTTACCGGGGCCATAGTGAAGCGCCTTAAAGTCTAATTTTATGGGACAATTAAATTCACTACGTTCATAGCTATAGTATCCAATAACATGTTACTAAAGAAGATATAGATGTGTTTTTTAACTGCGTAAAAAACGTCGATATGCCGTATTTAACGAACTCGGTACGATAATTTCACAGGAAAAATCTTTTCAAGTAGTTGGCAGTGCTGTTACCGCTGTGAGCTCAAGAGCCTAGTCGACTGGCAAGGAAGTAGAGATGGGCAGAATCGAGTACTTTTGAGAATCGAGTACGTTCTCGATTCTGCAGGGAGAGAATCGATTCTGGACTCGGATCGGAATCGGTTTTCTTCATATCTACCCCCCCCCCCCAGCGCTCTCTTGCGATCTAACGGTACTTAAGTGGCAAACAATTTGTATTCAACGTTAAGTAATAACAATTTTAAGTAGTTGGCATTGTAATATATCTATATCAATATCTATCTATCTATCTATCTATCTATCTATCTATATATATATATATATATATATATATATATATATATATATATATATATATATGGTAGGATTTTAGTTAATGAAGTACACATGTCGGTCTTTTTTACGATTAGCAACAAGAATTAGAAGAATCTTTTTATATTGCTCACCCTCTTTTTTATGCATACCTATATATTTCATTGTTTACCCTCCTTTTTACATTTATTTGCATTCTCGTTGTTTCTGTACACTGAATCCCACGCTTTGTAACACGCAAGCACACGAGGCAACTGAAGTTCACTCTCACTCTTTACCACTCGCCAAGTGTCGCCAAGCGAGTGGGTGGAGTTATGGTGCATGCTGTTCAAAGGAATTCGGAATCAATTCCAGCCAATCAGAGCAAGCGTAGGGAATCGAGTACGGAGCTCAGAACTCATTTATGAGAAAACAATTCCGAGCACAAACAGAATCGATTCTGGATTCAGATGTCCTGGACTCGGTTTGTGAAAAGTGAGCACAAGCAGAATCGAGACCAGCTGTGCTCGGAGTGGAAGTACGGGAAAGCAGATGCTTTATCAGCCTATTTGTTCGTTACTGATCAGTCAGACTTGAATAATGGGACGACATTAACACCATCAATGGCACCAATATATAAGATAATTACAATTTCTAAATTACAGGTGTTCCATACGCGTATTTTAACACATTTGCTATAATTATTATAGCCTTCATCCTATGAATGGCTTTATCCCGCCAGATAATAACGTTCAACAGAATGATATGTGGTCAGTACTAAGGACGTACGCAGGGTGGGTTCTTGGCAGGGGCGTCATTTAGGGAGGGCAGGAGGGGGTAATTGCCCCCCCAAGAGTTTAAGGAATACATAAACATTAATAGATTGTTTACTAATATACTAGTACAAAACGTGAAAGTCCTATGTCTGTGGTGCTCTTGCCCCCTCCAAGCGAAGTCTGAAATGACGCCCATGGTTCATGGGGTTCGGATCCCCTCCCCGAAATCTCGATCTGTCTGTAAATTTAATATAATTTTAGGGGTCATTTTACGAATTTTAATATAATTTATTATCATATTGAATTTGAATGCACCCGGAAAAACTTTGGACCCCCTCAAAATAAATTCCTGCATACGTCGCTAGTCAGTACAACGACTCAGTGTCGTTTCTTGTTTTTCGACTAATTCAATGGCGGTTGTAGCCCGGGGCCAGGGCCCTCGGTCCCCCAGTTTTTGAGTGACAAAAATAATTTAAGCTATTTTTTTTGTATTTTTGAAAGTGTATAGTAAACTCATGGTATACATATCATAGTCTGAAGTCTGGTTGGCCCCCACAGTTTTTAATTTCTAGAAAAGCCTCTGGACTCATTACTCACAATTCACTAGTTAAAATACACTCACAATAATAATAATGAACCATAGGAATTATGAGATATGTAGTAAGTCCAGAGTTGAATTACGCATGCAGCATTTGTGGTAGGTACTGCAAATCCTACCACAAATCAGTGGCGGATCTAGTCTGGGGTCGGGGGGCCTAGCCCCCCAGTTTTCTGAGTGGCAAAAATAATTTAAGCTATTATTTATATACATTGAAAGTTTATAGTAAACTCATAGTATACTTATCATAGTCTAAGACCTGGTAGCCCCCCCCCCCCTAGTTTTTACCTTCTAGATCCGAAACTGCCACAAATGTCATCCGATTGCTATACAGTTGCCTATAATTATAAAGAAAGATGCAGGGAACTAGGAATAACTACAGCTGCGATCAAAATTGCACTTCTGTGCTAAAAGAAGAAGCGGGCTTTGTGGTGGATAAACACTGTGTGGGAGTTTTATTGGGGTTCTCTTGTTTCCACCCACTTTTGTCATTCCACTATTATTATTTTATTATTATCCACCTCATTATTACCGTATCTCTTTGCCTCGGTTCTTGCTCACAGGATGTTAAACTAAATAATAATAATAATAATAATAATAATAATAATAATAATAATAATAATAATAATAATAATAATAATAATAATAATAATAATCGATTACGAGTAGAGTTCATTTATGAATCATAGTTTATTCTGTGTTGGTTAAATGTAATAATGATTAGTTATAATTAAATCGTCTACATTGCAATACGTTACAGGGAAACAGCTGATATCGTCATTTAATTCGATTCCACTTTTTCGTGTAGGCCTATAAGTAATTACTTCATTCTTCCCGATATTCATTGATTGATCGATTGGTTTAATTTTAATGCGCTTTTTCACAACCCAAGCTGATATGGAAATCATTGTTTAAAGTGCGAGTTACAGGCATAACATTTTCACTTGTTGTAATGACATTACACTTATCTGCTGGGAAGGGGCGTATTGTTATCCTATGTAAAAATATTTCTAAGCTAATAACATCTTGTTTCGGCTGGGTGAATGCGTAATTGGTCACAGAGATGTTAAAGAAATATGACGAATGTTGTCATTTACCTCAGTTAGAAAGATATTATTTATATTTGCTAAAATCTTCCTTTATTCTGTTATGAAATATTTCCTTCTTCAATTAAAATTCTCTTCAACTGAATCGGACAAACTTAGGTAATAAATCATTTCTCCAAAGTGAATAAACAAACATTCTAAGCTATATTTAAAAAAAAAAATGCCCATCATATGCACAGAAGCATATTGCAATTCGCTGTGCCGCATTTGTTGCTTCCATACTTCTTATCTTACTGTTTCTGCTGGACTCGATTCTTACTCCTTCCATGGCTTGCTTTACTGGTCTTTCCCTCCCTCCGCTGATAACAAGGAGTACGCTACTTTAGTGAGTTCAGTCAAAGCTCTTCACGCTGCGTAAGGGTTAGTTTCCCATCAGTTGATATATGAATAGCAGAAATGTGTTCTGTATACGCAGCTTGTTGAATGCACCGCCAGGGAGGTGAGCCACTGATTGAGCATAATAAAACCGAATACAGAACCGATCCAGAATCGAATCCAAAAGGCGCGTACATGAAGTCATGAACGTAGAATCATCAACGCAGGCCACTGAGTGAGAATAAGTAAACCGAATCCAGAATCGAGTCCAGAGAAACCGAGCACAGAGAATCGAGTACAGTAAGGAATCGAGTGGAATCGATTCTTGGACTCGATTCTGCCCATCTCTACAAGGAAGAAGACTTGCGCCCGTCCGCCAATGCTTCATTCAATAGCTGGTCTTTGTGGGTAGGTGGTTCGGGCGTGCTGTTTGAGTCGGTGGTGGTTGGTGTTTACAATAATTTTCCCAGCTATAATCATTTGCGTACGTGCTGCTTCTTTGACTATATAATTACACTGCTGTCTTCTTCAGTGATACAAAAGTAATATTTTGTGTTTGTTTTAGTGACATAATGTGCGCACTCACGTTTGCTACAGGTGACAAGAGCCTTTGTTAATAAAAGCAAAGAAAGACAAGCAACATAAATCGTCATTTTTGAGTTGTAACAAGCCATGCCGTCAATAAGAAAGAAGGTTGCTGGTTTTATTCGGCAGTTGTCTGTCTCGAACCAGTCCAATAATGACACTGGTGATGGAGCACCAAGATCTCCTGGTTGTTTTATTCAAAAGTACCTTAGTGGGTGAGTCATCCTTCCTGATTATAATTCATACGCATGCTTCAAAATATAACGTACGTACTAGTAACACCTGTCCATGTGATGTATAGTAACGGTTTCATAATAATATTTATGAGACCATTTTCTTGTATATCAACTATCAATGTTTTGTTTACATGGATTATACAATTGTGTCGGATTGTTTGTTTATAATAATTTCTTGGGAGTGCAAGGCATAAATCGATTGTTGTTTGCACTTTCCCAAAGCGAAATTTTAGTTTAATGTTTTTTTGTTAAAGAATTACTGTGTCTTCCGATCAGTTTTGGTATCGTTATCTGTTATGTATAAAACGCTTATCTGTCAATTATTTGAACTGACTTTGACCCTTTATGATAACGGATTACCGTTAAGCCTTTGTGACAAGTTATTAACGGCATTATGATTATTCCCTGCCAGTGGCGTTAGCAAAAATTACGTGCCCAGTTGCGACATTTTTTTAACGAATGTCTCCTTTTTCATTGTTGTTGGTATTACTCTAAAGATAATTAGCATGAAGCGCGTAAAATGGGCGTGACGGGTCGTATGTATACTGAAGTAGAAGAAAAATATAAGAAGAAATGTATGGTTAAGGTGAAACAAATTAGACAACTCTACTTGCGATATCTTAGCGGTTCCCCAACCTTTTTTGACTGAACTGTCAACACAGTGCGATGCAATTACGTTGATTTATACATTATAATATATAGTTATATAAGACTATCAGTTAGTCTAAGCAGAAGTGAGCATTGTTGTTGCCGCGGGAGGCGTTGGCTGGTACAGGCTGTCGCCAAGTACGCTTTGTGGTGGACAAACACCATGTGCATCGTAATAATCGAAGATCTCGTAAAAGACTTTGCATCTTTAATAATAATAATAATACGAGAAAAATTGTTGAATATGAATAAGGTGTAAGTATACAAAAATAAACAATATTTCTATTTCACTGTGAGCTATATTTAATTTTGATAATATAAAGTTTTATTTTATGATTTATTATAATTTATATTTTGAATTACTTAGCCCCTGGATGTGGGAGAACCAAAATGTTTAAGGGATAGAGTTTACAGTAGTTTGTGAACTGCAACGTTTTTTAAAATTTCTAACAATACAACGAATGATGTTTTCTACAAGCATCACATTTGGCATACATACGTTCAAGATATTTATTAGGTTATAACAATAATTAGTCCATTGTTTTTCTTGTTTTCTTCGAACTTGGCAGAAAATAAGTTTAAATATTTCGTAAGAATTTACTGAAAGGCAGTAGGGCCGTGTGAGGGAAGTTACAACGCTAAAATAATTTTTATTGTTTCAAGCTAAGAGAAAAAAATCTCAGCAGAATTCAATCACACGACAGATAGGTCTTCCAGTAGCTAGCTTGAGATCTTCCGATCCGAAGCACATAATCCCCTGCCACTACCAGGAATCGAACCCGGGTCTCCTCCTAAAGGCGTGTATGCTAACCATATACACACACATAGAAGCACTCGACGGATATTAACGTCAAATTCGTAATTTTGGTGGTAGCTGAGGTGAATAGTGACGCTGCAGATGCCGTTTAAGTCCAAATTCAGCGTGAAGGCGTGTGTATATGTGTGTGAAAAATATCATGACTAAAATGATCGATATTAATGTCGGGTCCATATTTTTCGGGATCGCTAAGCTGATTTGCGACTCCCGATGACATTTAAACCGAGGTTTAAGCTAGAAGGGACATGTCAGCTGGCCCGGGGATTGACAAGAGCATTTCGTTATTTATTTATTTCATTCATCTCTTCATGTTCAGATTGCATAAACCATACCCGTTCCATGTGAAGAACAGGTATTTGAGATAGTTGTAGATATACAGGGTAGCGCAGATAGAAGTATCCGTTGTAAGAATAAAGGAAATGCAGTAAAATTACAGAAACAAAGAGCTGAAATGGACTTACCATTTATTTACAATGAAAAATAGAAAAATACAGTGAAAAATATATTTATAGAAGTTGAAGGTTACCCCCTGCGATATCAATACACAGCTCTGCACGTGTAAACATATTGAGATACACCCGGCGTAAATTTCGGATATCGATGGCGGCAACTTCATGGCTAATCTCTTTGAGTTCCTGTATTGTGTGTGAATTAGTTTCACAGATATTGCTCTTCAGGTGTCCCCACAGCAAG
Source organism: Thermobia domestica (assembly GCF_964235325.1). Classification (NCBI taxonomy): domain Eukaryota; kingdom Metazoa; phylum Arthropoda; class Insecta; order Zygentoma; family Lepismatidae; genus Thermobia; species Thermobia domestica. The sequence goes on from NW_027655909.1 coordinate 154,088, forward strand.
AAATCACATGTTGTTAGGTCCGGCGAACGTGGTGGCCACAAACTTTTGCTGGCACTACGTTCCTCAGAGAAGACATCATGGACTTGTTCCAGGGCTACCTTAGAAGTGTAGGATGTTGCCTTTTCTTGCTGGAAGAAGCAATATTGTGTTTCATATTCAGTGAGTTGAGCACAAAATGCATCCAAAATTTCCGTATATGCAACCGTGTTGAGGGTAGTGTCAAAAAATATAAGTCCAATGATGCGCGTTCCTGTTACATTGCACGAAACTCCCGACTTCTTTTTTTCATCAGGGGTGGTTTCTGACAATGTTAGGGTTCTCCGTGGCCCAGTACCACGTGTTCTGTGAATTCACATGACCGGAAAGATGAAACCATGCTTCATCACTCATGATGTATTGGAAAGGGTCTAACAAACTATCCTTGATGTTATTCAAGAATGCTAACAATCGATAATTGCATAAACTGTCCAGTGTTGTAGCTGTTTACTCAATTAGAAGCCGAAATATTGCGTTCGCATTCAGAGGGGATGTGGGCTACTTTTAACTGCGCCACCCTGTAGTATTGAATACCTACTTGGAGATATTGCATGCAGAGCCAGCTTACAGGACAAGTAATATCAACCTTATGATTTTACTACTCGTTTAACTTCAAATGACAGTCGTATTGAATGATTAAACAGGATTCCCAGCTGTCTTGGAGGCGAGATAATGTGGTGGGGAACAATGTATCTTGCATGATGTTCTGTTTATCCAAGAGAACCGGGTTCAAACCCTCACCCTGTGTTTCGGAGACAACGCTAATGATAGCTTCCGTCCTTCATAACCACAGGATTGAGAAGTATAGAATCTCAAATTCAGGTATAGCCTTTGCGGTAGACAACCACCGTGTGGGTGGGGTTTTGACGAGTTCTCCCACTTTCTTCATTGCACCATTTCATTCATTCTCACCATCAAAGATTCCATTTCAGATTCACGTGGAAAAGTTTTAATAAATTTGCGAAATATAAGAAGTACAATTAACTAGATATTCGAAAACTCTTGCTTGATTTTAATGATACAACTTGATATCTCCGTTAAACATATATGCTTCAAAAAGAGATTTTTGTATTTTAGGAATAATTTAGTGTGATTTATAAAGTTGTAATATTAATGCATAGTACGTAGGGTGGCCAGAGGGCATTGATTAAATAGCCTGACACATTGACTTAGAAAAACGGATTTTATGAATTTGTAAACCTTTCACCCCATATATGACAATACAGTTCATTAATAGTGTTTTAGACATCTTTGGCTCAAACAAGGTGGGAAAACTACATTTACAAATTGCTACATTTTACATGTTAAAATTCTTACCTCATTAATATTTCTCTGTTTCTCCAGCGGCTTTCAATAGACGCTTGTTCTGCAAGAATTCTTTAAATGTGTCACTGCACGTTCCATTTTCAGTTTCCTTTGAAGTTGAAACAAACTTGAAGTTCGGGCTTAACTGTGGACATGTTAAGTTGGTTGCATTCTTTTGTTCAAGCAGCATTCATTAATGAAAATGTCCGTCACTACTTTGTATGGAAAGAATATATGAACCAACTTTCTTCAAATTCTCAAAATCTTTTTCACTTGGTGTTTTCGCACGTTCGAAAATTTCGAAGTTTTGGAACTCTCTAAAAACTTTCTTACTTTACAACTTGCAAAAATGTACTGAGTAATAATTGGCAAATTCTGAAATGTCTGAGACTGGAGCCATTGGGTGATATCAATAAAACGGAGAAGTTACTCATTACGCCCAATTTTGAAGTAGTTACTCGCATTGGTATCAATAAAAAGAGAACTGAGCACTAGTCGTCTCGGCTGACCTCGGAGAAGCCCCGCCCTTTTGAAGTAACCACACCTCTATTCTCGAGCCGAGTAACTACTACGCGTTTGATATCAATAAAAATCAAAGACTCCTCTGTGATGCTAGTAACTTCTCCAAATTTGTGGAGCAAGCTAAATAGGTGACTCCGTGCGAAATATGGCAGAGTATATGATTGTTTTACTACGTAGAAAAATTTATAAACTGCATAGAAATGTTGGAAATGGAGATTACAAAAAGCATTATAAGTTTATGAAAGAAAATGTAGTGATTAGCACAACATTTTTTAAGGAGAATCAACCGAAATTCGGGGTGGTGGACTACGTAATGATGAAAAGATGCGGATTTTCTTCAAGGGCGCCGATCCTGTGGGGGCCCGGGCCCCCCAAAGCTCATGTGGGCCCCCTATTGTATTTATGAATATACAATATTTGGCATAATTAGAGTGCAATTTGTCTTAAAATCCCGATATATATACCTTCTGCATCTGAATGCCCTCTCCCCCCAAATTTACAGAGAAATCGGTGCCCTTGGTTTTCTTGCGTTACGTGAGCGATCCGGGATTCCAGGTCGGAATGTCAGGGGATTCTGGTGTGGCTCAAAGTACTATCTATGACTACCTGAAAATGGATTGTTTCCGGAAGTGTGCGTAATATACAAACAGCAAAGGCAGAGTGGCAAGAACAATATACATTTCCGGGTGCTATCGGAGCACTTGACTATATACAAGTGGCATTAAAGAAACCTAGTATTTTGGAGAGTAATACGTTAATAGGAAGAGCTATTTCGTGGCTAAGCGGTTAGCGTACATGCCTTTGGCATAGGAGACCCGCGTTCGATTCCCGGCAGGAGCTCATGTGGTTTGGATTCCACGTTAATCAGTGGGTTCTGTCTCATATAGGCACGCTACTGAAAAGGACGTTAAACTAATAATCAACTCAACTCAACGTTGATAAAAAGGGTGTATACATAAGAATGTATTTTGTTTATGTCAAGGCGAAAGGGGACACGTATGGTGTGGAAAATGCAATCAGATGGACGTGATTTATGACGTGGGTGGCTGGACTTTTTTAAAAAAGAAAACAAAGGAGCCAAGTGTCTGATTTCGTTCTTAAAGCCAAACAATCTACAAAGACCTTGGACAACACGTGATATGTGCTTGTCGTGTTAATCTTGATATTGCTGGATTCCAATCAACATCCATCAGCTCAAATAGGTTCATTTCCATGGTTTCAGTATTACTTTCTTCTTTCCTTTATTTTTATTTTTTATTCTTTTTTATTTTTGTTTTATTCTCGCTCGAATATTAAAAATTCTCTTTTGAATTTGTATCTCAGTCGTAGATGTATTTGATATTTCGTTGCATTTCACTGTAATTATCTTCAAAGTTTCGGCTTTCCTTCGTTTACTTTCTGGTAGCTGTGACTTTGAAAGTACCATTGGAAACTCTTTTAAAATATCCACAAATGCACTTTGGTTGAAGCTATCGTTGCTACTTGCCCGTTTCATGGCTTTTAAGATACTACGCCATAGGTTAAAAACAACGAAATGACTGCGCGATGAATGGGAGAAATGAGTAATCACTTCTTTTATTGATACGACTCAGTGCTACGTGCAGAGGAAACGTGAGTAAACGTTCATAAATCTGGAGCAGACTAGACCTGAGTAGTGGCTTGTTTTATTGATACGAAATTGAGGGAGGAGATTACTCCAGGCGTAGTTACTCCGATTCTCGAGCAGGACTTCTCAAGAGTAGTTACTTATAATGGAAAGTTAAACATTTATAATAAAACAACTGAAAAGCAGGATAAATGGGTGTCCGGCTCGACTACTAAGCCGGACACGGGACAGGACCAGAATTTTTGGATTTATTTTGTAAAAGAGATAGTTAAAGCGATTACTTCGGCCGAGTTCTTTAATACAGTTAATATATTAACATCACGTGTAACGGTTGCTATTCTTAAACCACTCATTCATAATTCTACGTTTCGCATTTTTTTTAAAACTATTTTTAGCAGAGTTTATTTATCTTTGTATTTTTTTTTATTTTTTTTTGTCGTACTTTGTTTGCTAGTCATGGGCAACATATTGTCTTTAGCGTATTCTGATTTGAAGCATAGGTTGTTTGCACTTTTTTGTTTCTACTTTTTTTTTTTTTTTTTTTTTTTTTTTTGTCAGACCTATTTACCTGTCTATACGTATGTAGGTCTGTGCTTATTTTCTCAATATTCGTACCTTTCATTCTACGCAATGCGGTATTTTTGCTTCACAACTCTCCATAGCACTTAAAATAATTGATATTATTCTATGTGAGCAAACTGCTTGCAGCGCATGTCATTGAGTGACATTGTACTGAATTCAGTTCCTGTATGTTTTTTACATACTGTACTTCTCAGCGCAAAGAGGGCCCTCTGAAGCTAGTGCGGAACTACTGTGGTTAAGAGGCAGCGAAATCCAATCGAGAAAGCCAAAAATAAGTGTCCGAATAAGAGACCACACACACCATTCAACCAAAGAGCTGATCACGATGATCTTTCGTTGGGTTAAAAGTAAACATTTTACGTAGCGTTAAAGTTCCTAAGGAAGAATCAGGTTTGAATTTTCCAATTGAAACTATACGTATAGGAACTTGGACCAAATACTTAGCATTTCCGACTTAAGTTAACGAGATCTATGTACGAGGCTTGTCAGCAAAGTAGATACAAACGAAACATAAGATATACAAGAAACATATTCGACACAAAGAAAGCTACACTGGTACAGAAGCTATTTCTCCACATAACTGTTGTCCAAACATTTATTCGAACGCGGAACAAGTTTTTCTATAACAGAATCATAGAGTCCGGCGCCTCCATCTTCCACCACGTTCTAATTTCTTCCTTGACCTTATCACCATCGTCAGCGTTTTCCACCAAGATATTTCTTTTAGGTACAGGAACAGATTTTAATTCGTGGGTGCAAGGTCGGGGCTGCATGGCGGATGTTAAAGGACGTCTCATTGCAAATGTCAGTGATCATGCAAGGTCTCCCGCTCTTCTGTCCCTCATTAATAAGTGGCTCCGTGTAGTGTGGTTGCTAACTCTCTTTTCTTTCATGTGAGCAATACCTGATTCGGTTCCTGGTGGGGATAGTCGGTCGAAAATAGCCTATGTGAGATCATTTTCAGACCAGCTATTCTGAGTGAGGTTTCTCATAAGTTTTCCTCATTCACATCAGTCAAAAGCCAGGATGATACCTAACATACAGGTCTCAAGCCACTTCCTTCCTTCCCTGGAAAGTGTGCTTGCCGAGGGACATCATCATCTTTTCATACGTTATGTGCTTAAGGCCATAGATATTGGAAATGTCCAGAAATCCATATAAATAAATAAATAAATAAAATTCATTGTCAATATCACACGGACCTTTTGCAAAGACATCAATACTTCACCACTTTTTCTTGTTGATTACGTTCCCGTTCACAGACACCACTTCTCGATGGACACTTTCCTTGTATCTGCAAAGACCTGATCATTGCGAACTATTTCCTCTGCCATTTCCAACGCGTACTTCTCTCATAAGGCTCAGCGCAGCACTGACGAATCAGTCTCAGTCCTCGACCTCGTCGTATGGGAAAGGTTACGGCCAGTACTGCCGACTACGGTACACATTTCCCCTCTAACGTTCAAATGTGTTTGTTTACTTCTCTGACAATCCTCGTAAATATAATTACTCGCCGACTTGTATACAAAAGCAACTTTTAGCAACTATCATTAAAAAAAAATGTCAATTAAAAAGTTCCGCAACATTGTAGTAACTTATTTCTTTTAAAAAATAATTAATTCATTACAGTGTAATAGTATACCACAATAAGGGAACAGGTAGTATCGGTAGTATAGTTGTGGTGCATATTATAATGCTTGTCACATGGAGATCATTACCCAAATGACCCATGACAGTTCATTCAGATGTAACAGAAGGTGGAATAAAAAAAATGAATAAAAATAATAATTAATACGAATGCATAATAAAACTGAATCAAAGAAACAATTACATACAGTGGTGTCAAAAAGTCCTGAACACACTCATTTTTTTGCCTAATTTTTGTGTTTGACTTCATTTTTCGTTATGAAATTATCACACTATCTTAAGGTTCCTGTGAACTCCCCCTTGTCCGAGCACTTCGCCTTTTCGCCACCAGATGCTCACTTTTTCATTTAGCAATCACTGCTGGTACCTCTACTGGGAAGAACTGAAAGATCGTACCGCTCAGTTTGAATGTGTCCAGGATATCCACACTTGAAGTGGGCGGGGAGAGGAATCGAACAGTTTTTTTTTTTTTTTCGTGCACCTGCAGTCAGTCAGAGTCTATTTATACAAGCCGTGTTGTTCAGCCGCAGGGCAAAACCTCAACCATTGATGAGTAACATAAATCTTTTCTTTTTGCAGGTAGGAATAGAGTTTTGTACCAAAAACGGGAATTAGGTTGCAGAGAACGTCATTCACATCGCGTTGACAAATTATCTTTCGTACGTTTATCACATGAAACTCTTTTCTTTTTTTGATTATTACCAGAATATGAGATAAAAAGAACCTAAATGGTTCTTTGTATACAGAAAACAGACAAACGATACTAATATTTTCTTACATATCAGTATTATATGATTTTTTTTTCTGAAGTGTATGATGCATGAAAAATGGACAAAATGAATTTTGACTTTTCTATTTGTCCCTATCCTTCTGAGTAGAGAGAATGATGTGGCGCAACTAAAGGGCCTGCAGGGCCCGCAACATTGAGAGGCCCAGAACAGAAAGAGGCCCATTTCAGTTTCGAAGTTAAACTTTATAATGTTAAGATGTTAAAAATTATGTGATGTTCCAACTATATCTCATTTTTACCTATGAAGACGGTAACACCTGAGCGATTATTTAGTAAATTAAATGCCAACAAAACTTTTACTGACCAGCGAAAACATTATGACCACTCGCTACTTTTTGAACGAAATCATCGGGCTGAGATAAGAGCTACAAGGCATAACACAACCGCGCGCCAAACACGACAAGAATCTCACTCGATTAGTCAGTGTGATGCTTGTGCCTTGAATGGGGAAGGACGACGATATATCAGGGTGACTAAGTGGCTGGGAGCTTCATTTCGGAAACAACGCGACTTGTCGAGTTTTCGCGATCTGCCGTGCTTATGTATTTCAAAGATGGGAAAAGAACAGTGAAACCAGCATCGAACCAAACAACAAAAAATGGGACGACCACACCTCATTAAAAATGTCGCATGTCGTAGACTCTCGAATTTGGTATAGCAGAATAGACGAAAACTATAGCACAATATAATAATAATAATAATAATAATAATAATAATAATAATGTGCATTTTTTGCATATGAGCAAGTTGTGACTCACTAGATAGAACATAGAAAGTCAAAACTGTTCTCTGTAAATTTTACGTGACTCATGAATGTGGAAAGGGGGGATCCGTTTCACATTTTTGCGGGGAGGCCCATTCGTCCTTACTTACGCTACTGAGAGAATGTAAGGTAAAATAATAACACCAATATATATATATATATATATATATATATATATATATATATATATATATAGAGAGAGAGAGAGAGAGAGAGAGAGAGAGAGAGAGAGAGATAGATAGATAGATAGATAATCCTGGCGCAACAGTCCCTTGTGATCTGAGCCTGCAGCGGGCTTATGTTAGTAGTAAGCACAACCACACCCAACGTCGCCGGCTGTCTAGATTGAAGTCCGCTATCTTTTAGTTTCCCAACTTTTCTCTCGATATTTGGTCAACACAGAAATGTTTGAGTGCCACACCGGGAATTAATCCCTGGACGATGCACACCGTATCACTTTCGCTAATCATTTGGTAAAATTCAGGTTAGGGTGGTACTGAATTAATTTTGGAATATGCCATTTCTCATAAGGTAAAGTTCAAAAGTATTGTGACATAATTAAAGAGCTCATTATCAACCACGTATTCTTGCCTCTAATATCTCTAAAAGTTTTCGAGTTATGTGTCAGAAATGGTTGAATCACTTGAAGTTAGTTTAGTAACTTGAAGAAGATAGTGGACTTATACATACATGATTAGAATTGCTCCAATTTTTATTTTTATTCTTCTTTCTCGTAAAGAAATACAAATTCATAATTTCAACCATTTTGGTACATTTTTCATAATTTGAAGCGCGAACAGCCGGTTTCTTTCCTTACGTTTTGAACTTGGGATTTATATTCTCCTTGTCACTTATCGTGAAAGTCATATAATAACATGGGTCACAAAGCTAGAATATCTTATGCGACAGAGGTAATGACAATTTTTGTCATTTCATCTCTCAAGATCTGTTAAATTTGACATTTATTGAATGATATCGGTTTTATAATACGAATAAATTTTTCGCAAGAAGGTGCGTATAGTGGTCGTAAGAAATGGCAAAAGCTACCACTGACCTTTATAGTTTGACTCATGCTTTTTCGATCATGGTATTCCTCTTAAATTTTGCAAAGGACAGTATCATTTTAATTATCTTACCCTAATTTCCTAAAGCATCTCATTCGTACGCTAAAAGAAAGATTTCTATTTTTTATGTATAGGAATTCAGGGGATGCAAATTTATTCAAAATTCCTTTACAATTAAAGCCGCCTAAGCAGATATTCCTTCGCGATTTCTGTATTTTGAAAACAATTCACGATTTCAGTTCTTTGTATTTACTTGTTTCCATGTTTATTTATATCAATACTGTATGATCAGTTCCCAGAATTATTTTAGTTCCCCGGTAAATCCATTTATAACAAGCTCCAAATACTGCTACAATTTTAATGTGGTTTCAGGAGAATCTGCATATCTCATCCTTTTGTTACTCTCTATATATTCATCTACTACGTAAACAAACATCAGTGAAAGAAAGAGGCTGAGAGCTAACATGTGCTCCGTGAGGAACGTTGTCATACCTTGCACTGATATATCTAGAGAGTCTAGTGTTGCCACGAGACGAAACGAGACAAGACGAGACTTCTGGCTGTGTCGTCTCGTCTAGAAAAGATGTGTCCGTCTCGTCTCGTATCGAATGGTTCTGTCTCATCTCGTGGCAACACCAGAAAGGCTGAGGCCCACAAAAGAGCTGTTAAACCAAGTGGTTAAAATTATAACTTTTAACCTAGTTTGGTTAACAGAGCACAACACAAAACACGACTGCAATCCTCCAGCAACGACTGCTTTGTTTCGACTGAACCCGTAATTACTTCGATAGGAACATTTGTCAATACCGTCAGTACAGACGAAAGGCAAGATTTCCCCATTTATTCTGATATCCTTTTTTCAGAACCCCTGGCGCCACTTCAACAAATAAGGAGGCCTATGTAACTTTCCCATTTAAAAAATGGTTTATCTTCGAATAACAGCATAAAAGAATAAAAAAGATAAATTTTATTGTCAAATCAGAATCTTTTTCGAAACTCAGTGTCGAGAAAGGCTGACACGTTTCTGTCTTGGTTCGGAACGAGAAAGACCATGAAACAATAGTTAGTTACTGATAAAATTGCCACTTCTACGCATACTTGTACTTCTATTAAAGGATTTTTATACGTAGATATCTCCACCAGCCCCCGGAATAAAATCTTCTGAAACACTGATCTCAATGAACGCTTTACATTGTATTTGAATCTGGAGCACTATCACAAAATAATTAAACTTGAATCGATTGAAAAATGGAAGTGAAAGCTGTTTGTAAGAATCATTTTTAAAAAGTGCTTTAGGTATTCCCTGTTCTTTGTAGGGTTTGAAACGTTGAATCATTTGGATCATTTGAAATAATAAAAGATGGTATACATTTCGAAGGCAAATAATTTATTCCGAGTTAATAAATTTTTAAGCAAATTCAGAAACTGTGTTTGTATTTTTCGAGACACGAGACAAGACGTTTTACGAAACGTTCGTATTGTATCGTGTCTCGCTTCAATTGAAAAGCACATTCAGTCAATTGTTATCATAGAATATACTATGGGCATAGCCGCTGATGTGTAGAAGGTGACACAGGCGGAATTTGTTTTTGGCGAGTTGGAGCCGTGGGGCTCTATTATTTGGATTGGAAACATTGGTTCAAAAATATTTTACATTTAGCATACATACATATACACATATCATACGCACACACACACACATACGTACATGTGTGTTACATATACTTTAATTAATGTGTGGATCTAAGGACAAGGTCCGGTTCGCCCACCCAAAAACCGCCTCTGGGAGGTGGATTGGAAGCGCACCCCTGAAACATAGAATTATGATAATCGTAATCTTCTGAGATAGACTACCCCCCGATGAATAAGTAAATAAATAAAAATAGTTTATTAATGTTTATCTTCCGTATACGATTAATTGAAAAATTTTAGTGTCTCAACAATGAGAGCCATATACAGGTGATCCTGCGTTCCTGGCGGAACTTCCCTAGTTGCGGACAAAATTTCATACTATAAACTCTTTTCGGCTCTCTCCCTCACGGTAGTTTTTTTTATATCTATTATCTACTCCCTTGGAGTAACTGTTGCTCTGTATTTTCACGGGCTTGCAACCGTCAGAATGAATATCTTGGCTGCCTTCCCAGCTACCCAATCAGCATGCAATAACAATCAAATCCCACACAAACTACTCCACCCATCAAATATTTTAACATGGAAAGTTCTTTTACGCAACGTATTTCGTTTGTTTAAAATGGAATAGACCTAAATACATCTTTTTTTAATGTTCTTCTGGAGATTCGATAGCGAGACCGCTCACATCAAAAAATGAGAGAATTAGTGCTCTGACAATCTGGTAGAAATACAACATGCCATATGTACAATACTGTGATTACATTGCTGTGATTACATTGCTATTTATTCAATGATTATTTTGCTTAGAGTTTTCTTACTCTCCAGGGTACTCTTCAAGGATATACAATTACTCTTCACTTATGTCGCGAAAAAATATTCAGCTTGCAAATTTATTTCGAGAACTTCTCATTCCCTAATACATGTTTATACTCTCAATTTGTGCGTACAACCGACAAACTTACACAGAATCTCAACAGAGTTCAAATGTGAGGTGTCTGCTGTGAAACAAAGGTCAGTTATATGGGAGGGGATTTTAGAGTGCAGCTCTAGGAACACTGTGGGCTTTTAGAGTGTAATTCTAGGAACGCTGTAGGGGGCCATCCCGCTCCACCTGAGAAAAAAAAAAAGAATGAAAAGAAATCTGGCGGCACACAACTAATTCACACTGGTTACAAAGCAGGCACAACAAAGTTCTGAATGAAATATGTTTATTTTTTTTGCACTATTCCTTTTTCCGAACAATAACATTTACCGATGACTTGTTAGCCCCTCCACCACAGCCACCATGAAAACAAATTCAATCGGAATTTGGCCAGCTCGTTTGATTACGAATAATTATCGTTTGATCCCAAGCATAATGACGTATTACACACAATTTGGCTAGGGCTTGTTAGCCCTTGATAATCGGCATGTACCATTCCATAGACATTTCAATCGTAAATAGGTAAGCAAAGTTTCGTTAGTTTCTGGTAGAAAGTATGACAGATAAAGTTGATTGTTTATTTAACAATGGTGGCCTCTAACAATGAAACTAACAACAACAACTGAAATCGACAAGTACCATTTCATAGATAACTCAGTGGTAATCCGATGGGTGTGCCAAGTTTGGTCAGTTTCTGGTACAAAATATAGCAAAGTTGATTCTTTGATTAACGATGGTGGCCTTCAACAATGAAACTAACAACAATATGTGGAATCAACACGTACTATTTCCTAGATATTTCAATCTTAAATGGGTGTGCAAAGTTTGGTTAGTTTGTGGTAGAAAGTATGTAAGATAAAGTTGATTGTTTATTTAACAAAGAAGAAATCCAATGATTATTTATTTAACAATGGTGATCTTCAACAATGAAACAAAAACAATATGTGAAATCGACACATACCATTCCATAGATATTTCAATCTTAAATGGGTATGCAAACTTTGGCCAGTTTCTGCTAAAAAGTATGGCTGATAAAGATAATTGTTTATTTAATAATGGTTTCCTCTAACAAGAAAACTAACAACAATATGTGAAATCGACACGTACCATTCCATAGACATCTTAATCGCAAATGAGTGTGCCAAGTTTGGTTAGTTTGTGGTAGAAAGTATGGCAGGTAAAGTTGTTTGTTTATTTAACAATTTAGAAATCCATCGATTGTGTATTTAACAATGGTGGTCTTCAGCAACGAAACTAACAACAATACATGAAATCGACACGTAGCATTCCCTAGATATTTAAAACTTAAATTTGTGTGCAAAATTTCGTCAGTTTCTGGTAGAACGTATGACAAAGTTGATTGTTTATTTAACAATGGTAGCCTATAACAATGAAACTAACAACAATTTGTGAAATCAGCAGGTACCATTCCCTAGATATCTCAGTTGTAATCCGATGGGTATGCCAAGTTTGGTCAGTTAGTGGTAGAAAGTGTGGCAGATAAATTTTATTGTATATATAACAATGGTGGCCTTCAACAATGAAACTAACAACACTATGTGGAATTCACACATACCATTCCCTAGATATCTCAATCTTAAATGGTTGTGCAAAGTTTCTTCACTTTCTGGTAGAAAGTACGGCAGATAAAGTTGATTCTTTGTTTAACGATGGTGGCCTTCAACAATGAAACTAACAACAATATGTGGAATCAACACGTACTATTTTCTAGATATCTCAATCGTAAATGAGTGTGCCAAGTTTGGTTAGTTTGTGGCAGAAAATATGACAGGTAAAGTTGACTGTATATTTAATAATGGAGAAATCCAACGATTGTGTATTTAACAATGGTGGTCTTCAACAATGAAACTAACAACAATATGTGGAATCCACACGTACCATTGCCTAGATATTTCAATCTTAAATGGGTGTGCCAAGTTTGGCCAGTTTGTGGTAGAAAGTATGGCAGATAAAGTTGATTGTTCATTTAACAATGGTGGCCTCTAACAATGAAAGTAACAACAATAAGTGAAATCAACACGCACCATTCCATAGATATCTCAATCGTAAATGAGTGTGCCAAGTTTGGTTAGTTTGTGGTAGAAAATATTACAGATAAAGTTACTGTATATTTAATAATGGAGAAATCCAACCATTGTTTATATAACAATGGTGGCCTTCAATAATGAAACTAACAACAATATGTGAAATCGACACATAGCATTCCCTAGATATTTCAACTTTAAATGGGTGTGCAAAGTTTGGTCAGTTTGTGGTAGAAAGTGTGGCAGATAAAGTTGATTGTTTATTTAACAATGGTGGCCTCTAACAATGAAACTATCAGCAATATGTGAAATCGACCCATATCGTTTCATAGATATCTTAATCTTAAATGAGTCTGCAAATTTTGTTTAGGTTGTTGTAGAAAGTGTGGCAGAAAAACTTGATTGTTTCTTTAACAATGGTGGCCTTCAACAATGAAACTAACAACAATATGTGAAATCGACACATACCATTCCCTAGATATTTCAATCTTAAATGGGTGTGCAAAGTTTGGTCAGTTTCTGTTAAAAAGTGTGGCACATAAAGTTGATTTTTTTATTTAACAATGGTGGCCTCTAACAATGAAACTAACAAAAATAAGTGAAATCGACACATACCGTTTCATAGATATCTCAATGGTAAATGAGTTCGCCAAATTTGATTAGTTTTTGGTAGAAAGAGTGTAAGATAAAGTTGATTGTTTATGTAACAATTTAGAAATCCAAAGATTGTTTATTTAACAATGGTGGCCTTCAACAATGAAAGAACAACAATATGTGAAATCGACACATACCATTCCATAGATACCTCAATCGTTCATAAGTGTGAAAAGTTTGCTTAGTTTGTGATAGAAATTATGACAGATAAAGTTAATCGTTTATTTAACAATAGAGAAATCCAACGATTGTTTATTTAACAATGGTGATCTTCAACAATGAAACTAACAACAATATGAGGAAACGACACATATCTTTCCCTAGATATTTTAATCTTAAATGTGTGTGCAAGGTTTGGCCAGTTTCTGGAAGGAAGTATTGCAGATAAAGTTGATTGTTCATTTAATAATGGCGGCCTCTAACAATGAAAGTAACAACAATAGGTGAAATCGACACGTACCATTCCATTGATATCTCAATCGTAAATGAGTGTGCCAAGCTTGGTTAGTTTGTGATAGAAAGTATGGCAGATAAAGTTGATTGTTTATCTAACAATGGAGAAATCCAACAATTGTTTATTTAACAATGGCGGCCTCGAACAATGAAACTAACAACAATATGTGAAATCGGCAGGTACCATTCCCTAGATATCTCAGTTGTAATCCGATGGTATGCCAAGTTTGGTCAGTTGGTGGTAGAAAGTGTGGCAGATAAAGTTAATTGTATATTTAACAATGGTGGCCTTCAACAATGAAACTAACAACACTATGTGGAATCCACACGTACCATTCCCTAGATACCTCAATCATAAATGGGTGTGCAAAGTTTCTTCACTTTCTGGTAGAAAGTACGGCAGATAAAGTTGATTCTTTGTTTAACGATGGTGGCCTTCAACAATGAAACTAACAACAATATGTGGAATCAACACGTACTATTTTCTAGATATCTCAATCGTAAATGAGTGTGCCAAGTTTGGTTAGTTTGTGGCAGAAAATATGACAGGTAAAGTTGACTGTATATTTAATAATGGAGAAATCCAATGATTGTGTATTTAACAATGGTGGTCTTCAACAATGAAACTAACAACAATATGTGGAATTCACACGTACCATTGCCTAGATATTTCAATCTTAAATGGGTGTGCCAAATTTGGCCAGTTTGTGGTAGAAAGTATGGCAGATAAAGTTGATTGTTCATTTAACAATGGTGGCCTCTAACAATGAAAGTAACAACAATAAGTGAAATCAAGACGCACCATTCCATTGATATCTCAATCGTAAATGAGTGTGCCAAGCTTGGTTGGTTTGTGATAGAAAGTATGGCAGATAAAGTTGATTGTTTATCTAACAATGGAGAAATCCAACGATTGTTTATTTAACAATGGCGGCCTCGAACAATGAAACTAACAACAATATGTGAAATCGGCAGGTACCATTCAATAGATATCTCTGTGCTAATCCGATGGGTGTGCAAAGTTTGGTCAGTTTGTGGTAGAAAGTGTGGCAGATAAAGTTGATTGTTTATTTAACAATGGTGGCCTCTAACAATGAAACTAACAACAATATGTGGAATCCACACGTACCATTCCCTAGATATCTCAATCTTAAATGGGTGTGCAAAGTTTGGTCAGTTTCTGGTAGAAAGTACTTCAGATAAAGTTGATTGTTTACTTAACAATGGTGGCCTCTAACAATGAAACTAATAACAATATCTGAAATCGACACGTACCATTCCCTAGATTTTGTAACGTCCATTAACCAGATTATATCCGTTTTTGCTTAATTTTTGAACTGTTTATTTTATATTTGATTGTTTTAATTTTATTAGTTGTATATGTTAACATTGGTGACGGTGGCGCCATCTATCGTTTTAGACACAAACTGTTTGGACGTTCTGAATAACCTTAAATATTGTTATTGATTTTAATGTATTTTTTCATGCTGATTTCAAATCTACTACTAGTTTTTTAATGCCTAAAATATTTTTTGTAGTAAAGCTGCCTGAACAAAATAATGAGAAATATGTGCAGAATAAAACAATATAGAATAACATAATATGAATAGAAGAATAACACGAAAATTGACAAATACGGTACATTTAATACGCATTTTGAAAATTACATTGTTGTCACATGTTAGAACATCAATATTTTATGGGCCAGCCATTTGCTTTAATTACGGCTCTACATCTTTTTGGCATGGAATGCACCAATTTCAAAAGAAGTTCTTTCGTGACAATGTGGTTGAAGGAAACTATTAAAGCTTCAATTAATCACGTTTGTTTGAAGGTTTTTTCTTTGAAATTTCATAACCAATTTTAAACCATAAGTTCTCTATCGTATTAAGGTCGGGAGACTGTCCTGGCCAGTTCATTCTATTCACAGTATGGTCTTTGAACCATTTCTGGACTACCTTTGCACGGTGACAAGGGCGTTATCGTCCTGAAAAATCCATGACTGATTCCCAAAAAGATCTCTCGCAGTTGGTAGCAATTTATTTTGTAGTATTTCAATGTAATCAATCCATGGCTTTCACTGTTCGCTAACGATGTGAAGTCTTCCAACACCACGAGAAGACATGCAACCCCATACCATCACTTTTGTCGGGTACTTTACTGTGGGCTTCAGACACTGAGGGCTGAATTCCTTATGAGTGCGTCGTCTTACATAGACACTGCTTTGGTTACCAAAAATACAAAACTGACTCTCGTCACCAAATATGACCTTTTCTCAGTCTTTAATAATCCATAATGAGTGTTCCCTTGCCCACTTCAATCGCCTCTTGCGTTGAAATTCAGTCACTAATGGTTTTGGGCGCGCTTTACAGCTTCGTAACCCAATTTCTAGCAGTCTTCCTCTAACAGTTCTTGGGCACACACTCACTCACATTTGACGTCCAAGTCCATTGTTTCGAAATTTGCGTTGAATTAAGCTTTCTGTTTGGAAATGAAATCCTGTGCAATAACCTGTCTTCACGTAAAGAATGTTTTCTTGGTCGTCCTGATCGCCCCCTGTCCGCAATAGAATTTGTTTCAGAAAATCTTTTCAAAGTTCTCACGACAGTAGAAAGGCCACATGGTACTCTAGCAGCAATTTGGCGCATAGAATAACCTTCTTCCTTCAAATGTATTATTTTGTACCTTTTATTCTCAGGCAGATATGAAAACTTAGCCATAATTCCAATATTTTTCACAAACGCACTTCAAATTGCTTTCAATACACTACTAAACCACGTTTCACCTTCTTTCAACCCTTTATCGCTACTGCTCTCTGATTGGTTGAAATAACGGAGCATTTCATTGGTTGAAAACACACTCACTCATTCTTACAGTGACCTTGTGCTTTCTTGTCAAGGTTTTTTTCAACGTATCAATGAAACTATTTACTTTAGATGAAATGTACAAACAGATTTGAAATCAGCATGAAAAAATACATTAAAATCAATAACAATATTTAAGATAGTGCGAAATTTCATAACAAAAAATGTAGTCAAACACAAAAAATAGGCAAATAAATGAGTGTGTTCAGGACTTTTTGCCACCACTGTATAAGTCAACATTCAAATAAAATACAAATACTAAAAATGTGAGAATGCCAATTCTATACATAAGTTGTTATACTTTACCCATACAATCCAATTATGCTTATTCATTTTGAATTTATAATTAATGTCCTGATTGTTACTCAGAGACTTCATGACAAAGCTGTGAACGCTGGAAGAATGATCGAATGATCGTTGTAGGTAAAATGATGCTTTTGTGTTTTTAAGAAAATCTGTCTCTTTATATTTGTGAATGTTCTTGTTCGTTTTAACTCTTTTTGCTTTTCGCAAATTTTAAAACTATATATCTGAATTTTAGACAGTCCAAATAATAGTTCTGATAAATATTGTTGTTCTGTTTTCTGTCTACTTTTTCGAAAAAAAAGGTATTATTTTTCACATCAGAATGTCCCCAGGTATTTTTATGTTTTATTAACTTTTGTTGCAATAGATCACAGATGCACATATCGAGGTCAGTTAGATGATATGTTATAGTTTTTATTGTTGTGCAAAAGTTTATTTTTCAGTTTACGCAACTTTTGGCCCCAGGTTACTCTCACTTTTGTGTGCTTCGATTATTGTACAGAAATACTTCTACTGAACCAAATACAATCTTGTGCGACACAATTACAAATGTCCATTCACTTCCCTTTAATTATATAGGGAAAAATCTTTATGCATTATTATAATAAATCACTTGTTTATACGAGGGTCATTCGGAAAGTAAAGAACGTTTTTGTATAAACACTTTAATAACTGATATACAAAGGCGAAATTTGTGTTACATACTATGTGATACTTAAGTTACTTTTCGACATAGTCGCCGTGTAAATTTAAACACTTGTCATACCGTGGTACAAGTTTTTCTATGCCTTCGGCATACACAGTTGCTGCCAAACTGTTGAACCAATCACTAACAGCTTCCTTAAGTTCTTAAAATTTCAGGAAAGAATTCGTGCAGCCCATCAATAGTGAATCGCCTATCCTCTTGAATTTTCCGCTCAATTCTTCCTTTGAGTTCGTCAGTCACAACAGAAGGCCGGCCCGAGCGTTACTCATCGTGCACATTCGTCCGTCCGTCATTAAACATAATGCACCACTTACGAACTGATGCTTCATTCATTACATTTCCATACACCTCAGTGATTTGTCTATAAATTTCTATCGGACGCACTTTTCTTGCATTCAAAAATCTTATCACACTACGAACCTCACACTTGGCGGGATCAGTAATTGTATCGCACATTTTACAGTCGCACAGCGAAGCAATAACGGACCGTAGCGGATCGCAGCTGGTGCCAGACTGAGGCTAAAGCATGCCAAGGTCAATAACCCAGCGGCAGCGGGGATGGGAGAACACGCGCACGCGCTAGCGCAAAACGTTCTTTACTTTCCGAATGACCCTCGTATGACAGTAGGTAACAAAAGAGTGTCAGTCTTCTGTAGAATATTGTGATCCTTGAAAGGCTTTTTTCAGTTCTTAGAAGTAAGGTGCCTGGTCCTTGCTGACAAAATCTACGAACTACGCCAAAAGACTGGCGGAAGAAAATATGAATTGGTGATCGAGACTGTCACGATATTTTATAGTTGAAGTTAAGAAGATATACAATAAATAGGACAGGATAAAGTAGCAGTCAGTAAATTTATGAAAAATCAGCTAAAAGAAGTTCACAGGATTTGGATTGTTCAGGCTAATAAAATTACATCTGAATAGCGTAATTTTGATTTGATTTTATCAATAAAGAAAAAAAAAAGAAAAAAATAACTTACATTACATACATAGAATGGGCATAAAGTTGCAGACGTTGACGTTAGGAGTTTTACTTTGTTAATAAAACTAAAGAGTCCGTGGTTGAGTTTTATTCTAATGAATTGCTATTGCTTTGCTTGTTATGAATTCCTTCGTGTACGAATTCTCCGTCTTTGGTGTTAGCTGATAGGCGAGTAGTTTTTCCATGTCGAATGATTCCTTTTGTTGGTTTCGGAATCCAATTAATTCCGTTTCGCATGTCTGGAACTAATCCATCACCTCAAGAGATGAGCGCAACCATTGTTCTTTTAGGATTGCTTCTACTTCGTTCTTTGTCTCCGTTTCCAAGATTGAATGGTTTCTCTGTTTATGCCTATGTATTTTCTGGATTTCCTTCGTCTACGTTGTGATGTGTTCGTATTACTGCGTAGTTCTTGCGCTGTTAGACCCTTTATTTCCAGTGTGTGTGTGTGTGTGAAATACTTTGATTGGAGATAATTCAGAGAGAATCTCTTATTTGATTGAATTGAATACAAGATAAGTTCCAAAATATTGATTTGAGTTTCGAGAATAAACTAAATATGTCTAAGATTTTAAATAATGCCTTTCCTATTTAGACAGCAGAGCAGCAAAATAGTTTAAACCAGTGAAGGCCAGATGACGCCCCGCGAGCCATATTCGGCTCGCTACTGTGTTTCGTCTGGCTCGTGAAAATACATGAATCGTTCGTTTCATTCGTGAGAGAGAAGGCATGGTGGCTCAGTAGTAGAGCGCTTACCTCAGGTGCGTAAGGTCCTTAGTTCGATCCCCGACCAAGTAAGTTTCTGGTGGATAAAATCATGTTTCCTCCTACATTCTCATTCCAGGGCAGTTATTCCATCAACATCCACTTCCCTTAATTATCCTTCTCCCTTAGCCTAAAGAGCATAATCGTGGGGCGTCAAACTGAAAGATTTAATTTCATTTGAATTTTCGTTCCTTTCCTTCAGGCCTATGCGTAAAAGGAAGTGTATTTGGCGATCATAATGTACCTAAATCGAGATTTCACTATTAATTGTGAAAATATTCCCTTTTGCCTTTTGATTTACGTTCACCCTGCAAGGCAAGGCCATTCATTTCAAACCAATTTTTAGCAGATGTATATACAAGGTGTTTCAACACCGACAACATTCGCGAGGTGATTCCTGACACCAAAAGAAGGCAAAATGTATAGACCAACCTGGGTGCACCAATGCTGCCTTTCGAAGTTTTATAGGCTGCCAAAAATCTGAAAAAATGAACTTGAAAGGCCCATAGCTTCAAAAGTATGGGACCTACGGCGACCCAGTTTTCGAGGTCGCTGAGACAAATAGCGACACTTCCGTTGCTGTATAAATCCAAATTCAGTCCCCGTTGCCATTTATGCCCAAATTGAAACGTATTCACCCCGTGCGAAGAACGGGCAAAATCTGGTAGTAAATAAATAAATAAAGTAAATAGCAAATAAAAAAAAACAAATGTGGTTTTTACTTCCTTTAATATAGCTAAATTAATCTTACCACGTAACTTCTGTCACAGGTATTGGGCACTTAAACTAGAGAAAATTTGATAAGAAAAGGAATTATATTTTGTGTGAGTCAAAGGAAATTTTCTTAAGCAACTGGTTACAGATCCTAAAGACTCAAGTATTGCTTTGGAAAGCGTGATACAATACATTGATTTATTTCGTAATGATTTTTTTTTTTAATTTTCTTTTGTTCTCGAAGGAGTACAAGAACATAATGATTTGATTCCGAATAAACAAGATATTACGTTATAATAGCAGGGAATTTAGTGCCCTAATTTAGTCATAAGCTCCATGTGTATAATTATAGATCGTATGGATAGGCTATGAGTCAGGACATTAATTGACGCGTGATTCGCAATCAGAAACGGTTTAAAGGTTACTTGAATCATTTCAGTACGCTTCATTTCTCTCTCTCTCTTTTTTTTAAATCTTCCTTCATAATTTTATCTAAAGGAGGCGAGACAAGAAGAAATTGCGTGTTTTCAACGTTTTCATCAACTTCAGTAATTGTAGTATCATAACAATAGTCTACGAGTTTTAGTTTGTTATTATAACTTAAGAGCAGTTTAGATTTTTTTTCTTATAGGTTACTACGGCTTCCCTCCTTTATGAATTCCTTCATGCAGGAATTCCATTCCATTAATGTTAGCTGATAGGAAAATAGCTTTCAGTTTCGAATAACTTCGTTCGTGGTTATGGAATCCAATTAATTCCGTTTTGCGTAGATAGCGTCGTAAACTGAGTGCCAGATTCTGCTTTATGTAATATATATATATATATATATATATATATATATATATATATATATATATATATATATATACACGTATATATGGATACTACTCTCAGTTTTATTAAATAGCGTTTTGTGAGTGGTGGGTTGCTTATTTTAGCAGTATTTACTAGGTATTATTATTACAGTTGGAATTTGAAAACTCGAATTTTTTACATTATCTTGAACTGTCCATAACACTCATTGTTAAAATAGTCTGTGTGGAGGGCCGTAAAGGGGAAAGGGGCAACTGACCCCCAGGGAAGCTCCTCGCCGTTCGAGGGGGAGCCCACTTAAATACAAAATTTTCTTACTCCATATACGATATGAACATGAAATTATAAATGAAGCATCAAACAGATTCACTACATTACATAAACAAAACGGCACACAAAGGGTAAATAAAAATGAGTCATGGGTCCATTTCAGTAAAAATGTCTGTTATTAAGGGCCCTAGAAATATTTATTCGTATGGCTTTAAGATTTGTCAATATTGTCCCTTTAATTATTTTTTCATGTATGGAACAGGCCCAGGTCGTAACTAACGGCCCTACAGACTTTGCAGTGCCGGAGGGCCCACAAGCTCCGGGGGGAGGGGGGCATAAAGAGTAAGAGAAAGATGGGGCCCAAGAATTAGCAAAACAAGTTTTTCTAGAGGGGCCAAATACGCGTATTAATGCTTGCCCCCCCCCAAAAAAAAATATTTTACGGCGCTGTCTGTGTGTCAAGTGTTTAAAAATTAAAACCTCGATAAGTCGAAGTTTAAGGTTTCCGTAATCATTTAAAAACCTTGGTAACTCTAATTTTCGTATCTGTGAACCTCTACGAGTCGAAGTTTGTCTCTATAAGTCGGATTTTTCTTGACGTGACTTTGATATCTCGAAGCTATAGCTCTATGCTTTTAAGTAATTGTCATTGTTGCTAATGTGTACTAATTGTGTTTGTTCATGTGTAATATTCTATTTTTATTAGTCATGTTATTTAATTTAAGGAACTTTCACAACTTCGAGTTATGGAGGTTCAGTGAATAAAATTTCGAGTTACAGGGATTATATAGTCACTTTTCATGAGGAATGCGGAAATTTGATATCTCGAATTTTTGTTGTGGCCACTTTGAATACTCGGAAAACTCAAATTTTTATCTTCCCTTCAGCTTCAAGTTATCGAGGCCCCACTGTATTATTATTAAGTAATGGTACTAAGAGACAGTGGTGCCGATTTCTGTAAAACTGGGAGGGGCATTGAGGAATGCCATTTCGTTGTCAAATATACAGGATGACTCAAAAGTAGGTATACACTCTTGCATTGATCAAGTATAACATTCTAGCTTATTGGTTTATTTGCTTTAGCTGTTCCAAGCTTAAGATATAAGTAAAAAGACATTAAGAACAAATAATAAAGAAACTAAGTCTACCTGATGGGTAACAATTAAATTTATATAAAAATCAATTAGTTGATCAGTACGTGACTGTATACCTACTTTTGGGCCACCTGTATGTAACAAAATCTTAAAATGAGAATTTTAATGCAAATACGGGGCTCCAAGAAAATTTTCGGAAGGCTTGGTTTTTCTGCCACAAAATGGGTGCGCGTGTTAGCAGATGAATACATTCAAGCTTATAATATATTTCACTTTATTCAGGAGATGCAATACAGATAGTCTGAAAAAGTAAATCGATTTAATAACGTTGTGAAAAAACTTGCTTGCTTCCGCACTTAAAAAGAAAAGTCTAATACAACTGATTGTAGTAGAAAGCATGCCACTGTAATTGCGTGATATGTATGCCAATGTGTGGGGAGATCGATTCCAATGATTTCTCCTGGAAAATCAACTAAAATAAATGGAATAAATAGAAAAGAGAAACTGACACCAGTTCATTAAATGCAATGAGTCCAGCTCAACTCATCATGCGTACCACTTTCCTACTTTTCTTGTCTTTTATTTATTTTTCGGTGTACCCAGACGTATGTATTAGGCAGGTGATGGCCCCGAGCGGCGTCTACGCCAGTGAGTTTTTCTCCCTCTTCCGTGTCAGTGATCAGTCGTTTCGAGTTGTGTTTGTGGTCTGTCTCTGTTTTTGCAGACGGCTGTTCTCTGTTGACTTCTGGCTAAGCAAACTCTGTCTGTATATCAACACGAACTTTAATCTTTTCCTTTTTCCAAGCAATTTCATTCTGTTTATGAGCGCTATCCAATCATCATATAGAAAATTTCTTGTTCCATATAATAATAATAATAATAATAATAATAATAATAATAATAATAATAATAATAATAATAATAATAATAATAATAATAGAGGTTCTGTTAAACACATTGTATGTTATCTTTTCAAGTTCTTCGCATATGCGAAGGTCATTTCCCACGGCTTTTTAATTAAAACTGACGTATAACCTGTCTTTATGTTAGGTCTAAACAGGAGAAGGTTTAATAATGTCGAAAGTAGTGTGTGCATATACAGGGTGTTTTAAAACAACACCTACAACGTTTGAGAGGTGATTCGTGACATCAAGATAAAACAAAAAGTATAGACCAACCTGTATGCACAAATGCTTCCTTTCGGAGTTATAGGCTGCCGAAAACGGAAAAATTAAGTTTAAAGGTCCATAGCTCCAATACTATGGGACCTACTGTGGTCGGGTCAGTACTTTACTAAGGAACTAGGATAATATGTGCGCTATCCAAAAATACATGTTTCGGAATCCTAAGGTACTCACGCAACAATTTTTATAGAGGTAGTTTGGCTACGGGTGTAAGTACTCACCAACTACCTGTATAAAAAGTGTTGCGAGAGTACCGCAGGATTCTGAACCTTGTACATTTGGATAGGGCACATACTAGTTCCAAAGCGAAGTTTCGACCCGACTACGATAGGTCCCATAGTTTTGGAGCTATGGACCTTTTTAAGTTTATTTTTTCATGTTTACGGCAGCCTGTAACTCCGAAAAGAGCAATTTGTGCACCTAGGTTGGTCTATATTTTTTGTCTTATCTTGGTGTCAAAAATCAACTTCCAAACGTTGTCGGTGTTGTTTTGAAACACTCCGTATACTGTAGGATATATATATATATATATATATAAATCTTTTTTGGTGATGTTGATGTTTCAGTGATCTCTTTTACATTTGTAGTTTATATACATATATTGCTACAAATATCACGTACCATTGTGTCGGTTTATGTCATTTTGAACAACAAATGTTTGTGTACTGACGAAGGATAAATCGGAAAACAGTTTTAGTAATACCGTTGTGTATCGCTATTTCGCTATTAGATAAAATGGCATATAGGCTAGCCTACGTATAGAAATAGAAGAATGCATAATAGTCTGAAGTAAACAATGAAAGAGGTATCAGATGAGATTTGAAATAGGGACGTTCCAATTATAAAGTAAGACGCTAACGTTTCCCATACGACTGCACGATATTTTCCTGCAGTTGTGCGTGAATATTCTTTTGAAATGGCGAATTTGTGTGAAGAATGGTTATGTAGTGGCAATCCTGGGTTTATGTTGATATTCATTTTCTTTCGTTGTTTGTCGAGTGACAGTGAGCGAAAGACAATAGGAATGTGTTGTGTTCGCGCTCATTACTGATTACAACGCAAGCTATAAACGTGTCTTTCAAGTGCAACACAAGGCAATGAAAGCCGCCGTAAGAAAAACATCTTTGTTTTCATTGTGTTGACGTGCTCTTCTTTTGATAAGCTCTTCCAATAGTTTGGCTGTTTATTCAAAGAGGTTAGCAGCGGTATTTTTGTTTAAGTTAAACAATACTTTTAACAAGTTTCTATTCTCCATTGTATATTCCAAGAAGTTAAATTCCAGATGAATATTTGAAACTGCATTCATTCTGTTATTATATTGATTCACAAGTTTCAATAGGCGTATGGTATTAATGATATCGTATGGTATTGGCACAAGTGGTTAAGCGTTCACTTCTGGTGTGAGAGATCCCTGGTTAGATCCCAGGCGATGTGAAATTGAGTAGATATATTGGGTCTGTGGCAGAGATGGAATTGGTCAATGGGTCACGGGTCAAGTGGATCAAAATTTTTGAGTGGGTCAATAGGACGTGACCCACTGCGATCCACAACCCACCCTGACCCACCGACCCACTCTTGTTCAGTGTACTGTAGAAGCATCTCCTGAACACTGGTGAATTTGTCTACTATTTACTTTCAAGCAGGGTTGGCAAAAACCACGATTTTTATTGAAAAAATAAAAAAACGTTTTTTTTGTTTAAACCATTTTTTTTTTTTTGTTTAAATAATTTGCTCTATGTATTTATATTACATATGGACAGAAATAAGTTTGTTTCGCCTTGCTGTTATTATGGAACGACAGCGTTATGCTGAAAGAGGTCTTATAAGCTTAAAGCGGGATCCAAACAGCTTCCCGGCTTACATCCGAGAGAAATTTTCCTCCATTTGGACTCGAAACCGGGACTAATTGGCCAAAATTCAATAGGTCTGCCGACTCACTGACGAAGGACTCCTGATAAAAATACGTTGTACTGATCTTTACATACTTGTTAATATAATTGTCAAGAGTCATTTCAGGACAAAAAAGATAAATAGTTGGTTAAGTGAAACCATTGTACAGAATTACATATAAATCGGGAAACTCCCGCGTTAGCCATTGGGAAAATCCTGTTATTACTTTAAATGCAAAGCAAATATGTTATTGCTTTGCATGTAAAATCTAAGGTCAACGTATCATAATCAGTACGCTAAAACTGGTATTAAATTACAAATTTAGTATGTAGTTATCATTCAATAAAATTAAAACGAAGTCCAATCCAAGCTAATGTTGGAAGCTACGTACGCAGTCGATAAATTTTGCCAGTGTCTATCAATACATTTAGGCAACCTTTGCTTCTTTATAAGCCAACAAGCATTCAGGCAAGCAAAAACATACAATTTGGCTTCGTTTCGTATGTTTAGGCTTAACATCTTATGTAATAACGAGGTTATAAGGAAGACTTTCGCTTTAAAGTGACATCCAAACCGCTACTTGGTTTACACATGAAAGAAGGGTTATTGTTCGACCGAGAATTGAACATGGGACACCTTGATTAAAAGGTAAAAAGGAGATAAAACTAATGCAGATGGTTTGATATGTGGAAACGTCACCATGAATTTCACACGATTTAAAGCATTTTTCGTTTTTTTTTCTTTCTTTTTGGTTTGAACCAGTTATTTTTTTTTTTAAAAAAAAACAGCTGGTTCCTGCGTTCAAGGCATTCATTCTTCTTCCTTCTTTCATTTCTTTGTATTTACTTATCTGAGATGAGTATATCTTAAGTGAAAGAAAGTACTCAAGACACTTCTAGATATTGATATTTGTAATTGTAATAATAGCAGTAGAACCTACTACTTGAATTTCGAGAGAGTCGAATTTTAAACTTTTTTTTTCCCTTTTGACCTATTTTACCCTGATTTGAAACTCAAATTTCATCCTATTTTCCACTGAAAAGTATCTGTAATTCAACAAGGAAATGATTATATATTATAATTAAATTGAAATTCATCGTAATATGGCCCATAACAAACACTTAACTATTTCATATCATAAAGGTCATATCCACTAGCATTGTAACAGAGCAGTCAATGGTTGAGTGATTCCACAGCCTAGGACGGTGGATCGTGGGTCAAGA
Organism: Thermobia domestica; assembly: GCF_964235325.1. Taxonomy (NCBI): domain Eukaryota; kingdom Metazoa; phylum Arthropoda; class Insecta; order Zygentoma; family Lepismatidae; genus Thermobia; species Thermobia domestica. The sequence goes on from NW_027655909.1 coordinate 180,920, forward strand.
ATTGATGATGATTGTGTTTGATGCGTGGTGGGTCACTGGGTTATGGGTCATGGGTCAAGTATTCATTGACCCATGCCATTTCTGGTTTATTGCTAGATTTTCGCTTTAAACGCATTTTACAATAGAAACTCAAGATACAATTAACTTTTGAAAGGAGATCAGTTGGGTTATCCGGATCAAGAAGTATCATCGCTCAGCAATTCACGGATTAAGGAAAACAAGAGTGTGAAGTCCTAGGAGTGGGTTGGGCGAATTTTTTCCACTTAATACTATTGGATTAAAATTCCTCCACTTATAAATTACTGGAGGGAATGAAAAAAGTGATATTATCTGAAGTTTGCAATTAATTACATAATTCATATGTTTCCAATTAGCACATAGAAGATATTTCTTATGTAATTATTAGATGAAGTAGTGGTTAGTGCTGTAAAGTATATCATTAATTAATTCCACATAATTTAATACTTACGGATGTTAAATATGTGAAATTTCTTTATCAAAGCATTCAAGTGCGGAGTTTTCTTTAAACTCTAGCTGAATCTGCACTCTCTACACAGCATATCATTCGCATATGAGCATGAATCTCCTTGTCATTCCTCACATGATCTGTACATGTCCCTTTACAGACATTAGTGAAGGATGTCTTGATAAAAATCGTTAAGGGTACCACAGTGGTGCCCCCCTCATGTTCATGACGCCCCCGTTCAATTGTCTATCCGTAGGTGTTCTTCCATGAAAAAAAATCTTTTCGATTAATTTTTACACCTCCTCAAACATATTTATATAGATTTTTAACTCCCCCAAATATTTCAATGACGCAGTTTGCGTCATAACCCTCCTTTGTGGGTACCCCTGGGTACCATGAAGAGGAGATTTTTTTCGGTTATTTTTCCAATATCTTGCACCGTTTGCAAGATTTGAGCCTACTTCCGGTTGGAGTTTCAAATTCATGTATGATCAGTGTTTTTTCTTCTTGCATGCAGTATGTAATAAGCAAATACATTACACACACACAATTAATTATAATGTCTGTGATATGTGGTGTTCATTGGGCAAAGCACTCCAAACAAAGATTCATCTTAGCCTCGAGAAATGGCTACCCTTCGTTTATAATTATCATTTGGCCATGAAACTAACGCCTGAGAGATATACTACTCCTTTATACAATTATGTGGTGTTGGAATATATAACTCGTAGGATATGTTTTTAAAAAAACAATTCAACACTTCCAGTATACCCTTAAAAATGTAATAAAGAAATAACAGTTTTTTTTTTAATATTTAGTTAGAACTGAACGATCTAGAGAAATTTGTAACGATCAGTGAAAACGGCATCTTTCTGGAACCTACAGTTCCCGAGAACTCACTGTGGAAAGGATTGGCCCCAAACATAAACCTAGCATTTAATATATAGGTTCCTGTCTCCTCTTCCCACTTCGACTATGATGATTTCGCATTCTGTGAGAAACAGGAAAGTGTGTTATGAAGTTGATCTCAAGGCTTTCGGATTAAGAAGCCATTTTATACGAGTCCGACTATAAATGAATATATAAGAGCACTTACAAAATGCGCATTTTAAAAATATTTAGGGGCACGGAGGCTCAGTGTTAGAGCGCTTAACCGTTGCTTGGGGTCCTTGGTTCGATTCCCAGCCAAGTAACTTTGTGGTGGACAACATTGTGACCATAGGTTTATCGGGACTACTCCAGTTTCCCCCCACTTTCTAATTCCACCAAATCTTCCATCATCATTCACTTGCCTTAAACATCCATTTCCCTTAGCCTAAGGAGCGTAATTGTGGGACGTTAAACTGAAAGATTTCATTTCCTCTCTGTTTGCAGACTGAAAGTATCAGACAACTAGTTTCTTCTTCATGCTAGAGATGTGTGGTCACAAAATCTGTTGTTTTGGTGGGAAAGTGTGATCAGCGTCAAAAAACCAATGACACTTTTGGGCTAAACAGAAAAATTCTCTTGAAATTTACAAATGGCGGACGCGAATAAGGCTGGAAGTGCGTATCATCCCAGAACCACCTAAAGTACAAACTTTTAAAATGGGACAAAGCATGAAAGAGGAATTGGCGGAAAATTGTGTCACGTGCATGAAACAGCAGAAACATCACAAAGCAAACTCTTGCACTCAACAGTGCAAATCGGAAACTGGGGCGCACGAGATAGCGACTAGATCAGTGAGAAGGGCTGATCGGGATTCGAACCCCCCAACAAACAGGTTTCTCCGAATGCCGGCCAAGTGTCTTGGACCGCTACACTACATCTGCTAGCACCTGTTTCTCCTCCCAATAATCTTTGGTTTTCTTCTTAAACTGTGTCTGCTTCGAATCCAATTCCCTGAATCCACAGGTTTGTGGCACTAGTACTGTGGGAGTTGTAAACTGAAAGGTTTCATTTTCATTTCCATTTAAAATATTCAACTGTAATCATGGAGTGGGCAATTTAGGTGTTAAGAGTCTTCATCCCGGCGAAATTAAAATACCGCTAATTTTACAGTAATTATGTGATATCTTCAAATAGATAAAAGATAATTGAAATATGGAAAAAGAGCGCCCTAGGCAATATTATTTTGCGTGAGGTACCGTTATCACAAGTCACCTAGTGGCTTTTCGTTTTCAGCTGTTTAGAAACGCGAAAATAAACGCCGATTTTCAAAATGGTTCGGAATCGAAAGCAGATAAGTGAGTCGTGATAACGGTTTCTCATGTAAAATATTATTGTCCAGGGCGCTTTTGTTCCACATTTCGATTATCTTTTATCTATTTGAAGATCTCACATAATTACTGTAAAATTAGCGGTATTTTAATTTCTCCGGGATGAAGACTCTTAAGCAGCGTTTCCTATTATAGGAAGCACATATTCTTTCAGGCAGGGTTTCCTATTATAGGAAGCACATATTCTTTCAGGCAGGGTTTCCTATTATAGGAAGCACATATTCTTTTAGGCGGTGTTTCCTATTATAGGAACCACATATTTTTTAGGCAGTGTTTCCTATTATAGGAAGCACATATTCTTTTTGGCGGCGTTTCCTATTATAGGAAGCACATATTCTTTTAGGCGGCGTTTCCTATTATAGGAAGCACCTATTCTTTCAGGCAGTGTTTCATATTATAGGATGCACATATTCTTTACTTAGACGACAATTGAACAATATTACGATAATAGCAGTTTTATGTATATGAAGACATAAGGTAAATAATAGTAAGTGCTTTACAGAGGATTACGCTGTCCTCTCGTACTTGAAGGATTCAGGATATGACATCATCGCATTCAGAAGCTGACGCGTAATTGCAAGTGTCTTCAGTGCGGCTGTTATTTTTATTTCAGCTGAAAGTCGTTCTTCTGGTGCTTGTTGTTCCCGACACTGGTTAATTTATCAGTGTTTTCCGGTAACCATCATTCTTGATGCGATGCGTTGTGTTAGGGAAATGACATTCGTGTGCATGCAATGACCTTGCTTCTACTGGAGTTTCTTGTCCTGCATTGATCAATCAGTTCATTGGCAGCCATGGCTTAGCTCCAAACATAAACTGGGAATAAGAGCCAGGTAATAAATCATGATTAGCTAAGCAGTAAAGTCGGACGCGAGAATACCATTACGTATCTTCATTACCGAAGGATAACAGTAGTGAGGGAAAATATACAACTTGGAATATTTGTTGTTATAATATGTTCTGCCTCTTCGCTTTCGATGTTCTTGGTTTTTTAATTTAGTAGCGTCAATTATTTACCCGCTTCGCTGGGTTAAAACAAGAAAAATTTTGAAATGAAATCTTTTAAGTTTTTCGTCCCACGGTTATGCCAGCTAGGCTAAAAGAGACGGTGATGATGAGAAATGAATAATATGATGGAATGAAGAAAGTGGAAGGAAACGTGAGAAGACCGAGAAAACCCACATACACGATGTTTCTCCATCACAAGGCTCACTTGGCGTGAGCTGGGATCGGACAGAGGACCTCGTGCACCAGAGATAAAAAAATAGTCCTATGTTTCGTTACTTTTTAGTATTAGTGAAGCTCTTTTCTGATATCTGTCATTTTCGATAATTTTATTATATATATAATATATCCCCCTCCCCTCCCCTCCCCTAAGTTGCACCATCAAAGTGAAATGATGAAAATCATCATTCCAGGCCCGAACCTCATTTATGTTGAAAATTTGATCATGATCGATGGGATGGTTCAAGACTTATTAAATCAGATAGTCACTTTATATACAGAGCGTTCAAAAAGTCTCTATACACCTAAATTGTTACATATTCAAAGCAACGAGAAAATTATTTTACTCAAAATGTATTATATTTTATGGCATAAAAGCACTATGTACAGGGCGTAGCATATACACACACATTTTCACAGCAAATGTTGGAAATGTTCCCCATGAGCCTCCAAACATGCTTGCACACGTTTCTTCTTGTTCTCAAATACTCTCACAAGTTGTTCATGTGGAATGCTATGAGCAAAATCTCGAATAGTTGTTTCGAGTTCTTGTAGCGTGTGGGGGTTCCCTTTATAAACAGAATTATTTACATAACCCCAGAAGTAAAAATCCGGAGGATACAAGTCAGGAGACCGAGATGGCCACAATCCCTTTGAAATTATTCGATCTCCAAAAACCTCTTGCAGTAATCTCATGGATTGGCGAGCTGTATGTGCTGTAGCGCCATCTTGTTGTATCCAAGCATTACGAATTTCGTCTTCGATTAGTTCTCCCATGAACTGGTGAATAATTTCACAATAACGAGTTGAATCTATTGTTTGTCTGAAAAATATGGGACCGACTATTCTTCTTCTGGATATTGTAATCCACACCCCTACTTTCTGGTCATGCTGAGGAACTTCATGTATGACATGTGGGTTTTCTGCACACCACAAAGGTGAGTTCTGGGCATTGACGTAACCTGATAAATAGAACCAGGCCTCATCAGTAAAAAAAAAAAAAAAAAAAAAAAAAGTCCAAACCATCGTCAGACTTGTCCATAACAAACCATGTAAACCATTCACAATACTGCACTCGTTTTACACTGTCGGAAGGAAGTAACTGCTGCACCGCTCTCACCTTATACGGGATAAGATGCAGTTTCTTACTAACCGCCTTTTGTGCCGTACCAACACTTATTGCTTCTTCCTGGGCAAGTTTTCGAAGTGGTTTATGGGGGCTACGTTGCATTGCATCATCCGATATGTGTAGCATTTTTTCTTCATCGAGCACTGACGGTCTACCACTTCGATCATAGTTCATTACCGTTCCAATGTCTCTAAATTTATCGATCAGTGCCCTTACAGTGTGACGATTCGGAACAGGTGTATCAAGAAACCTAGCTGCAAACTTATCTTTGAATGTCTATTTGTACTCACCTTGTTCACGGAACACATGTTCAACCAGGAATATTCGTTGTTCCAAAGTTAACATCATTGTTTCAGAGACCGCTAACTAGATGCAACAATCACTTCAACGTCACTTTGCCGACTAGAATCTAAGAAACTAACTTCACGCAAGGCGATAATATAGCAGTGTTGCAAACCTTCGCATAAAATTTTATTTCATGTGACTTTGAATGCGACTTTGACTTGCCACGATTCAGGTGTATAGAGACTTTTTGAACGCTCTGTATATATTCACTAAAATTTTTAAAAAAGTAGTGGCAGCGTATCGAAGAGCTTTAATAGTTACGAACCGACTGGCGATCGCAAGTTTGAATCTCGCTCGAATATGGATGTTTGGTATTTTTCTTCTATCATTCATGTTTCATTATATTCTTCTTTCGCGTAAAGAAACTTAAATAAATAAATGCAATACAAGGGTAGGTAATAAATCTAACAATATTTCTACAATCCAAACTGCAGGCACGTGTATATGCTGTGATCAACTGTAAATATAAGGTCAAACTTGTGCAAGAAGTAGTGTACCAAGCAGACTATTTATTACGGAGGCCGCCACCGTCAGTTGCTTCAGCCAGTTTATAGTAGCGATGAGTGATCAACGCCTGGTACGTTACTTGTGTGAAGGTGCCCCTCCCCTTTTAAAATTTCTACTCAAAACCAAAATTGTTTGTTATGGATTGGTTTTGTTTCGAAAAACATTAGAGACATTTTCATTTTCACTGTCCCCAATTTCAAATTTTGATCCAGAATCGCAGCCAATTGTTTGTTATTCACCAGTTTGAATTTAAAATCCTTGTTTCGAATGTCATAAAGAGATATGTACATATGTTGGGATACGTATGAGATATGTTGGGATGTGGACAAATTTACCTTGGTTCCTCCACTTATAAATTTCGATTGAAAACCAAAAGCAATCGTTTGATATATGTTTGTTCTTGATTATTTTGAAGAAAGATTTTTTTTTTTTTTTTAACAAAAGAAATGGGTGATACAACTTCATTCACACTGGCCCCATTTTCAAATTTCGATTCAAAACTGGAACTAATCGTTGTTTTTTTTTTTCATTTTTTTTTCACAGTATGTAAATGGCTTACGACTGGAAAGGGGGCTCACTAACCCTTATAAAATCCTTACGTTTTTAGGTAAATTTTAGACTTTCAGTCAAGCAGGTAGTGCTTCGTTGTTGTTTATCGTAGGATCATGGTTTATATCTCATTCTCTTTAGATTAAAACAACCTTTCAAAGAGTACCACTCGCATGCCCATATCATACACCAGAAACGGGAAATTAGGGAAAATCCGATAAATTCCCTTTTTGAAACCTTTGAGCCCCTCTAAAAAATTTTGATAAATAGTTAGAGGTGTACATAATGGGCATGCAAAATCAATGTGATATCTTGAAAGCTAAGGGCGGGATTTTTTTTTTTTTTTTTTTAAATTGCCTCAAGAATAAAATTTTGTGTCACGCCACCAAGTTGACTATCCGGTTTCGAAATTCATTTGGGGTGTTCTTTGGTCCGTGTCTGACGAAAAAAAAAAAAAAAAAAAAAAAAACCTATTATAGGACTTAAAGAAGCGGTTAAAGACAGCACTGCATTATGGTACGACAAAATACCATGGATTTTATATGGGGTTATGGCACAGTCACCCTGTTGTAATTAGGCGCATTCGTAAAACATTTTTAGTTTCAAAAATTTAAATGTTGATTCGAACGTTTTGGAAACTAACATTTCATTGATAATGGGTAAATTATGTAATAGGTTTAGGATTTTCTACTTATGTCAGGATAAGTGGCATCATAGAAACAAAGAACAACTGAATTAAATTTCTTGAAGTACCCACTCTCATGCTGTGGTTAAAGCCTTGTGTTTTACTATTCTCTGTCTCAGAAGTATGACATAAATAGTTCTTGGAAGGTAGAAGACAACAGACACTGTCTGATGTCTGTTTCAGTGATTTTCTCTTAAATACGACGCTTTCAGTGGCAGTCTACACAACACAACCTTGAGCGTGTTCGAGGCAAGACTTCTTCCTGTGCGGTTACACAGATACTTTTTTCTTTTCTTTTTTTTTTTTTCCAAACGAGAGTTTTCTTCGCCTTTCGTCAATGCCACTCACCTTTGCAAATAAAACGAAGGTGCGTTGTCGGCTATGTTGCCATGTCTCTGTGTCTCTTCTCTTGATGAGTCCTTGGGCTTCGTATTCCTATGGATGCATTCCGGCGGCAAGCTTTTTTGTTCTGTAGAAAACTACCTGACTGAGTGACAAGCAATTTCACACGAGATGTCTGTTGTGTGTGTGAAGGGATGCGCTCTCATTTGACTTTTTATGATGATTGCGTGAACGAAGATTAATTGTTAATACCAGTTCCGGCCTACATAAGTTTATCTTCAGTATATGGCAGTGATAAAAGGAATCGGAAAAGAAATGGGCGGCCGAATACTCTTTCTGTGTTGTCTATGAGTGTAGGAGACAGGCGTGGGAGAAGGCGTTTGTTCTCCGTTTTCGGTTGGAATTGAATATCAGAACAGATCATCATGAGATTGCATTGTGTTTGTGGCAGCTGTCCCTCTTTTATTTTATAATTTCAAAGTAAGACATCTAGATTGGAGAAACATCCCTTTCGTTTGTTGTATTTGTGGGAGAGAGTATGCAACACCAGCGTTACAAATAATGTTACTTAAGTCAGTAGAAAATACGAATATAGCAAAGTATTCGTCATCGAGAGATCATTCTTTGCTTTGGGGCTTCTTCGCATTCCCAATTTCAGTGGGGAAAAACACAGATTAAATTCACAGCGGGAGTATATTTTGCGTTATTCTGTAATTTCCCACGCCCTATATAATGCTAGTACTGGAAAGGAATTGTCAAAGTATAAAGAAACAAAATTTTACTGTCGTGTGGAAAATGTAATGCCATTCCAGTTTATTTCCGCAGTACTAGTGCCACAAACCTGTGAATTCAGGGAATTAGATTCGAAGCAGACACAGTTTAAAAGGAAAATCAAAGATTACTGGGAGGACAAACAGTTGCTAGCAGTCGTAGTGGAGCGGTCCAAGAAATTTCGCGGACAATCTAAAAACCTGTTTGTTGCAGGCTCGAACCCCGCTCAGCCCTTCTCACTTTTCTAGTTGCTATCGTGCGCCATCCACTTTCCGATCTGCTTTGTAAATGCAAGAATTTGCTGTAAGTGATGCTTCTCCTGTTTCATACACGTGACATAATTTCTCGCCTATTTCCACTTCAGACGGTACTGCGGCGATTCACACTTTAAACTAGGGATGGGCAAAATCGGTTTTTATAAAAACCGGTTCGGTTTCCACCGAAACTGGTTTTGGTGAAAACTTTTGGAAAACACACAAAACTATTTCTATGGAAACGGAATTGCTTTTCCGGAGAACAACGAAACACTATTCTGGTCAGAAATAGAACAAATTAAAAAAAAAAAAAAAAAACGGAACCGGTTTTAAAGAAAACCGAAACCGGATCCGGTGAAAAACTGAACTGGGTTTTGGAGAAAACCGAAAAACCGGTTTTTGTACCTACCACTAGTTTTTTTTATTTTTATTTATTTATTTATTTTTTTTGCGGAGGGCTAAAACTTTGATATTTTTTTATTTGATCACATTTTTCCATCAAGGCGACAGATGTAACTCTACCTATCTCTAGCATTGCCTGCTATTTCACTTTGCAAAGAGAGAAAAAATGAAAGGAAATAATTCAGTTTAACGTTCTACGATTATACCTTTTAGGCTAAGAGAGACGGATGATTAAAGCAAGTGAATGATGATTGAAGAATTAGTGGAATGAGGATGTTGGAGGAAATATGAGTGCCCCGAGAAAACCCAGAGGAACGATGTTGTCCACCACAAACTTCTTTCACCGAGATCGAACCAGGGACCCCACACCCCAGAGGTAAGCGCTCTACCTCTGATCCACTGTCTCCCCTGCAAAGAGGAATATAAGCACATATCTGCAGAGAAAACGTGGTAATCCTTTTTTATAGAATTCAATATCGAGCTTCTATCTCAATAAATCGATTTGTAATTCGAGTGCAACTAGTTCTTTATTCTTTATTTCTTTATTTTCTTTCTACATCTGCTAAAAAATTTAGAGAAAACTTGCTTCCACCTTCAATAGTAAGGAACTTGTTTGTGACGAAGACAAGACTAGTTTTCATATCAAAACTGTGATAATAACTAAATAGAACAGGTGTTCGCTACTGGTCGAGAATAGTGTTCTTCTATTTGACAACAATCAAGTAATTCATACTGGGATTTATTTTGACAATTTGCTTTAGCACTGTCCACGTGACTTTAAATTAATGCAACCTAAACATGATTTATGAATGTAGTATTCAAATAGATGAGCTTAGTAAATTTAACTGTCATTATCATGAAGTCTGTTTGCAACAAGAGATATTTATTTGAAATAATATAGTTATGACAGATTTAGCCGCCCCTCAAAACTTGCCACCCCGTGCAGCTGCATGTGTTGCACATGTTGTAGAGCCGGCCCTCGGTACAGATAGGTTCTAAAGTTAGAAGTACAAAATATTATAATGGATATTTTAAAAAAAATCCAAAATTAAAAAATTATATTAATTTGTGTATTTATTTTTAAATTACGATTTAAAACAGTTGAAACGAAAGTTTCGCAACATATCACTTTCTAAAGTAAGTGAGGGCCATAAAATTTTACTTTCGTAATAATGTGACAATTCAAGATGTATATACAAAGCACGGAAATGTCATGACTCACTGGAAGTGTAATATGCCTTGTAGCGTAAATCCCGAGGCATAACACAGGGTTATGACTTATATAATATATGTCCTTGCAGCCATGAAGGTTAAAAGTGAATTTGTCTCAGTATTAAACCATAATTGTTAATTCGAGGTCATTACTACTAGCAGTGACACATGATTTTCATTTATTTCCATAATTTGACAGAGATTGTACAAAATTCAATAAAGACCTTATACCGTGGAGCTGATTTCCGAGTAACTCGGTAAGTAAACAGGTTTGACGTCTGTTTACGTTGGACCCCCTGAGGGAGAATATTTCATTGTTCTCTTGTATATTACACGTCTAGCACTTCTGCTTCACTGGTTAAAGAAATATATAAATAACGATGATGAAGTGTATCGCAAAGGAACGCTCCTATCCAGTGGCGTATTTAGGGGGCTATCAGGCTCAAACCCCCCTCGAAATAAATTTGTAAGTTTTTCGCATTCCACGTACAACAGTAATCCTTCTGACTGTTTCTAAGAATTTCATTGACCTTCCTTTTTTATGTTCTTTGTTCAGGAATAATACCTAATTTGTCAAATTTCATTCCATGTAAGAACTAATCTTTTTCTTTTGTCCATTCTACTCTTCTGTTTTTTCTTCTTAGTTGTTACTTTCTTTCGTTTCTCCTATCATATTTTTGACCGTTGTTGCTTGTGATGCAAGTCGGCCGTCATCAAAGTGTTCCGCCACCTTCATACTTTACCCGTGCATTTCTTGATAACTTAGGTATTATTTTACCTTTCAGTTATTTCTGCCCTCTCCCCACTCTCACTCAATGTTTTCATTGCTCATACCTGGAAGTGTCACTATACAAATATTAAAGGAAGGGAAATGAACTTCATTAAAATTTTTCGGTACTCAAAAGAAAGATATAAGTGCTTATTCACGTGTTGTGCCTAGCACCCCTCCAAAACAATTCTAAATACGCCACTGCTCATATCAAAAATGAGATTTTAATTCATAATCGTCTCCATAGTTTTAGAGCTATGGAGCTTCAAAGTTATTTTTTTTTTCTTATTTTCAGCACCCTATAACTCCGAAAGGAAGCATTTGTGCACTTAGATTGGTCAATACTTATACTTTTATCTTGATGTAAGTAATCACCTCCGAAATGTTATCGGTGTGGTTTTTGAAACACCCTGTACAAAATGGTACAACTTGTAAAATAATTTTTGTCGTTATTTTATGAAATTCTTTGTATGTAGACCTATTTTATCGGCCACCCATTTAGTGATATTTTGTTACTAAATTGTGTTACTTTTAGTGACTAGGGGCCACGCAACATTGTTAGCCTCAGGCCTCCAAAGACATAAATGCGAGTCTGCCTCCTAAATAATATAGTAAAATGAAATTTGTTTTAATTTCCGGTAAAAGAAACTTTAATAGATAGTAAATAGAATAAAGCATGAAAATATGAGAGGAGCGGAAAAGACCTCTGGGAAGATCAATAAGAAATTGAAGAATAAAAGCCAAATCTTCAGGAGGTAGATATCAATTCTGAATTGCATTAACGTACCGCAGGGTTAGTGTTTTACAGGTCCCAATTCCTAGGCTTTTTTTTTCTTTCTTCAGCGATGATTTTTGAGTATTTATTATTTTTATTATTTAATCAGGAAGTTGTGAGAAATTGGTGTTCCGTAGATTGTGAGAATGTATTATTGCGTGAAATGAAACTGTAACTTTCGTGATTTGAAAATAACTACAACGGTCGATTCATGTTAATAACAACTTCAGGGTTATATCTAATCGATTTGTCTGTGCTCGAAGTGTCCTTGCAGAGCTTTCATACAACCTTCTTAGGGGACTTGTATTACAAACACTCGTAAACACACGAGTCATATTAAGCCATTCTATAAGCCACAAATATACGTAGATTTTAGGTTTCATTCATTCGTGTTCAAATAGGTGTATTATTGCGGGAACAGTGATGGTCAAATATTGCTGTTTTTAAATAACTGAGACATTTGTCGTCATAACCGGAGATAGGAATTGTGGGTCATCTCTGCACATTTAAAGGCATTTTTTTTTTTTTTTTTACACAATAGGTTACTTACAAAGTAGCTAAACTAAATTATCAGCAAGCTTGCAGCACCCATGGCTTCTGATGGTGTGTCGACAGCATATCGTCTGCTCTAGTCTTTAATGCTGGCTGGCTTTCTGGACCGGAGTTTGCTACTTCTTTGTTTCAAGTTGCTCCCCAATAGTCCCCACGACGTTGGATGGACTCCGCAATACCAAGACCATCTGGTAACTACGAAAAGTCATCCATCTTTCCTCCAACCAGAATTGGTACTGCCTAATTTTGATCATCTTATTAGAAGCGATGTTCCAGTGCGGTTAGTGTGTTGCCATTATTTAAAAGTAAATATCCCAAATTTTATAGTAAGCCGTTTGAATAGGAGTATCTCGAAAGGTAAGGGGGGCGCGGTGGCTCAGTGGTAGAGCGTTCATCTCCGGTGCTTGGGGTCCGTGGTTCGATCCCAGCTCGCGCCGTGTGGACTTTGTGGTGGACAAACACCGTGCTCGTGGGTTTTCTCGCAGTTCTCCCGTTTCCTCCCACTTTCTTCATTCCACCATTTCACTCATTTCTCATTATCACCGTCTCCTTTAGCCTAACCGGCATAATTGTGTGACGTTAAACTTAAAGATTAAAGATTAATTATCTCGAAAGGTACTGATATGCCTTTTCGTTTCCTGTTATAGATTGGTTCAAAAGAAAATCATGTTAAACTCGAATTTTAGCTGATAACTATTTGCATTGTCAAGACATACGTTTCTTAAACAAGTGTATCTATCTTTGGTGATAGTCTAGGAGGTATGGGATTTAATTACAAAGTAAAAGAAAGAATATTTATTATATACGCTAGTAAGTATTAGCTTCTTGAGGTTTTACTCTATTGTATATACATGGAAATCTTATACCCTAGTGCTTCTACTTTTATGGTTGGTAACGACGGTGAAGATGTCAAATCAGGGTTTGCCCAAGTGGGCCCAGCCCGAAAAAAACCACCGGGTTTTTTCGGGTTGGACCCATCTGAAAAAAACCACTTTAAAACCCACCTGGGTTTTTGACGTATTTATTAGTATATTATTGGTACAACTGAGGTAATCACATTGTAAGTGATCTTTATCAGATTTTAGACTTTTCTTGAGCGAATTAGAAGCTTTCACGTTAAGGTATACAACAACATTCAATATAAGACCTTTATAAAGTTCTGAATGCACTAAATGAATTTTTTTAAAAAAACAAAACAAAAAAAAAAAAAACCTTAGCTTGAGATAGTTATGGAACAAATCAATGTGTGGATTATGCTTATAGCCTGTTTGAAGTCAAATAAGCAGTTTTGTACTTTAGAAAATATTTTCCGTGAATAGTGTGCTCGTCGACTTGGCGACACCGAGGGACAGTATCACTCATACGTTTGACGGGTTTAAGGTCATAGGTGCCGGTACTAATAGTACATATGTAAATACATTAGTATTATTTCTTACCTTTGATGTAAAACACAAATTTCTTCAACTAAAATTTGGTTTTCCAACAATAACAGTTTAGTTCAATCATTTGTTGCTACTCTTCAAATAAGCATTCTGTAGAATCAACACCAGCAATAGCGTAAAAATTCTTGTTAAATTTAAGAAGCTTAATGCTCGGGGTTTCGAAGACTATGTAACGCTTACTATTTCAAGTGCTGAGTTCAAATTTCCGTACTAGTGGAAGTTTCGATGTACACGCCGTGAAAGAAATGCTCGGAAAATTCCCGAATTAAACGCAGAAGGATCGGAAATGAATACTTCAACAATAAAACTATTTATTTCACACTTAGGCCTGCCATACGTCCGGTAAAAAAACCTGTACTGTCCAGTTTTGGGGCCAGAGTGTCCCGCGTCCCCGTAAATTTAGTCGGGACAGGGAGATGTCCCATATTTTAACTCTGTTCCATTTCTGCTATCAATATCAGCTTATTCGAAAAGTGAAAAGCAAAAAATTTTGATATTGGCTGGGAATCCTGTAATTAGTGAATGAACAGTAACAGTTTCGAGGAAGTTATTACACCACCATGTTCGACTTGATAGCGAGTGAAATTTGCAATGCTACTTTTTCCATTGCACTTGATGGAAACTCGGATACTCTCGGGAACATTAAAATAATAATAATAATAAAAAGGCTTTGAGTATTTGTACATTTACAAACACAGGGAAGGTGACTGACCTTTTCTCCAGCAACATATTAGATAAGTTAACAAGAATTAAAATCTTTTTCAGAGACTAGGGGCACAGAATTGTGCTTTGGTCCAGATCTTAGAAAAATGTAAATCTGTTCCTGACAATTACACACGACACAAGGAGAAAAATCAAATTAAACTGACGAACGTAATTTTGGCAAATACAACCATATAAATAAATATTGTTAAACGCGCGAAGAATATTGAAGGTAAATTGTACCACTGATTTAAATAATTTGCATATTGTTTTCCTGTAAAGCATTTTTATAGCACATCTTAAATTTTTAGGCATCTTCAGTCTGTACAATTAATTGCAGGGTACGAACAGAGAAAAGCGGCTGCTGCTTAGTGAACTTTCGCCTATTATATTCTTGAAAAAAAAAAATGAAATCGTTTAGTTTTAGTCTCACGGTTATGCCTGCTATAGTCAAGGTGATGATGATGATGAGAAATGAATAAATGACGGAATGAAGAAAGTGGGAGGAAACGTGAGAATCCCGAGAAAACCCACGCACAAGATGTTTGTCCACCACAAAGCTCAGTTGGTGCGAGCTGGGATCGAACTAGGAACCCCATGCACTAGAAATGAACGCTCTACCACTGAACCACCGCAGCCTATTATACTTTTATTCATAACCAGACTACAGTTCATTGCATTGTGTTGGAAAGTTGAGGAGGGGGGATCTGAAGTGTCCCATATTCTCATGGAGAAAATATGGTAGGTTTATTTACGCTGGAAGATGTTAATTTCATATGAGACATTTTAAAACATTTATTTATTTCATACAACATAAATTGTATTTGTTTTAAATTAATAGACCCCTTTTCGTATTCATATTTGGCGAACGTCAGTCAGGTCAGGCTTGTGGAAGACTTGATCTACATTTGTTAATTTGTCGGCCGAGCTCCTTCATGGCTATGCGGTTAGTGTACGCGCCTTTGGCGTGGGACCCGGGTTTGCTTCCTGGAGGGAGCACATGTGGTTCGGTTCCCACGTTAATCAGTAGATCCCGTCTCATATAGTCTCGCTGCTGAAAGGGACGTTAAACACAAAATCAACTGAACTCGTTTGTCTGCCTCTACCACACACACTACAGGGTACAACTTTCGGCCTTTTACGTTAAAATTTTCAGAATACAAGCACGAGACACTAAATTTCCTGTATAGATTTTGGCGGCATACCAACGTAAAATATCAAAATGGCGGCCGTTTTTTAAAAACAGCGAGTATCCATGCTACGAAGCGCAATTTTCAGTCTTTTAAGTTGAAATTTTGACAGTGGAAGCACGAGATATGCTAAATTTGCTGTATAGATTTTCTCGGCGATCGAATGTAAAATTTCAAAATGGCGGCCATTTTTTTCAAAACAGCAGTGAGTAGAAAATTGTTGCAAGTTGTGATAATGACAATCTTGAAATATAAATTACATTTTAACACTTTTACCCCAAAGACACTGAAGTATTTCGAAAAGACCCGATTAAACCCGAAAATACCCAATTAAACCCGAAAATACCCGAAAAAACCCACATGGGCCCAGGTGGGTTGGGCTTTTTCAAAAAAGCCCGGGTTTTTTTCAAACCCTGTGTCAAATTGTCAATAATGTTATTCTCAATACTGTAAATTATCTTATTTTATTTCCAAAGAACATCAGGAAGAACCTAAGAGAGTATAAAAGTTCCTTCACTAATCCACTGGATTCCCCAAGTGTCTATGAATGTCTCATGTATATGCTAATACAGTTGTATGGTGAAAAGAAAACGCAGCACACTATGGGAGCGAAATACAACAATGTTCCATCGGATCTTTAGAACAGTTGAAAGATGCAAAGCACAACATATATAAAATTGAAAGTAATTGAAAAAAATCATTGTTCATAGAAAGACAGAACAAGGCATCAAAATTAAATTCTGACGCTGGACATGAGTTGGAACAAGAACATTGATTTCTTCATTGCCTGCCGTTAGCAATCACAAAAGAAAAGGACAAAGATTTGAGATTTGTAAATGTTGTGATGGCTCAGGAACTTGTTGTTAACGTGTATAACTAATACCAATGCATACAACATCGGAGTTGTAAACTGGACTTGTGGATCAATTCTCATATCATTTAGCGATTCTTGTGCGCGGTATTCCTGGTCTCCAGCGAAATAAAACCATAGTACAATACACAGCGCTGTAACTTAGATTTTTTTTCTGGGGGGTAAGCATTAATATTTGGATCCCCAGATAAAGTTGTTTTGGGCCCTCCCCTTGTTCGAAAATAAGCCCATTCTTTCCATCTTTCTCTTACTTTTTGTGGGCCACCCAGAGCCTGTAGGTACTCCCGCATGCCCCTGGGCCCGTTCCATACATGACAAATTAATTAAAGGGACAATATTTAGGGATGCGCACGAGATGAGTTGAGACAGTATTTTCCTGACAATATTCGAGTCGAGACACGGCTCTTCCAATAGAGAAATATACATTTTTCGAGTCGAGACATCACTTTTACAGCACATTTTCGAGACGAGACAGCCACAAATCTTGTCTCGTGCGCATTCCTAACAATATTGATAAATCTCAAAGCCGTACGAATAAATATTATTTCTAGGGCCTCTAATAATATATATTTTTTAAATGACTCATTTTTGTTTTATTTCCTTACCTTTCGTGTGCTGTTTTCTTTATCCAATGTAGTAAATCTGTTTTATGCTTCATTTATAATTTCATGTTCGTATCGTATATGGAGTAAGAAAACTTTGTCTTAAAGTGGGCCCCTCTCGAACGGCGGGGAGTTTCCCTGGGGGGCAGTTGCCCCTCCTGCCCCCACAAGTTACGGCCCTGACAATTAATATTAGCAAGATAGTACTGCTTAATCGGAACCACCCGTGTAGTTAGTACAGGGTGATTAGAAAACACGGGAAATTTTGAAAAATAATTTAATGAAAGCAGTTTTTTTTTTTTTAAAGAGAAAAATACTTATTTCATAGTGAAAATAATGTTTTATAATACATACAGTACAATTTTAGTTACCGGTAGCCACTGGCTAACTGGTTTGGCGAGTGGTCACCGGTTACTATTTGGTATCAAAATGATCAGCATCCTCTTAAGTATTAAGTAACACCAATATCATCTTTCTATGACTTACCGTTCCCTAGATATGGCTCTTTAAATCTCTCGAAATCTCTACTTTTTGGCCAATATCCCAGGAACGGTAAGTCATTGAAAGATGATGTTGGTGTTAATCAATACCTACGAGGATGGTGAACATTTTGGTACCAAATAGTAACCGGTGGCCCCATCTAACTGGCGACTGGCCTGTTAGCCAGTTGTCACCGGTTACTAAAATTGTACCGTATGTATTCTAAAATGGCATTATTTTTACTATTAAATGAGATAAATATTAAAAAGAAAATGTTTTCATGAAATTTTAATTATCAAAATTTCCCGTTTTTTAAATCACCCTGTACTACGAAGCATACACTCACTAGGGATCGAACCCAGAGTCACAGAGATTGTTTGATCATTAGCCGCTTGGCCGCGAACAAATGTAGTGTATCTTACGGATCAATTAGGTCACAAAACAAATTAAATGTTCTTTCCGCTGCTCTCGTGGCTAGCGTACGCTGCTTTGTTGCAAGAGGTCCCAGATTGGATTCCCGGTGGAAGATTGTTGATATTATAAACTCATTATGTGGTTTGGATTCCACGTTAAACTTTAGGATCCACATTTTATATAGCCTTGTTGCTAAAAGGTACATTGAACTGCAATTCAACCAAAACAATAATATCAAGTGGTGGTCGTTCATGGAAGAGAAAATTTCCTGATTGTAGATGTAAGAAACCTGAGATCCTGTAGTATATGTAGATGTAATTTCATTCTCACTGGCGTGCCTATAGACCGGAAAAGGAGTCTCCACCAAAGACGAAGAAGAAAAACTTTCCGTGTTGTGTTTGGTCTGGTGCGTACGACGTAACCCACTTAGCGTGACCGTGAAGACGTCTTCTCAAGGAAGATGGCCAACAAACAGAGAAACCAGAAATACAACCTCAAAAAACCGAAACACAAGCAGAAGTAGTCGAAGTTTTTTTTTTCTTTGTATTCGGAAGAGAGCTTGAATGGTGCACACTGACCTATATCCTCAAGTGTTTTTAAAAAAGTAATATTTTGAAAAGGAACTGGCATTGTTAAAATAGCAAGAAAGTGTTTTGTTTCCGAGTGATGGAGAGACATTAGGTTTCCGGTGGATCACGTTTCGCTTCTGTTGCTTTTTGATGGACATTGAAAGAAGGCGAGCAAGATTCTGGCTGGACTTTTTGGAGAGATATATGTCAGGGTTGTTACGCTTTTCTGAACTGTAAAGAGAAGGGAATTCAGTGCTTATTTGCCGTATCTGTGGGCTAATTTGTCAGTGTCCTCAACGACGGATATGGTACACCGATTATCATGCATAACTACTGTAAATAATACAGAAATTGCCGATTATAGTTAACTAGCTGAAATACTTTTTTTTTTTTTTTTTTGAAATGGAAAATATTTGGAACCTCTTACAATATATATGCATTTGAATCGAATAAAATAACTCAATAGTTCATACGGTTGGCAACTTTCGAAAATGGAAATACCGGACGCCCTCCTGAAGTACGTATACTCTTAAGAGTCTTCATCCCGGCGAAATTAAAATACCACTAATTTTACAGTAATTATGTGATATCTTCAAATAGATAAAAGATAATTGAAATATGGAACAAGAGCGCCCTAGGCAATATTAATTGCGTGAGGTACCGTTATCACAAATCACCTAGCGGCTTTCCGTTTTCAGCTGTTTAGAAACGCGAAAATAAATGCCGATTTTGAAAATGGCTCGAAATCGAAAGCAGATAAGTGAGTCGTGATAACGGTTTCTCATGTAAAATAATATTGTCTAGGGCGCTCTTGTTCCACATTTCAATTATCTTTTATCTATTTGAAGATATCACATAATTACTGTAAAATTAGCGGTATTTTAATTTCGCCGGGATGAAGACTCTTAAGATTGTGACATCATCGCTCGTCAAAAATGTGAACAAATTGAAAATGGTTACTTTACATAAAATTGAGTGATTCGAAGTTCGAATTTAATAACTTTAGTTACTTTTGAAGCATTTATTTAACTTACTTGTTCCAGTTTTGGTTAAGTTGGCGCATGTAATTTTTGTAGTCTGCCATCAATAACACATCGTATTTAAAACAGAGCAAATATAATTGGCAATATAACAGGTGATGCATCAAAATGTGGAGTAAGTGTTGGCCTCTGTAACATTTAATGTTAAGTATTAGGGACAGAATTAGTATATGTAATATGGAGAGCGTTTCAACTAGTATAAATATATTTTTTTGTTTATATCTTCTAAAGAAAGCAATAACTAGAACAATGGCCTCAAGCGAAGACACCCTCCGTTCCCGAGTGTACAATCCGCGGCAAAAAACCTGCAACATGAGCATATAAGTTTATTGTGAAATGACGAACTCTTTTGCTCCAAAATAAATGTGCACGGGAGGAGGCCGAGGTTTATCCTGGCGTGATTCGTTCCACTTAGACGTTATGTTCATTCCCTGTGCTGTTAGGCGTAGTTTCACAATAAACTTACATCCTCATGTTGCAGTTTTTTTTCTTTTTTGCCGCGGATTGTACAAGTTCTACTCCGACAACATCCAATCCGGAAAATGGTCCACTGTAGGACACTTTATAGCTGAAGGAGTGCCCAAAAGTACTATCTATGGTATTTTGAAACGTTTTAACAACACACCAGCATCTCGTTGACATGGCTCAGGTGGATCCAACGCCAAAATCAGTGGAAGTAAATAAATTACCCTCGAGTGTTTGTTCGATCAGAAGGACAGGATTCCGCAGCGACAAGCAGCTCAGTGGCTCCAATATAATCAAAACACAATCTGTCAGAAGCTACAGAAGGTGAATGTGAAGGCATACAAGAAGAAAGGTATCCTACAACATACTGACAGGCAGAAGTCCGAGGCGAAGACGTTGTGTGATCGGCTGTATCGAAAGTCTGCAAAGAAATCCTGGATCCTCGATGACGAATCTTATTTCACGCTATCCCACTCCACCATTAACGCCAACAGAGACGATACGCCACCTACGGTGAAATTCTATCCCAAAACTAAGTTTGAGAAGAAGGTTATGGTCTGGCTTGC
Organism: Thermobia domestica; assembly: GCF_964235325.1. Taxonomy (NCBI): domain Eukaryota; kingdom Metazoa; phylum Arthropoda; class Insecta; order Zygentoma; family Lepismatidae; genus Thermobia; species Thermobia domestica. Next base: position 201,501 of record NW_027655909.1, read on the forward strand.
CATCGGACCGATCGGATGGTCAGAACCGCTGATCAAGGAGTCTAATTTCGACATCAATGGCAGGGTTTACCTGGAGGAATGTATTACAAAACGTTTGATTCCATATATTAGAGCACACTATGACAACAACTACGTGTTCTGGCGGGACAAATCCAGTGTGCATTACGTTAAAGTGGTGGTGGAGCACATGGAACAAGAATGCATCCATTTCGTCGCCAAGAAAGACAACCCTGCCAAACTCCCAGAGGCCAGATGTATTGAGGACTTTTGGGTTCTGTTAAAAACCTGAGTCTATGCCAATGCCTGGAGAGCCGAAAACACTCGCAGCTCATGAATCGCATCAAGTTATGCCTGCGACAAATGGACGTCGGACGAGTACAGCGCCTGGTGGAGAGAACTAAGAGGGGATCGGTTAGATTAGGCACAATGGTGTAGTTGAGAGTTGAATAAATGTGTGTTTCATAGAACTTGTGTTACCCTTTCCATGTTTAATGTTTAATTATGGCATGCACAAATATACTTGAAATATACTTACCAGTTTCGCTTGGGCTGGTAATGTCTCATAATGCCTGTATGCTTTTACGGAATATTGATGCATTATTCACTGAATCTGAAATTGGAAGATGTATCTGAGAATGAGGCAGTGCTAGCTGCGCTCATGAAAATGTACTTTTGTTGATCTTTAGCAGTTTTAATAAGTTCAGTAAATTTTTATGCCTTCAAATCTTCCGCAAATTCCGCGCACAACAGGTTGACATAAAAGCGAATTATAAGCTCCTCTTCAACTATCTTCATCAATGAACGATTCCATTCGTCACTTCAAAATAATCTTAATAGAACAGAGAATAGGACTAGTAACGAAAAAGTACCGAATATTTAACGTCCGGTTTTGAGATCGTATGGGACACCGGACAAGGAGGTCAAAAACCAAACTGTCCGGTAAAATACCTGACGGTTGGCAGCCCTAATAGTTTAAGACCCTTTTTCCCGATTTAGGATACGTGTTTCAGTCGAAATGTCATAATGAAGGAACTGAACACCGTTAAGGCTTCTTTTGGGTGCTAAATCGTAGGGTAGCAAAAAGAATTAAAAAAAAAAAAAGCTATCTCTACTACTTTGACTTGTAACATAGGTACACATAGAAATGAGAATGGGTTTTAACGAATGAATATGTAGGGTAATGTTTTGGTTATTTGTTCTGCAAACCTAATTCTGAAAATACCAAAACGTTTTCCTTTTTGTACTTTTTTGTGTATTATAAGAAAAAAATACTTTTTTTTTATCCGCAAACATGAATATATTTTCTTTTTTCAAAAAAAAAATATTATTTGCGGTGTAATATGTATATAATATCGGACGTAATTTTCGTGAGAAGGAAAGCGTGCAAGGGAGTTCACTATCGAAATCAGTGGAGTGGAAAACCATCAACTAACCAGTGCAGTAGTTGCTCAGGAAATAAGAATTTCAGGAAAAAAAAAACTGAAAGTCGTCCTGCTTATCCCTTTCTTGTCTTTTTTTTTTTCCAAGGCAGAATAGTTTTGAAAGGAAAAGCAAAGCAAAGAGCAATATTCTCCGTCAGGTGCTGGTGAACACTTAACGGAAGTTGCTTTTCTTTCCTTTTTCTAATTTCCGTTTCAAAACTTGCATGATGGTTAATTTGGAAATCTTTCCCTCATACGTCTTAGCTCTCACACACATTTTCTTTTTTTTTCTGTCTTTTATGAAACGTCGCTGTGTTTTAGTGACATTGTCTTCTATATTCCTAGCGCATTGTATTTCCTGTAGTGTAAATTACAAATGAAAATGTTCACTGTCTTTTCCATTCCACGGTTGGGCGTTTTTCATTTATTTTTCGTTCTTTGTTTTCATTGGCTTTGACATCTGTTTGTTTATTTATTTCTCTAAACTGAGAATGGAAATAGAACTTCTCTCAGAGAACATAGGAATACAGCGTGATATTGACGTGACGAGCGAGATACATTTTCCCTGCCCTGCCATAGAGGAGGAAACTTCTCATGTATTATTTGCGTTGGGGGTCTTCTGTTTCTTCCGGACATTAGTGTTTGTGTGATGTGGTACGACCCTAACTCACAGCAGCGCGGTGAAAATACTATGAAGGTAACGTAAAAGAGGTTTCAGAAAAAAAAAAAAAAACTAGATACACCACAGTAGTAGTAGGAATGCATTCAATTTCTTAATAATAATAATAATAATAATAATAATAATAATAATAATAATAATAATAATAATAATAATAATTCCCTTTGCCAAAACATCGGACAGAAGTTCAGAAGTGAGAAGTGTGAATCGTCATTCCTGCATGTTGCGATGTTAGAGCTTATCTACGAAATCTGTACAGGTACAAATCGTTGGATAGCTGGGAAGTGTTTTGACGAGAGACGCTTACTATACCAAAGAGATCAGATCAAGAATTGCCATAGCCAAAGGAGCATTCAACAAGAAAAGATGACTCTTAACTAGCACGCTCAATATTGGGCATAGGAAGAAATCGGTCAAGTGCTATATACGGAGCATTGGACGGGTATGGTTTAGAGACTTGGACATTACGGAAGTTAGAAAACTTCGAAATAGGGTGTTGGAGGAAAATGAAGAAAATAAAATGGACAGAGTAAGAAACGAAGATGTTTTAAAACAGATAGGAAAGAAAAGGACGCTTTTAGTCAGCATCCTTTGTAGAAAGGGCAATTGGATTGGACACATCTTCGAAGAAATTGTCTTCTTCACACCGTCATAGAAGGAAAGATGGAAGGAAAGCGAGGAATAGGAAGAAGAAGAACACAACTGATCGATGATTTGAAAAAAATTAAGAAAATATTGGGAGTTAAAAGAGCAAGTTAAAGATTGAGAAACGTGGAAGAAACATTTCCAGGCTCAAACCTAAAATTAAAATTAAAAAAAAAAGTCCCCGAACCCGCCAAAAAGGCAGATTACTTAATAACAATAATAATAGGTGGATACTCTCGTCAGGTTAGCCCTCAACCTTAGACCCTCAGAGTCAATCCGTGAGATTGAGGAGTACTGGGGGCTCGTGAGGGCGGGTGAGGTTGAGGGCAGCTTTGTGACGTAAGATTGAGATTTAACGAGGTTTGGAGAAATTGCCCACTCATAAATACTTGGGTTATTTAAGGATTCTCTAACGCCATGAGACATGCAACTGGGTTTTCTTTTTGTTATTCCGAGAGTACATTTAAAGGTAACTTTTATTGGTATTTATGTAACGAATAAGCCTTCCAGATAGAGAACTCTGAAACCTTTTATAGTCAAAATAATTGAGAATCAAACATATGAGTTTTGGAAGCTGGTCATATCTACTGGTAATATCGCGGCAGCATTCATCTCTTGGACCAAAGAAAGACTTTGACCGGGACGTTCAATTCCTAGATCTAAATCTAAAGTCTCTCGATTCTGAAGCGAGAACGCTACCCTTTGCACACTTGGTTATGTCACAAAAACAATAGAAAGTAAGGCTTCAAAGGTAACTGTTTTGAAACACAAAAGGAAATAGTTTGTGATATAGGGTGTCTGTCGGTTACGAAAGTCATGAAAAAGTCACGAAGCCAGAAAACGGTCATGAAAGTCAAGAAATTTAGCTTTTGGGTCACGATTTTTTAAAATCTGTACAAATATGAGTATAGACAGGAAAATTTTGTTCTATAAGAGATGAAAATTCACCTCCAAAAATGTCTATGGTCGGCTTTAGAATAGGGATGGCCACAAAATTCCGGTTCCGGCAGAATGGGTTCCGCGAGGAACCGGTTCCGGATATGGATCCGAAAACCCGGTTCCAGAACCGGATCTTAAGAACGGGTTCCAGACCTGGACGCGAAAGCCCCCAAAGACCCATAAAGGAGGCACATGAGACAAGTTGCCGCCGCCTGGGCGCCTGCCTGTCGCTTCCACCATTTCATCTAGCATACTGGGGCCGCGGTGGCTCAGTGGTAGAGCGTTCACCTCTGGTGCTTGGGGTCCCGGGTTCGATCCCAGCCTCCGCCACGTGAACTTTGTGATGGACAAACACCAAGTGCGTGGGTTTTCTCGGGGTTAGCATACTGTTCACAGCCTGCCAGCATCTCGGGTTTAGCGTAGGGATGGTCACATAGTTTCGGTTCCAGCGGAACCGGTCCCCAAGGAACCGGTTATTGGGGATCCGGTTTTCAGAACCGGTTCCAGACCTGGATCCGAAGAACCGGTTCCACCAGGAACCGGTTCTGGCCATCCCTACTTTAGAAGCTACCAAATAGCAAACAAAGCACGCTTCTATCGCATGCATGAAAATTTGGCCCAATTCGCACCGAAATTCGCTCTTTAAAATGTTACTAAATTTTATGGTTTGGGAAAGAAAAGGTCACGAAAAAGTTACGAAATTTAATTTTGGAATTTTAATCCTGTAATACCGTCCTGTAATACCTTGCAGTGTTCTTCATCAGACTTTTAGTACGATCTTTATTCACTGGTTTGGACGGTTGATTGATTTCGAAAATATTTCAGTTTAATATTCCAGGATTATGCCCTTTAAGCTAAGGGTGACTGATGGTTAAGGCAAATGAAAGATGATGGAAGAATTGATGGAATGAGAGTGTAGGAGGAAGCAAGAGTATCTGAGAAAACAGAAACGATGTTGTCCACCACAGACTTACGGCCGGGGATTGAACCAGGGACCACACGCACCAGAGCTTCATTGATTTCGAGTTTAGCACCCATTTGAGACCGAGGATATATAAGACGTGGACCTAGTGGTTAACGTGGGATTCAAATTATAGAAGCTCTCGCCGGGAGTCTTAAACCCCAGTGGCGTTCACAAAATTTGAAGGGGGTTGAAGTACCCAAGCTGATATCATTTCAGTTTTGTGTACTTACCTTAGTATTGCAATGTTTATTTTTAACAGTATCTTGTTCAAAGAGAGATTAAGACCCAGACCACCCTTTCTGCGTAACCAGTGTATTGGTGGGTAGGGTCCATGGTTCGATCCCAGCTTGCGCCAAGTGGACATTCTAGTGGACAAACACCGTGTTCGTGGGGTTTCTCAGGATTCTCCCGTTTCCTACCACTTTCTTCCTTGCAATATTTCCTTCATTTCTCATCATCACCGTCTCCTTTACAGTAGCCGGCATAACCGTGAGACGTAGAAGTTAAATATTTCATTTTCAAGTTTTTTTTTACCAGCGTATCCACCACCTCCAAGTACGTGCGATAACTAGGTGTATGTTGTTAGCGTCAGTTCACGTTATAAAACGAGCCGTATATTTGTACACTTTTTGTTTATATTCGCTCAAATTATGTTTGGCAGTCTCTACGTTTGTATTCTTTTACACTTTATTGACTAGGCTGAAATAAAGAAAGCACATGCGTTGTTCCATCTTCCTATTATTATCCCAATACCGAAGAAGTCATTTATACACTACAGATGGCGGTAATTGTATACGTTTGTAGAAACTAGACCTATTTCGGGATTCAGTCTTATTTATTCCTCAGAGTAATTTGAGCAGATGTTCAGAATTACATTCTTTTTAAAAGATCATAGGTGGAGAAATCGGTTGGATAATAATCATCTTCAATTGGCTTCATTTTCGTTATACAAGAACGTACAAAAATACAGCAGATACCTACCTGTAGATATATCAATATTCAATGTTGTTATTGTTTACACCAGTGATATATAGTGGCTTGTGTATGAGTTAGAAATGTCCAGAAAGTTGACATTAAATATGTCTGGGTGAGTGGAATAATCTATTTCTGTAGATCAGTTATTGAAAGCTGTCATTAATAACTGTGTAATGTACTAAATCACTCTGGTACGTCTGCAATTATTAATATATTTGCCGACCGCAGTAGTCGAATGCATATTGTGCTGCTAATGCACTTTATAATGACAAATAAAAATTATATCAAGCGCTGTAAATAAATAGGTTATACAGTACGTAAAATCCTTTCACCACAATTGCGGTAATATTGTTTATGTTGTTTTCTGGAACAGAGACAGTGATATTTTAAATAATCGATTCTTAAACTATGGTCTGCGAACCCTCTGGGGCCTCTTAAACACTCAGGAGTCCACAAGTCAATTTAAATTTTAAGTTTATTTGTAAAAGTACGAACATATTATTCTCGTTGTTCCGTCCCAACCAAACTTTTCGTTACAGCCAAATGGTAACAGTTCACAGTTATGTAAAATATAAATTGTAAGCAATAAGCAATAAAATCCGTGTCATAGGTAATTTATATTTTCAGATTAACGTCGCTGATAAATGTTCATGGTGCGTATGCAGTATATACACAAGAAAATTAATTTGGTGTGCATTTTGCCGGATATGACGATTTCTTTAATACACGAAAAAATAAGTTACAAAAGTGTAAAAATTGCTGTTCTAAAGGCATTATTCATTGGACGTACAGACTTGTTCAAAAAATCCTGGCCGTCGACTTGTCCTCACAAACGTTTCTTCACCCGACAATTGAACATTTTGACTTCAAGATTTTAAATAAAGAAAATACTTTCTTGAATTACTTCCTCTGGGATTAGGGGGCATGGTGGCTCAGTGATAGTGCGCTTACTTCTGGTCCCCGGACAAGTAAGTTTGTAGTTGACAACATCGTGTCCGTGGGTTTTCTCGGAGTACTCCCATTTCCTCATTCCACCAATTCCGTTATATATAACAGCAGTATATAGTTCTATTATGGCTTACACTATACCATACTTCAAGTTATCGGTATAATTTTGTCAGGTTTCTCGATTGTGGGGGGAAAAGTCGTCCTGAATTGCTTCAGTCTTAATTACACTTCGTATTACAATATCCCATCATATTGGAAGTATCCTGTATTAGTAGATAAAACCACGTGCTTCGGCACAAATACTAGCAAGCATCCGACGGATAACGTCACACCGATGATACACGAAGAGATACGAAGAGGACCCCTTCAACCCCTCCATAGGCTTCGCTTCCAAAGACTGGCTATAAAAACGTACACCTCGAGGCAGAAGCAGTGATGCTAGTTTGAGGGAAATTTCCCGCGGCGTAGGGAGGTCTAGCAAAGATATTTTAAGGAGGGAAAAGGAAGATTTTACGAATATGAGATAAATGTAGGGAAATTTAGCTTTTCAACAAATGTTATGTTACTAAACACTGCGGCAGTATGACGAAAGAAGGTGCATTCTTTCCGGAGTTCCACACACAAAGTGAAATATTATTATTATTATTATTATTATTATTATTATTATTATTATTATTATTATTTTGCACAAGCCTTCCGCGATCTGGCTTTTGAATGTCATTATACAAGATAACATTAAAGTAATAACAGAAGATCAAAAACACAAATATATGCTGTGGAGGCATGAGCAAGTACAGTATAATAATCCATAGATACGCAATAATCCTCTCTTTAAACAAAGATTTATATAGTGAACGAAAATTAGGAAACTTTTATCATAAAAAGGGAATTTTTGAGCATTCCTGAGGGAAATTTTAACTTGAGGACCTATCATCACTGGGCAGAAGACATCAGTTGTTAACTGGTCGTATCCTACCTATCTCTCCAAGCTGCAACGGGCAGGAGATACCAACCCTTCCTGTGAGCTGCAGCGAGCAAGAGGTATCCTCACCTATGTCCGTTCTGCAATGAGCAGGAGCAAGAGATATGAACCCTACCTCTCAGCTGCAACGAGCAGGAGGTCCAGTTATAGAGAAAATAACGTTTAGAGACTGACTTATTTGTAATCTTGTTTACAAATTGTATAAGCATCTTTTATAACAATAGAAAAAAGTGAGGGGGGGAAAACCCCTGTACCTATACTCTATGGAATATTACAATATTTACTTAACATTTCAACAATTTTCTCCATGTATTTTTATTCCGCTGATTGTTCATCCAAATAAATTTCTCTTGTAAAGATTTTGCTTTATCAAAACTCATAATATTTACTATGTCTATCCGGATTTCCGTCCGTCCAGGAGACACAGCATACAAGGAAGTACGTGATGAGTCACCGTCAATTTTGGTTAGAATGTAGAAGGTCAAAACATAGAAATCGAGTTCGTTTATAGAGTTGATGTTCAATCCAGAAATGGTAGAAATCAACCGTTTCAGGTTGTAACGTTCATAATATAGCGCGAAAACGATAACAGCGAGAAGCGCTTACCTCCAATCAATTAAGCGTCCCAACAATACATTTGATCTCCATCCTCAACTCTCTAGCAAAACTGGAAATGATAGAAATACCCAACTTCCGGTTTCAATATTGATCTGATCGTAGAATAACGAGTGTCGAGAAATTTATGAAAAATCCATTTAACGTTCTTGAAATAGGTACAGTCTCTCCTCCCTTAACCCGCTATTCAAACTGTAGTGGCTGAAATCAACCATTCCGGTTTGAAGTTGATTGCTATATAATAGAAACGGTAATACATAGCCAATAGCGGTTTTTGTAATCAATTAAGCATGCGAAAAGTATATTCTATCTACACTATTAATATCTGTATTATAGCCGCAAGTGATACAAGTGTGCTACTGCTTACAGTTTCAGCATTGAGACCAAACAACCAAATTCCTTTACGTAATGTACATTCTACTCTATTTCTTTTTCTTCAGAATTTGACTAATTTCAAACCCCAATCTGATGGCCAATAACTTGAAATCTCTATAGAAGAAATGCATGTGTACGGAATAGGTCCAGAGCTAGTAATACTTGAAGTAAACTTCCAGTTTCTCGTGAACATTGTTTACGAAAATGCAATTTCAGGCTAAGATTATGTACCTTACCACCCAGGAAGGTTAGTAATCTTGATTAATCTGTAAATTATCATAAAGATTTTCTTAAATTGAATCAGGGATATATATAATACAGACGCAGATCCAAGGGGGGCTATAGCACCCCCTTGACGCTCATGTGTACACTGGATAAAATGGGCTTCAATCCTGCTTTATATTGGATATATATATATATATATATATATATATATATATATATATATATATATATATATATATATATATATATATACCCCTTCTCACAAGTTGCGGGGGGAATATGGGTTTAACCGGTATTGGAAGCGTCAATGTTAATCCTAGCCACCCGGAAAAACTATAGATTCAAGACTAATATCGATCATTTTTAAATGTGTCCCCTCTCCACCCCTAAATAGGATAGTCAAAGTAATATGACAAAAATAATCCCAGGTCCGAACCTCATCTATCTTGAAAATTAGATCGAGATCGGTCGTGTGGTTCAAGATTTATTAAGTCACAAAGACAGTCACTTTCATTTTCACTTTTTAATGTCTCGCCTCCCCCTTCCCTTCGCTGCACAATCGAAGTGAAATTATGAAAACCATCCCAGGCCTGCAACTCATCTATGCTGAAAGTTTGATCGAGATTGGTCGGATGGTTAAAGAGTAATTAATTTTTTTTTATTTTTATGTGCCTGCCCCTTTCTAAGTTTTACTGTCATAAGAAGCTTTCGAGGCCGGAACCTCATCTATGCTGAAAATTTGATTGAGATGGGTTGGGTGGTTCAAGAGTTACTAAGTCACAAACATAGTCACTTTTAATTTTGTAATATAGATTATTAATAATAATTCCTAATAATTTCTAAGTTTTTCTAATGTCTCATCTGGAAACACATTTTCTCTTTTGTTTACAATTCCTTTCAGAGAATGAAATAATGACGGGGATATTTCTTTGGCAGACTTTTTCGGAATGAAAACAAAGGGCAAATCCTTTAATATGCACGTCTTAGCAACGTTTCCCATTGGAACTAAGGTTGAATCCCAAACTTCTGTTTCTATTGCAATTAAGGAAATGGTGGTAATTCCAAGGGCCATTCTAAGGTTTCCCTTTCTTGTCTAAACTGTGTTTGGAATCACAATCTGGAATTCTCCATCCTTCTTTGCGTGAAAGAGCCAACCAATTCGTGGCCGAGTCATAACCCTTGTGAGCTGAACCGGGCGAAAAAGGAGCTGCTAGCAATGGTGGAGCGGCCATTATTATTCTGCCTGGGGAGCCATTTCTCTTCTGTTAACAATCGAGCGAGGAAGTACCCTCATTCAGCGTGAGTTGCTACATCCAATTAACCACTTACGTCTACAAAGATTCTCCCCTTTTGTAATGTAATTGATGCTTGTTAATAAGCTTTTTGTAACATCCAAAGACAAAATAATTTTGTCATTGCTGTATCATTCACCCCTTGCAGTCCCCTCACTCGCTCAATGAGCGTGATGCGCGTTCGATCTTTCTCAGTCCTCGTTATAAACATTAAATACTGACTTCTCGCTGATGGGAGTTAACATATTTTAGGTTACTGATTGGGACACAAAATCAGGAAATTATTACTTTTGAAGACTTTAGAAGTGTTCTTTTAATCTCTCTTCTCCCCAGAAAGTATATTCACATTTCAGTGCGGAAATATAATTTTATCTCAAGGTAGAGGCCACAACAGATATTATACTCCCAGCTGGTTAAGTGGCTAGAACTAGTGTACCTTTCGTGTTTGTGGTCCCGGATTCGATTCCCGATGCCAGAGCATTAACATTTGAACACATTATGGGGTTCGAATTCCCCCTTAAGCTGTAGGTTTACGTCAGCTACTTGTCAGCCTACACAGTAACCGTGTTATATATATATATATATATATATATATATATATATATATATATATATATATATATATATATATATATATATATATATATATAATCTTAAAATGTATCTTACACATTATTTTCATTATTTTGTACATAACATTAGTTAGTTTGTTCTTATGTATTTAAGCTACACAAAGTCTCTCCTCTGCTCCACAACTGTTCATAAATGTTTGAGCTGATTTCTCTCAGTCTCTCAAAGTTTAATGCCGCAATTCGAATCTTAATTATCCCGTGTTTATAAATAGGCTGTAAGGGCAAAATGATACATTTGCAGCTACTACGAGTTTATCAGTTCATTTACGTCCCTCTTATGTAACGTCCAGTGTACGGTTCCTTTTGTTTTATTTACTCGTGCTTCATGGAAGAGAGTGAACGTGTGTGATAATATCCTGAAGATACTGACCAGTCGTTTTACCTATTAATTATATTTTGAATTGAGCAGGCGCTTAGAACATAGTATTCTTTTTAGTTCGGTATACTTTAGACCTCTAGTATAGTCTATCTGCCTTCTAGGCAACATTTGTACTAGATAAATACTTCTAAATGTATGTCAATAGCAGTTTCTTTCGCTACTTCCTTTTGTCTCCATTGTTCACAGTCGCTTCCACAGTAGAATGCTTCGCCAATTACGTGGGAATTTCCTGCTTATAAATAAAATAGAAAGTAAATTAACAGTATTTTATTTTTTGCTTATTGAGAACTGTCAGTAAACAGAGAAATAATTTAGTATTAAACTGGAAAATTCTCATCCCCATACCCACCATTTAGTAAGTTACTGGGAGGGAATATTGTCAAAACGTTTTGTAAATTAATCACAGTATTCCAAAAGCACATATCTACTACACATTTTGTGTTTTATATTTCCATCAGCGTTTTACATTTTTCGATGATTAAAATATCTAATACGTATATTTCAATCAAAAATTTTCTTATAGGCCTTATATCTGAAGAACTACATATAGTATAGCCAAACCCAAACTATTACTTAGTATGATGTGCTTATTCCGTAGGAAATACGAAAACTCGGTTGAGGGGTCGTTCAAAAATTTTGTGGCGCCTGATCCAAAAACCAATTATTGACCAAGATCGCAATCTTTTGATGCAATTTTTGGATAATTCCTACAGTTCTTTTTCTATACTTTGTACCAATACATTAGTAGCATCCTTAATTTCACATAGTTTGGCGGATGTTCAAATATGTCAAATCTGTGTTCGAAACACTTCAGTTTTTTTCCCCACTTCTGTCACTTCGAACCGTAAGGCTTTTAACATTCCTGGTAGATAGTGATCCAAAATAGAAATAAACCTCTTCATAATTATTGGAAAGATACAGATATTGAATTTAAAATAAATAAATGTTACACCAGAAATGAATTAAAAATAATACAAAATTTACCATTTTTCTTTTCCTTCTTTATTCATAAGTGAAAGGAGATAATGGAATGCAACTTACCACAGTCATAGATAATGCTATTCTACATCTGAAAATATGAACCTGAAGAATGTTCAGTGTTGCCATCCATAGAAATTACAGTGTTGCCAGAATAACAACGCCCCCTAAAATCTAAGTTAAGGCAACAACTGCAGGAACGATCTCTACTGCATTTGGTTACGTATCATGTTGTTTAGGTTTCCTGTGAACCAGTTTTTAAATAACATTATTATTTAGTTTTAGTAACTGCATGTTAAAACTATTTTGTTTATTACAAACTAAATACAACTAAAGTAGTTCACAGGAAACCAAAACAACATGATACGTAACAAAATGCCGTAAAGATCGTTCCTGTAGTTGCTGCCTTAACTTAGATTTTAGGGGGGGCGTTGTTATTCTGGCAACACTGTAATTTCTATGGATGGCAACAGTGAAAATGTTTGAGGTTCATATTTTCTGTTGTAGAATAACATTATCTATGATTGTAGTAAGTTGCATTTCATTATCTCCTTTCACTTACGGAAAACAAGCAAAAGAAAAATGGTAAATTTTTTATTATTTTTTTTAGTAAGGTAGGCTCTTAAGAGCTATAAACAAGATTTTTGTATCATTAATTAGGTTAATTGTATTCTTCTCTTACGTGTACCGGCCTTCGACTAGCTAGGGACTTCCCCTCCAGATGCCCGCATTTGCTTTGTTCACAGCCTCGTAACTTTCTTATGCCTAACATAATCTCTAATCTTAAGGAATGTTGAGATAGGGCGACGTTATAATAATTGCCACCCCCAGCCTTTTCCTTCCCTTCTAAGGAGAAAAAAAATAACACTACTTTAATTAACATATCTTTACTTTTAAGGGCTCTCGAGATATGACCATGTTATTTTAACAGTTGCAACTCCCGTACTTTTCCCATCTTTTTTCCTCCCTTCTAAGAGAGAGATCAAAAAATTTGGAACATATCTTCAATTATTTTAAATGAAAAGTCTAGATACCAAATTTCATGTCTCTAATTTTCAAAGGTTCCTTGATAAATACATTTTATGATAATTGCCATCCTTTTTTTCTGCTCCTTGCCCGTCGAATATCCCAAAATCCTTCCTTAAGTGTAGATCACAAATCCTATGCACTGTCCAAATTTTAAGTTTCTAGCATAAGCGGTTTAGCCTGGGTGTGTGTTAGTCAGTCAGTCGAGATATGTCCATCCAATTATAACAAGTGTAACCCGGCCCTTTTCTTCCCTTGTAGGGAAATATATACTAGCTGAACCTGCGCTCTCTACACAGCGCATCATTCGCATATGAGCATAAATCTCCTTCTCATTCCTCATAACATATGTGCATGTCCCTTTACAGACACAAGTGAAAGACGTCTTGATAATTTAAAAAAAAAAAAAAAAAAAAAAAATCGGCAAGGGGTATTATAAAGAGATTTTTTTTTGATTATTTTTTCTCAATATCTCGCACCATTTGCAAGATTTGAGCCTACTTCCGCTTGGAGTTTCTAATTCATGTATGACCAGTGTTTTCTTTCTTCTTGCAGGCAGTATGTAATGAGCAAATACATTACATATAAAATTAATTATGATAGTTATATATGGTGTTCATTGGGCAAAACACTCAAAAAATAAAGCTTTATCTTAGACTCGAGAAATGGTTATCCTTCCTTTTTCATTATTATTTGGGCATAACACAAACGGCTGACATACACAACCCTAATATACAACAATGTGGTGCTGGAATGTATAACGCATAGTATATGATGCTTTATTTTATTTATTTTTTTTTAAATTTCAACGCTTCCAGTGTACCCTAAAAAATGTAATAAAGAAATAATGGCCATGTTTTTTTTTAAATATTCAATTAGAACTGACAATCTAAGCAAAATTTCCAATCGATCAGTTAAAACGTCATCTTTCTAGAGCCTGTAGTTTCCGAGATCTCATTGTCGAAAGGATTGACCACAAACATATAAACATGGTTTAAAAGAACTCGGAAGATGGAAGCACAATTCACATGCATTGATTTTAGAGAAGGCTTATTAAAATACAAAGGCTTTGAACAAATAATTTTATATCATAAACTTTATGAAAAAAAATATAGTTAACTAATTTAAACTATTTAAAGTACAAATACTTAAAATGTTTGTCTCTATTAAACGTGAAATCACACATAACCGTAAGTGAAAGATTTGAAAGCTAAAGTTATAGGTTGGAGCTCAGGCGCTTTTAATTGCTTTTGTAGCATTTTAATATATATGCTACGAAATATGCAATGAAACATATCTAATTAAAAATAAGCTAGTCACTGAGCAAAGCAAACGAATTTATTATAAAAGTAATATCTTGTCGTAGTTTCGCCAACGAACCACTTGACTTTATCAGACACTATCAGTAGGATCAGAATATTGTCTGAAGCCAAGTAGTTATTTGGCGAAAGTATCACACGATATTAGTTTTATAATAATAATAATAAAAATAGTTTTCTTTTCTCAACGACTAGTTTCTTTTTAATTATACAACGTGTCCGTACATATATTATCATACTTTAAAGCGGTATTACGTCTCTTTGAATAATCGTTTTTAAATAAAATTGATCATATTTTAAAGAAAAACTCAAATATTTTAGTGCATATCAACAATGGACAACAATGTCAATAATGAACGTGATTAAACACAGAAAAAGTAAATTCACTCATGGGTACTTTGTGATTAGTCGATATGGGTTCATTGTTGGATATTTAACAGGCAGTTGCTGTTTCTGCTGGAGGGCAGTGCGGAAGCTTTTATGTTTCTGTACTGTTACGCCTTAATGTGCTAACGTAAATTTATTTTCTTTCGTTGCGTTCAGTTGTTATTAAAGAATAAGTTTTAAGGAGTTATGGCGACCCCACAAGAACGAAGTTGGCGTGTTTTGGAATATCACAACACGCAGAGTCTAGTGCTGATTTAGCGTGCTTTTAGGTGAAGGTTTCAACATCAGGCTCCTTCACACACGCCAATTTTGAAGTAGTACTGTGATTTTGTGGATCATGGCTGCATATACAGTCCATTTCATCAGATATGTTGGAGTGTGTGGAGTGAATGCGAATACCGTCTTGATGTTTGCATCGCCAATCGTGGGGCCCACATTCAATGTCTATGATATATAGTAAAAAATATTTGAGTTTTTCTTTCAAATGTGACCAATTTCATTTAAATACGATAATTCAAAATGATGTAACACCACTTTAAAATATGATAGTATTTTTATGGACACTCTGTATTATATAATAGACAAAGCTTATATAATAGAAAATATTACAGTACGTATTTAATGATTTTAAATGAGAAGTCCAAATATCGAATTTCATGTCTCTGGCATTCAGGAATTCTGAGAGAGAGACATTTTGAGATGATAATTGCCATCCTTTTCGTCTTTCCCCGTCGAATTTCCAAATACCCTTCCTTACTGAGACATAAATCCTGTTCAAATTTCAAATTTGTAAATTCAAACTGGGCATTTCTTTGAAAGATGAACATTTCTTTTAAAGATTAGAGAACTAAGACAGGCTGCGTGGCGTTGATTAATGTAATCTTTTCAAATAAAATTAAAAAGAATGAGTTAAAAAATATGCGGGTACTTGTAAGATACTTGAAAAGAACTGTGTTACGCCACTCATCTAATAGTGTGTCATTTCGTTGATCGTAATTATCGTAAAACCGGTCATTCAGTTAGTTTCTGATGAATCACAATGGAAGTGAGCCAGTTGTTGTTAAGTGCAGTGACAGGAACAGTTACGCGAACTCCGCCCGTGGTTGAGAAACATAAGGCGACACCTGTTAACGCTGTCTGTGATTCTTTGCTCATTTGTAATCCACGGAGGCTGAGGACATTTCCGCTTGCATCAACAACAATCACCGTTACATTGTCAAACCCAGCCATACCCTCTGCCTGTGTTTCGTTGCTGCTAGAATGAGGATCACGCAGCCAGAGCGGAAGAAATGCATAAATTAGCGTGAGGAAGCTGACATCATATACGTTCATATGAATAATGAACATTGAATTGTGCCTGGGATATTTATGAGAGGATTTTACTCATACACAGCAATCCGGATAGAGCGGGAGGCTGTTGCCCCACCCTGAGTTTTTACTACTGTATATTTCCAACTTCTGGAGGCGGGGATAATAACCGGTTGCTACAGAGTTCGCAATTTTTATTTAAACTGGATATATCTCACTTGCAATGCACAACCTAATTGGATAACGTGACAGCTCCTTCCACTTGTTTTTGGTATCATTCTTCGTTTTGAAACTAATATACATTGGCGTATTTAGGATTTTGTCTCGGGGGGGGAGGTGATATGCCCACCAAGTCCACACGGCGCGAGCTGGGATCGAGCCAGGGACCCCAAGCACCGGAGATGAACGCTCTACCACTGAGCCACCGCGCCCCCCTAGGAATAATAGATTTCTTTTAGTGTGGTAGTATTGTTAAACTCCTTTCCAGTTCTAATTATTTGAGAGATTCATTAACTATGTTCTCTATATGATTATTAAATGTTTTTTTTTTTTTATTAAAATTAAAATAAGTCGAAACAGTTTCAATAATTTAAGGTTATCTTCATCAGATGTTGACTGGAAGAGATAAGTCATAACATTAAATTATTATTGTTATAAATTCTAATTGTTACATTTTGTAATTATAAATTTTAATATGAAACAATTAGGTATATTAAATGTTAATTTCGTATCAAATGTAACTCCAACTTTGACTGAATTTAATTTATTTAATAAGATCTGATTAATTCAATATGGATATATGGAATAAACCATTATTAAATGTTAATTTGAAGCATAAGAAAATAAACTATTATACGATTCTTTAGGTATGTTGTAAACGCAAGGTCTGTTAAAGAAAAATTAACGGAGGACGAACTTTGTGCATTTACACATTTACCACTCAGACTTGGAAATTCAGTTCAGTGCTTTATATTGTGTATGTGACTGACAAACGAGGCACGTAGATTTCTGTTATCATTGGATCATCATCGCATTACATAAAATAACAGAGTACAAATCGTGAAGCCTTAGTTTGTGTGCAAAGAATGCAGCGCTTCGTCTGTTTATTATTATAAGAATTGTAGTCAATGAACCAAAGGTTAACGTTTTCCGGGTACAGAGATATTGTGTCATAATGTTTACGTCTGGCATGCTGCAAGGTGAAACAGTTAGTTGTTCGTTACGAGCGTTGTTTCCGGTTGTCAGTTGCTATTTCCAAGTTATTTACGTATTTAGCGTTGTATAACGTTATCAACGTATTAGAAAGGATAATACTTTTAAATAAGATTGTCTATACTTGACATAGGACCTCAGTTTATTTACATACTATTGCACATATGATACCTTATAATTTTTGATATTCATTCTACCCTATGGAGTAATAGTAGAACTGTTCAAAAGTTTACATCCTAGAAAACATGCAGTAAACTGAAAATGTCAGTAGTTAATAAAATCCAGGAGCGATTCTAATCTCCCCCTTCTGTAAAGGTTCTTGATTTTGACGGTTGACACCATAGGTGGTCTAAGAGCTTTATATCAGAGGAATATTAAGGTAATGACAGCGCGTTTCCCTTATCGTTGAAATTTATTTTCCAAGACACGACAATATTCACAGTGTTTCAGTGAAATTAGAGACATGGATTTTGAAACTTTCCCGCAAGACATAGTGTATCAGTAGTCAGATAAAAATACGTTTTTAAATTATTATTATTATTATTATTATTATTATTATTATTTAAATTTTCTTTCTAACGTCGAGAGTTCTTAATTTTACTCCCAGAAACATATTTCCAATAATGAATCTCTTTCAACAATAAAACAGTTTCAGAAACTGAATAGATTCTCTGATTTATTGATAAGATTTGTCTTTGGCCAACGTATCGAAATCCATCCCGTTCAATTTGTTTGAATTAGTGTGAATATTACCGTTCCTTGCGAAAAAAAAAATGAAAGACAGACTTTCCTTACCCTTTAGTAGCTTTCTAGGTTTTCAGTAACACAAACAAATCCACAACCGACGATTCACCATAGAGACTAGTCCTAAACTTGATGTCAAAAAGACTAACGTATTTGATGACGTAAAAATACATGTAGGAGAGCGCTTCAATAATTATTGTCCCTGACCCATAAGGAGTATTATTTTTCCAAAAAGTCTCGTTTCATAGTAATGCACATCTTCCACTTATGCTGTAAAGCCACTATGCCAGCTTCAAAGAAAGTCTCTGGCTGAGCCGTCAGCCATTCCTCCACAGCTTCAATATCAGCTCCATTTGAGTGAAACTTCTTCCCCTTGAGGTGCTCCTTCAACTTTCGGAACAAATGAAAGTCACTAGGGGCGAGGTCGGGTGAGTAGGAAGGATGTTCCAACACATCAAAACCAGCAGCATGGATTGCGGTACCAGTAAGATGGCTTTTGTGGGCCGGAGCATTATCTTGGTGGAACAGCATTGTTCGTTGCAACATCCCGCGCCGTTTTTCCTTGATTGCTTCCCGTAATTTAGGGATTAAGGCTGCATAATAGGCCCCCGTGATAGTGTGTCCAACCTCCAGGTAGTCAATAAGGAGCACACCAAAAAATTGTGGCCATAACCTTGCGTGCTGATGCTTGCACCTTGAACTTGCGTGGGGGAGGCGAACTGCTGTGCCGCCACTCCATGCCCTGTCGTTTGGACTCGGGATCATAGTGGTGGAGCCACGTCACATCCATTGTCACAAATCTATCACAGAACTGTTTCAGGTCTGCCCCCATAACCTCCAAATCAGCCCTTGAACATCGAACTCTGTCTTTCTGATGTTCACGAGATAACATCGCATCGCGCTGACACCTTTCTGAATCCCAAGTGTTCATGCACAGTGGTTTCCACTGAGCCTACAGAGATGTGCATGATGTCTGCTAACTGTTGCACCGTGATTTGTCTGTCTGCTATAATCGTATCATGCACAGCATCAATGTTTTCTAGGGTGCATGCAATTGTTGGAGGACCAGCACTAGGGGCCTGTTGACAGCTTTCCCTGCCGCAACGAAAGTCGCGGCACCAGTTCATTACCACCTGGTAGGAAGGAGCCCAATGACCCCAAAACACTGTCCATGTCCTCATGAATCTCCTTTGGGCTTAACCCATTTTTCTGGGATACTTGATGACAGCTCGTTGTTCGGTTTTCTCCATTTTTCAAGCCAGCTGCCACCTCTCACACCTGAAACGACAAAAACGAATATTAAAATAGCAGCAATGGCAATATGTGTGATATTTAGCATATAGACATCTAAGACATTAGGCTACAATATCCCCCATCAACTATCCCAGCTCAAGTATTTTAAATATGCCGGGGACAGTAATTATTGAACCTTCCTCGTATTGCTTTGGCAAATATATTACATTAATTGCTTTTTGAGATGCAAGACTCCAGTTTACTTGCTTCAAACCACATCACTACATAGTAAAAACACAGGACCTGCGCAGTCTCTCTCTCTCTCTCTCTCTGCCCTTCTAGACACATGTATTCGTTTCATAGCATTGACCCAGGAAATAATCTTTTTGTTGCATCGTCTTGTTTTAATTAAAATTGTGAAAGGAAACCAAAATACTGTTCAGAACCTTTAAAAACTGTAAAACGAACCGGAATCCAGTAAGATTTGAGCACAGTATGAGTTTGGAAATGAAATAGTTATTGTATATTTTTGTCATAAGAAACGACCTTCTTTACTTCCCTCATTGTATTATTTCGTTCCTTCGTTTCTTGATAAAACATCCATGTTGAAACCTTAAAAATGCGTAGAATGACAATGGTTGATCTTTTTCTTTTCTAACTTCGTTACTTTCCTCTATTATACCTTTTATTATCATACTTGTTTGCGATATGTAGAAATAGTTCATTATTTCATAAGCACGTAGTAAGGTTCAAATAATTTCTTTTCTTAGGTACTGTAAACAAGATACAAAGCACATAAGTTGCGCATATATATATATATATATATATATATATATATAGATAGATAGATAGATAACGAGAGAGAGGAGAGCGGAAAAGTCCCGATAGAGAGATAGATAGATAGATAGATAGATAGATATATATAGATAGATAACGAGAGAGAGGAGAGCGGAAAAGTCCCGGAACGGTCCAATATATCGCGAAATATACAGATCAGCAAAATAAATTTTAAAAAACGTGCTAAATAGTTTTGAAAAAGCTATCCATTGACAGCATACGCATCCCAATATCCCCACCCCCTTCGGGGATACGGGTGTAGCTTTAAAATTTAAAACGGGAACCCCTATTTAATATTGCACATTTGGATTCTCCAGAAAAAGTAACAGTGATCCGACCCAGAATTGAAAACTGTCCCTCCACTCATGGTGCTTGAATCGACTAACAAGAAAGGCGAAGATACAAAACACTATGAAAATGCAAAATGTCAGTTCCGTACTTTGTGGTCATACAGTCAGCGTACTGGATTACGGAGTCGGAGGTCCTGAGGTAGATCACTGGTCAAAACAACAATTTTTTTTCTTTTGCTATTTCCCCAAATAATAATTCCATACGTTTAAACTTCAATTAGTATTTTATTGAACTATTTCGAGAATCGTTTTGCAAACTAGCATTATGAAGTGGTTGTTAGTAATAGGGTTAGAGTTAATAGGTTATTTACAACAAAAACGAACCATTTTTTTCACCATTTCTATTTGTTGCAAGTTAATAAATTATGGACAAATACGTTATTTTTATCGAAATTAAAATATATGAATTCATTATTTGCGTACAAATAACACAAAAATATTAATCTGAGCAGGAATTCAACACAGGACCTCTTGTTTCGTAGTCCAGTACGCTAACCGTATGTCAACAGAGTACGGGACTGACAATTCACATTTTCATAAGGTTTTGGTATTCCCCCTTTTTGTGTATCGATTCAAGTGCTATCTGTGAAGGCACGGTTTTCAATTCTGGGTCAAATCATTATCACTTTTTCTGGAGAATGCAAATGTACAATAAGAAATGGGGATTCCCATTTAAAATTTTAAATTTACCCCAGTACCCCCGAAGGGGCTGGGGATAGGGGGTTGCGTTTGGATAACTTTTTCAAAACAATGTAACATGCGTTTTCTTTATTTCGCTGATCTGTATATTTCGCGAGATATTGGACCGTTCCTTAACTTTTTCCACTCTCTCTCTCTCTCTCTCTCTCTCTCTCTCTATATATATATATATATATATATATATATATATATATATATATATATATATATATATACATTGGATAAAACTGCAAACTATAGTTTAGCCCCTCCCTTGATCATTTCCTGGATTTGCCACTGTATATATATAATATAGTGTCCGGTGAAGGATTACACACATTTAGGGAGGTGCTCCGAGATAGGGGGAGAATTCTTAAAATTTCTTTCTGGTACTTTCCTCCTTTACGCATACTTACAATAATCTGTGCACCGTCGGAAAGCTTACTTCATTACTTTTTGCATGAGAGATAATATTAGTCTTTATAGCAACTACAGACTGTGCTATACGCAATTAATTGAAACTCAGCAGATTTCAGGGACTGAAAAGCTACCCTTATCTCAGAAACCAGGAGCAATAAACCATATGTTCGAATAAACTTTATGGCGTAATTTATAATCTTCTCTAGCACCTCTTAAAATATCTATACTTCCTCATCGGACACTCCGTATAATACAGTAAAACCTGTCTTCAACGGACCCTTTATTAAACGGAAAACTGTCTTAAACGGAAATATTTCACGGTCCCATGAATTTTGGAGAACAAAACGTGTAAAAAGTCCCTTCACTAAGCGGAAACTGTGTTACGCGGACAACGGACGGAAAATTCTGGGTTCCGGATTACAGCGTTTAGAAGATGTTTAGACATTTTGTGAGACATATGCATTACACTGTCTGCGATAAAATGTTCGTTCTTTTGTTAAATATTTCTGGGCAGTGTTCACCTTCCCCAAGCACTACTCATATTCACCCCCACAAATTGTCCTTAATCCCCGCAACTTAATCAAGAATCATACGGAATGTCGCAAAGAAGAAAACGAGATAGAGGAAGAAGAGGAATACGATACCGAGTTCTAAGAAGAGTGTAGAATAAATACATATCAAGATGCTCTCAGAAGTTTAAAGGAACTGCAAAAATTTGCCTTACGGAAAAATGATTCTGATTCACTTAGTATAATTGCTCAGGCTAAAGTGTATGCGGAAAGTCAAGCAGCAATGTACACAGAAAACCCTGCTTGCTATTAGAAAAATGAAGAAAACGTGTGCATAGTATATTTTGTATTCATTTTAATTTTTTTATGTATTTATTCGTAGAAGAAAGAAGTACTGTAATCGAACAATGTATGTACAGCAATATATTTTCTCAGTATGCCTCTTTATAAGCATGTTTTTTTTTTTTTTTTTTAAAAAAAAGGAAAGGTCTACCTCCACTAAGCGGAAACCTGACTTTAACGGAAATTTTTGCAAGTCCCGCTCGATTCCGCTAAAGACAGGTTTCACTGTATAACAGTAAAGAGCATACAAACTCGAAATCTTAATGTAAAATTAAATTACTTGTGTATATATTTCAGTTAATAAAATGCGTATTTTTAAGTATTTTTGAACTCTCTTTTCAAGGTCACGAGTGAATAAATTCATATGAAAATTAAATTTATGCAGTCAGTTGTGAAAAAAAAATGTCTTAACATCATTTTGCTTTTTGTTCCCAACAATATTGCAAATGTAGTGAGAAAACATTTCTCTTATTTTATAACCATAAAAATCATTCACACATAACGAACTATGTTATATACGCTGTTCTCATAATCTTTTTTCTTCTTCTTTATACAGGATTGGAGAAAATTATTTCCCGTAATGCGCTTCACAACACAACATATAGTCCATATCTTTTTTCTTAAATATTTTTTTTCATGGCTATTTAGTGTTGAAGATAGCATAATAAGTAAGATCGCATTTGCTGAACTATGTTCTTCAACACGTAGGTTAGTTGAAAGTTTTTTTTTTTTTCTCGCTATCGAAAGTACAAAAATCGTAAAACACATTCGTGCACGAACGATATGTGATACAGATCCTAGCTTTGTATGAACAACTCAGTAGATTAATTCCATTCTTACTTTCACAATGAACAGCTGTATTTAATTGATTTCCAAAAGTAATGCATGATGTATCAAATTAAAAGACATAATTGGCGTTTTATACGGGTAATTGACGTTTCATTTATTGAAAGCCATTTAATTGGATTAACATAGTAGTTTGCTTGACATCTGTCAGTAAAATTAAGCATGCGTAGGAGAATAATCGGGTAAGCACTGAACACAGTGGTGATTTCAAAAGATTTCCCTCCGGGATATTCTTTGGTTAAACAGTGCGTAAAAGTAGTACTGACAAGGTACTGGTAACACAAATTGAATGGCGAGAGAGGAATTTTGTAACTCCGGGGTAGAGATTTTCACCCCGTTTACCACCTGAAATCGTCTCTGACTGAACATGTTCCTGTGATCTCCGCTGGATGCACGTACGAGGAAGTTCCCTGCCTAACACAGGAATATCGCAGCAGCAGTAATATAATGTTCATGGCATATAGTGCCATCTATGGAGGAAATATATATATCAGTTTCAACTGTCTAGCTGCATCAGTTCGTTAGAGGCAACCGTTTCAGTTGAGCGTTGATCTCTCTTACTGCGTGACAGCGCTCCAGTCCACACGGCTGTTGTTGCCAAAAATACAGTGAAAATCTGTGGCTTCGAGAAGATTCAGCATCCACCTTATAGCGCGGATTTACATCCATCCCGACTGATTCAAATGACTGCCTCCAACGAACTGATGTAGCTAGACATTTGAAACTGCTGCATTTTTTCATAGATGTGGCATTAACGGCTTATTGCACTGTACAACGAATTTAAACTTCCTTTTTCCGTCCTTCAAATGAAATTATGTGATTGGGTTACTATCTGCGATGAGGCGCAATATAAGAAACAAGTTCTCCCAATTTACACAAAGTTTCGTTCTTAGTGAACAAATAATTCGGGGATGAGGGAAAATCCACGTCTATGAACAACGGATTCCTCTTATAAAGAAGAAATATTATCATCAGCGTATATTGCAAACTATGTGCAATAATTTCCTTAAGTACATTTCATCCCCACTTATAAAAACACCATACTTTACATGCTGACCGTATAAAAACTTGTCAATTATACTAAAACTGGTACATGCTGACAGAAAAAGTAATTATGGATTTGATTTTGTTATGCAAAAATACACAGGAAAAACGTATTTCGTGTTGAACAGTGTTAATAGTGGTACGTTATTTCTGTGTTAGTCCGAATTTTTTTGTAAATACCCTCGCAACGGAGCTTCAGGTAGTAGCATATTCGTTACCGTCTTTCCATCTACATACTAACTAAATGTACTTACGAAACAGCTCAAAACGTCATTCAGAGCAGTGCATTTTATGGGAAACATTTAATGTTTACTTTATTCATGGATTAATATCTTCAATTTATTCAAATTAGAATTGAGTACACATTTGTACTGTGGGCTTTACAGCTGTACTTTCGTTGAAATGTATATAAGAATTCATGTGCATATTTTCTGATCCGAGCTGCCTAAGGTGCTGATTATCCCAACTATACTTTGGCCGGCGAACGATGATTTCTGACAGGACGACTGTGAAGTGCGGTGTTGCCATGTGCTTCTCGCGCAAGGGGAGAATCGTCTGCTTCCTCATTGAGGCTGAGAGGGGGGTGAGTAAAAGTTTGGCATTGTGCCGTGGTTACCATGGAGACGCGACAGGTTTTGAGTCTAAGGTTGGTTGACCTGCTGTCTTCTGCTCGCTCGCCGTGGCCTTGTGCATATCTGTCAGAAATCATCGTTCAGCGGGCAGGGTATACTTAGAACACTTTTATTTCGTAATGTCTAGCACTAGCAGTGACACACTAGGCTAGTTGTCGCCTGGGGCAAGAACTCGCTCCCCCCCCCCCCCGTGACCAACCAAACCAAAACGCTCCCAGACTATACTTAATACTGGCATAACATAGTAATTCTCGTCTTCCATTTTTTTTTCAAGTGGTAAAGCTTGATTTCAAAGTTGCAATACATAATTTAATTTATAGTAAAAGATAATTAGTATTTGATGGCCAAATAATCTGAGAGTAGTATGCTTGATATATTCGTATAGTCTGATCATAATAAGTGCAAATCACAATGTTTTTGAAATTATATCGGGATGTGCAAATGTGTAGAATGAATCAACAGTGTGTTGATTTAGGGTCCGGACATTTTACAAATTTCTTAAATCGATGTAAGTTTAATTAAAACAAAAACAACCGGAACTAAAATTTAACTTTGCAGGCTCTTTTGGCTCTAAAGATTTTCACAATGTTCTCGAAAGATAGCTCTGGAAGTTAACTTATGCTGTCTGGATATGATCCTAACATTGGTGAGTCGTTGTTCTCCTGTTACGTTTCTGAGTTTTTTTTTTCTTTTTTTCATGATCTTTAGATTGCTAAAACTTCTTTCCTTGTCTTATAGTCAAAATAAATATTTGCTCAGCTTGCACCCTTTCCAATCCAACGCCCGGGGCACAAGCCCCGTTTACTTCCCCTTTGTTACATCACTGAACACTAGACATGTGTAGAAGTTTTGAGTTTGTGTTTTTCTTTATTATTAAAAAGAAGTTGAAAATAACTGTAAAGCCCCAAAGTTTTCCTTAAGCTTGAAGGAAAAAAAGTATTGCTTCAGAAGGTGGATACGCTGTACACAGACACTCTTCGGTTGAGATATTTTTGCTTACTATCTGAAGGTCATGCCACTAGATTTATCTTCCTGCCCCTTCCCTTCACTCCGTATTTCAGTGTAAGTAATATTTTTCATGTAGCTCAAAGTTCAATCAATTGATTAAGAGAGTAAAAAGAACTACGGAGATAAAGGCATACTCTGGTGGAAAAGATGCTCCCAATTATCTGCAGTTTGTAATGAATTATACAGTATATCGGAAAATTAACGGACCTTTTTTTCTGTA
This sequence comes from Thermobia domestica, assembly GCF_964235325.1. Lineage (NCBI taxonomy): Eukaryota > Metazoa > Arthropoda > Insecta > Zygentoma > Lepismatidae > Thermobia > Thermobia domestica. The sequence continues at coordinate 227,665 of NW_027655909.1, forward strand.
CAGATAACCACTAGCTCTATTTATTGAAGCAACAGACCATTGGACAGCTGGATATCTGCTCAACAAAACGAGACCACAATCATGAGAACCGATTAACAGAGTTGTCAAGTTATACAACAAACGTGAGTGTGTCTGGTGTTCCTTTCTCACAAAAACCGATGGAGAAAAAACCCAATATTAAAGCTAGGTAAACCATTTATACAAACATTGGAAATGATGAAATAAGTGTATGGTGATGAGTGCTTATCTCGTACACGCGTGTTCGATTGGTATACGCGATTCTGGGACGGTCGTGAGTCCTTGGAGGACGACCCAAAGCCAAGCAGACCGAGAAACAAAAATCGCGATGAGTTGTTGGTACAAGATCACGAAATGGTCACCCACAATGCGAATTCGACTGTAAGATGAATGGCCGAGGAATTAAATACGACGAAAGACATGATTCACACAATTTTGACAAAGGATTTAAAGAAACGGAAAGTCTGTGCTCGATTTATTCCGTACACCATGTCACAGAACCGTCGCAGTTCGACTTTTTGGTGAAAAAACAAATATGTCTGCTTTCACATCATCTTTATTCGCCTGATTTATTGCCGTGTGACTATTTCCTATTCCCAAAATTAAAATTGGCCATGAAAGGAACATTTTATGACAATGTTACACACGTCCAGTCAGTCGTGACGGGTCATTGAGGCGATTTTGAAAAACTCTATGCTAGCATTGGTTGAACGTGCCCACGGTGTATTGTATAAATAATGAGGTAGTTAGGGATTTTTTGCTTGTTAGATATCAATTAACAGATTAATAATTTCCTTTTTCAACAAGCAAGACTTTATTTTACATGAATTAAAGATTAAAAATACAAATTTAGATTATGCTCTCTCGCAGGAAACCATTTGTTTAGCTTGGAGCCTTATATAAATGACAGCGAGTTGGTACAACTGAAAAATACAACTTACGTTATGAATGCTGATATTCCACCCATGTTATGCAGTTTGTGTGGTTGGTTGCTGAGAAATTTTTTGGACCTCTCCCTTACCTTTTTATATTGTATAAATTTCGTCAGCCAAAACCCTGAGGTTTTTCATAACAGCCTTGTTTGTTCACTTAATTACTTCTTACGCTACGTGACTGCCGGAGAACCTCATTAGTCCACGATAAGTGTGACTGTTTACCCCAAAATTTTTTTGTAATTTAACTTAAGTACACATACATTTTTTAATCACTAAAAAACAATGTTAAAAAATCTTTTTTGATATATTTTTTGAAACCTGTTAAGCTAACTTTTTTTTTTTTTTTTTTTTACTCCTGTCATAGTTTCATTACAGTATTGATGCGGAAGGGATGTATTTTGAATAAAAAGAACTACGGTTAGTAAAATACCAAATTCTTTTTTTTATTATTTAAAAAGTTCCGTTATTTTTCCGACATATAGTGTATTTCTGATTCTATCATACGGCTATTTGTTTGGTACGACCACAAGTTACTGTTGAAGTAATGCAGAAGGCAGTAGCTTAATATCAATTTTATATCAGCAAGAAATTTGAGAATTGTTTACGGACAATGTAGAATGCAGTAGTAGACAAATATTTTTACTGAAGCGAACTTTTTGATGATCCACTGAGATGTCAGAGATATCTGCTTGAACTCAATTACGGCATCCACTACAGGAGAGAAGCTCGCCATTTCACTAAAATCTGAAAATTCATGTCTTTGCCCCATTTTGTATGAATAAGAGACGAGCAGGAAGCGAATATATGGGCTTAAGACTGCCAATTCACATTAACGTAGCTTACAGTAAGTACGGCTACCTGAAGCATAGCAGGCAGCTGTCTGTAAGTGAACAGATCTCATTTTTGAATAGTTTATGGCCTTGCTCACTCGTACAGGCAACGCAAAAGTTCACTGGGAAGCTGAATTATAAAAGGGAATTAAGCGGAAAGCTTAAAATTCGCTATATTTTCTCAATCATAAAACCATTTTTGAATTATCTTTAGTAAATTAAATCTTTATTAGCTTCTGATGTATTATTGTTATACTTTCGCCTCACAAGGGAATGAAACAACTGAAAGGTGGAAATCTAGCACTCAATATATAGCGTTGGGAAGGATTCACCGAACTGTATACGGAATGCAAAGTAATTTATGCAGAATGAAAACGGATTGCGAGAAGAAATGCAGAATGTCTACGCGTGAAAGTAAGACTAACAGTTGATGTACTGGCCCCGTGGGCGAGTGATAAAGGCAGTCGACTCCTGTGCCTGGAGTGGTGGTTTCAAATCCCATCGGTAATTATCGTGAGAAGGATGAAAACTTCCCCTCCGTAGGTTTTGTCCCTCTCTATTCTGGCCAAAAATTTTGGTCCTCAATCAAATAGCTCTTGAGGTTTTGAGTCCCTCGAAAGCAGACAGACAGAGCAAATATACAGGGTGTTACAGAAATGTGTGGCAAGGTTTCGGGAACAGATTTCTTACATCAGTTCATATTGATCTGTGCTCAAAAGTGGATATTTTCGGAGTTATAGGGTGCCGAAAACGTAAAACAAGTGAACTTTAAAAGTTCATAGCTCCACTACTATGGTACTTATAGTAGTCGAGTCAAAACATTACTGAGGGACTGGTATGTGAACTATCCAAATATCCATGTTTAAGAATGCTCCAGTACTCGCACACCAATTTTTAGATAGGTAGATGGAGAGAGGTCAACTACTTCCAAACAACCTCTCTAAAAATGATTGTGCGAGTACCAGAGGTTCTTAAACATGGATATTTGGATAGTTCACATACTACTTCGTCAGTGATAGTGTTGACCCGACTACGATCGGTTCTATTGTAGTGGAACTATGCACTTTTAAAGTTCATTTCATCACGTTTTCGGCACCCTGTAACTTCGAAAGTATGCACTTCCGACCACAGGTCCATATGAACTTTTTTTTTTATCTTATTTTGATCACATTTTGTGACACATTTTTATAACACCCTGTATAAAGAAGTTTTAGTAGAACCAAACTGATTAAAAGTCAAGGTTTCTCTAAGACTTCTATCAAGAGATCATATAATACTTACGTAAATAAATATGGTAAAAGTAATAAGCTCGTAATATTTATGTAACTTTTGAAGATATATTATTAAAAGTTTATATATATTTGTATGATTATGAATACTTGTTTTTTGCCTTACATTAAAAGTGTTTTTCACTAATAAGTTATCATGTATCAGTTTTAAACTGTATAGCCGCGTCAGCTTACTTGAGGCAGTCATTTGAATCAGTCAATTCATCATCCACCCTACAGTTCAGATTTAGCAGTGCGTTCTTGGCGACAAGAGCCATATAAACTGGAGGAGCACTGTCAGTGCGGCATACGAGCTCAACACACACGACTGGTTCAAATGGTTTGTTTTCAACGAGTTGACCCGCTAGACGGTTAAAATTGATACATCATGTCTTCCATAAATGGCACTACGTGCAATAACCGGCTTATTGCGAATTGCGCGATATTTCATTGTCAAGCTGGAAGCTTTTAAAATACCTTCGTATATTCACAAAAGAAAGAAAATGGTGGAAATAGTAAGAGAGAGAGAGAGAGAGAGAAAATGGTTGTGGTAATTGCGTATGGCAGTTGTCGGTGTATGGCGAAATTACATGGGTATGGCTCACTGTGTCTGATGGATAATGGGCCTGACAACGTCTGGGTCTCGAATCACGAATTTCTGGCCTTAAGGTTACATCACACATAGTGTGCCGTGCCCATGCCATGCTCCGTCTGTCCGTAACTTCTAGTCAACTTCGTGTCTCTTTGTATGCTTCGAAAAAATCCGAACTGACGACCGACGAGCCACGACCGGGCTGGTTTCTGTTCGAGGGGGATCTGTCGGGGCACGGCACTTTATGTGTGAATTTAAAAAAGAGAATCCAAGAATTTTCAATGTCAGAGTCTGAAAATAAACTTTGTGGACCACGGCACGAACGGAGCAAGACACACGATCTGTGAATCAACCTTTATTCTATCACTGATGTGGCACATACGAGATGCGCAAGATGTATATACGTGAACATGAATTGAAATTGTGCTTTTCTTGGATTGGTATATATGTGGGTGTAATAGGTTTCGGTATTACAATTTATTACAGAAATACGGCGTTACGGTAGTGCTGTAAACATATTTTACAGACACATTGTATTAAGGTGCAAAGTCATTACAGTCGAAGTGGGGGTGAGAACGGGAGAGTAAGAAATGTAAAATAAATAAATAAAATAGAAACCCTTTTCGGGCTGGAATGTTTCGATATGGAGAGTTCATGTAGTTGAACACCCATAATTAATAAACTATGTGAGATTATGGATACTGTGAACCACATTTTCAGCGATTAATTATGCCTGCATGTAAAATACTGTGTATGTTAATTAGCTTTATATACGTATGGATTACTGTAATTAATTTCCAAGCTTATGACAGTAGTATTTTATTGAGCCCCTCCCCCCGTAAGTTTTTAGTGAAAGGAGTTCTCTCTCAAAACATATTAAGTGGGGGAATTTCCCCTCGTTTCTCCCCAGATTTCGTGTCCTGCATTGTAGATATAAAATACCAAGAACTATTATCTATTTTTTTAAAAAAGTTTAATTTTGCTGTTATTAAATTGCTGTTGATAAACGTAAATGGTTTAGAGGCTTTTTATTCATAAAATATCACACAAATGTATCAGATTAATACAGTGGGGCCGCTATAACTCGAAGCTGAAAGGAATAGATGAAAATTCGAGTTTTTCAAGTTATCAAGGTAGCCACACAACGAAAATTCGAGATACCAAGGTTCCTCATTCCTCATGAAAAGTAACTATGTATATAAAAACATTCGAGTTATCGATATCCAAGTGTATCAAGGTTTTCATAAAATATTAAATTAGGTATGGAAGTGCAATAGTAGTATTTATGTCATTAATAGTATTTTTGTTTCTTTTTGTAGGTAAGTTGAAAACGTACCAGGGACAGTTTAATTGGAGTTTGGTGAGTAAACAGTTCGTTGCTGAGCTTGTGACAGATTGTACGTTGCTTTTAACGTTTACGCTTACTTACTAAACCGAAAAGAATTACACTTGGCCCTGATCTCAGACAACAAAGTCAGTGGTAGCACAACGTAAGCAGATGACTGTGTAAACGGTAAACAGCCGAAGAGGTGCCAAATACAATAAAACAAAAGCGATTAATTGGAAAAAAAGGGAAGACTTCGTAAGCAACTTGTCATTACTCACAGATTACTTTCTTTTTGATTCCTATTTTGTTTCCTGAGAAGCTCCCCAGCTAAACAACACATTCGGCATATGTGTCTAGAAATCATGCAGTGTGCTTTTCTGAATTTGTTTATTCATATGTTTGTGTACGTTTTAATTGGTAAAAGCGTTTCCGTACCAAACGCCAAATATTTCGCTCATACCATTTATCTGATTGCAGAGATTGATTAGACCAACGTTTCTGAAACTAGAGATGCGCAGGAGACAAGATTTGTGGCTGTCTCGTCTCGAAAATGTGCTGTAAAAGTGATGTCTCGACTCGAAAAATGTATATTTTACTATTGGAAGAGCCGTGTCTCGACTCGAATTTTGTCAGGAAAACCCTGTCTCGACTCGTCTCGTGCGCATCCCTATCTGAAACTGTGGTCCGCGGACCACAATTGTCCCTCTCTTCTTGTAACCCCTTTAGATTTGAACATTAGTCAGAGAGAGAGAGAGAGAGAGAGAGAGAGAGAGAGAGAGAGAAATAAGTACAGTATACTCTCGATTATCCGGCTTCCATACTATCAGATATAGTTTTTTTTAAATGAAACCTTTAATAAAATGAAGAATATTTTTTTTTGAATGATCTCCTTGACTTGCAACGCTTTTATAAAAAAGCGATTTTGCCAAGGCACAGCAGTGCTATCAAGGACTTTTCCGAAAACTAAATATGATTTAAACTACTCACTGAGCAAAAGAACACGTTTATTGTAAAATATATATATATATATTAACGTGTAACAGTTTCTCTTGTGTGTTGAAATAACAAAACAATTGATAATACAATTATTGTCAATAATACCCAAATAAAATCTACTACTTTTTTTTTTTTTTTTTTTAATCCGCTGTAGCTCAGTCAGTGGACAGGCTAGAGGAATTTGGATCATCGCTTCCGCTCACTTACCATTTTTCAGTCATTATTAATTGGTCAGCAGCTCATAGTGAAATATTCTTCAAAAATGACAGTTCTTTGATTACACTACAAACAGCTTTTCACTTAAAGTTTGCTATTCCACGTAGCGAAAGTATTCCTGATCAGAAGACTTATGTTGCACTGTGTCCACACTCCTGAACAACAGGTTCACTGTTGGAATATGAAGACTGCGAGACAGTCTATTTTATCGTTCCCAGAACGTACTGCAAGGAAGCATGCTGAAGCTGTTGGGCATTCTGCGGAGAACAAAGTAATTACAAGCTGTTTCCAATACCGTTTTATGTTTTTCAGTAAACGTTCTACCTGCAATTTTTTTTTATTTCCCTTTCAAATATGGGAGATTTTTTGGGTCACCCTGTATAAGCATACTGGTGTTACTATTGTTATATACAGTGGCGGATCCAGGATATGATCAAGGGAGGGGCTAAACCATAATTTGCCGTTTTATCCAGTGTAAAGCTGAATTGAAGTCCATTTTATCCAGAGTAAACCTGAGCGTCAAGGGGGGGGGCTATAGCCCCGTAGCCCCCCTTAGATCCGCCCATGTATATATATATATATATATATATATATATATATATATATATATATATATATATATATATATATATATATATATATATATATATATATATATATATATTTTAAATCGAAGTTGCTTTCGAATGGGACAGAAATTCTCCGTAGAACATTCTGACAAGCAGAAGTTATCCTAACTTGAAAAGTGAGGAACGCTGGATTATTTGTTATCTCTTGAAGGCTGACGAGGGGATGTGTGTTTTTGTGCTTCAAGCAACTAAGTTTAGAATTATACGTATTTAAGAAAGATGAATAGTGTATTTCCAGCCAGCCACCTGCATAAAATAGCTTTTCCGATATAAACTCTGTGAGGATTTTGTAGCAAAAATCAAGCAACCTGAAGGCTTTACAAAAATAGCTATTTTACACTCGATTCGTAATTAATACTATAAATGAAAATGTCATCTGAGCGGTTTCCGTATTTCTAGTTGACTGTTCCATTCCATTTCTTGTGTTGCACGGCAGTTGAAATGCCGTTGGTGGTTTATGCGATAATGAAATATCAAGGTTCGTAATTATCTAGTCGATCGGGGGGGGGGGGGGATTTGGTGGCTAGCTGTGTATTAAACTTCGTATCCAACGCGTGTTTTTTTTTTTTTTTCGCTCTCCATGTGTTTCTGAGTTTGATGTATTGATCGGCCCACTGACATAGAGAGCAAGAGAGAAAGGGGCATGTGAAATCGTCCATAGTAGATCTCGTGCTGCCATCTGTATTCAAATGAGCGAATCCATTAACTGGAAACAGGAAAGCGAAGAAGGAATGCTACCGTGGAGTACTCCGCATCTAGTTTTCAATATACTAGATCCTCAGAGAACTTCGTCTTGATATAGAAATTATTCTTTTTCATCATATGAGCGTTCCGGGTAGTAAGGGCCAAGTCAACAAAGGCATGTTTTGGGGAAAATTCATATTAAACTTTCTCTATAAAGTTAAACTCAACAGTACTCTTTCAGTTACTTGTAGTTATTGTAATTGTTGAGATTTCTGCTATTATTATTATTATTATTATTATGACCGGTATCAGTAGTAGTAGTAATAGTAGTAATAAATAAATAAATAGAAATCATCCGATGTTGAGCTCGACGTTACTGCCTAGATTGCCTCGTATCTTCTACCAGGTCACTCAGAGTACAGTTTCTTTTCCAACAATGTCCTAACATCGTTTTAATTATTTCACTTTAAATTCTTTCAACCTTATTTGTGCTAATGACCTTCATTGGTTGAGCGTTCTAATCAGCCAAATTTTCCCATTCTCTTCATCGTACAAATTTCGAGAAACCCAAGAGCAATATCTATTGACATACTATTGAAATTTAGAAGCGTTTTGGATTGCATTTTTAAAATTATCCAATTGTTATGTGTAATTTGGATCTCGATTTGGATGTCAATTTTCTTAGGAATCTGGAGAATTGAAAAGCGAATTGAAAAACTATCTTATAGTTTATAAGGATGTATCGATATATCGGTATCGGTGATAGTGGCCACTTTTGGGAGTATCGGTATCGGCAAGTGGACACCGATATTTACCGATACATTTTCCGAACTATTTTCAGTTTATTTAATACTAACAGTGATATTTATATCTCATCGGTTTCGTTTAGACTTAAAGTTGACCTAAATTATTATCAATTGTACAATCGATTTCTTTATAACATGTATACGCCTTTGATTTCCACTACTCGTACTCAATTCATATTTTTAGTCCCTCGATGCCAAAATAGTGGTGAAGAAAAGTCAAAGGTCCTCAGTCAGGATCATGGGCAGCTGAAGAAAATTTTCTAGGGGGGGGGGCATTCCATGGTTGTTATATTACGTCTGATATTTAATATACGTGGTTTGTTATATTACGTATACATTTTTGTGAGCCAGGGGGGATCCCATTCTGCCCTCCCCCTTCGGGCGCCCATGGTCAGGATAGTAGACCCGTAATTTGAATCCCAAACGATACAGAGGTTTCGATTCAGAAGAAAATGCTATGGAACAAACCCAGAAGACGCTCACTTTGTCATTATTTTCTTTTGTTTACTGGTTAAAAACAATTCTAAAGTTAATAAATATTTTTTAGTTTTCGACTTCGCTTAAATATCCCTCTAATATTTTACGGTATACACACCAACACCTGGTTCAGCACACATAATTTTGTAAACAATAAAAATTTGTAACAGTAGGATCCATTTGCATTATATGTATGTAACAAAGACTAGTAAATACAATGTAACTATCAAAGTACATTATCACTCTAAATATCAATCATTGACTCTTAGAATTAAGTTTACACTATACAGTATAAGTATTTGCTGCTTTTTAGTTCATTTTATGTGAACTGGATTAAACTTAGAGGAAACATACATTTCTTTTGTGTGTGTGTAGAACGTAATATGAAATTGTGCTTTTTGTCTTTTAATGTCAAATTTTGGTCTTCTATCTAATACATGCTATTACAATGTTGATCATTTCATTATTCTGAAAACTCCTGATAATATATAAGAAATATGTCCAAAAGTATCGGTATCGGCAGTATCGGCCTTCTCAGTATCGGGTATCAGTGAAAAAGTGGTATAGATATATCCATAATAGTTTATTCTCTATCTATCACCTTTCGCTAGGAAACTAGGGCTCATTAATATGTAGAAAATGGAAGTCAGCAATAGTCTTTCAGATAAATTTATTTTCGTTTCTCTTCACTTTTCTTTTGTGGGATCTTGTGAAGATTTTAACATCATTAACTTTGGCCTTACTTCTAAGGACGTCCTTCAGTTCTTGCACTGCATCTTCGTTCTTGCATCGAATTCAGTTCAATAGCATTTCTTTTCTTTTCTTTCTTTTTAGTGTGTATTATGATTTTCATAACGTTGCGCAACGTTAATTGGGTAATCAAACTTTTTTTTTTTTTTTTTTAAGGTATTATGAAAACTGAATAAGCATTGGACATGCATGTATTGTGGTGGTCTAAATGTCAATGAAATACAACTAAATATTAAAAGAACAAGTGAGGCCGACCTTCTCAGTCGTTTTTCACAAGTAAATGTAAACAAACTGAAGTAATTATTTGCGGGACGCAGCTGTCTCCAGCTACATCGGAGTCCACAAAGTTGTCTAATGGAATGTTACATATGAGTTTCAGGAATTTCTTTGCGTTCCTCCATAATACATAGACGGAAGACCTGATCGTCGTTTTTCACAACCAGAAACCGGAAGAAGACAATTTATGTAAGATTTTGTTCTTCTCAGAACTTGTTTCCCTTTCTGTCCTTCCCGGCTATTTGGGTATTTTATAAAATAAATTTTAAACAACTTCCCTACTTACACACATATACACACACTTTCTGTATGATACAGTAGCATTACTTTGAATGTATGGTTTAAGTTTCATCCACGAATCTATGGTACTTGGGAGTGACACAGCATCTGAAATTAACTTTCGTCCTTAAGTTTTTGGACACCAGTGTATTAGAAACTAGCGTGACTGACACTCACGCGCCTTATGTTTATAATAAGGATTAAAAATGTATTTAAATATTTCCAGTTAGATGTTTATGCATCCCGTAACTCTTAAATGTTGTGAAGTCTGCATATTAACGTTATTCTTAGACTGTTTTTTCTTTCTTCATAATAAAGATACACGAGTTCCTTTTTCTTTTCCTTTGTATTACGCAAATCTGTGCGCCTACTTTTTCTATATTTTGCTCAGTTATGTAACCTGTATTCCATTGTTACTAATCATAATAATCAGTATCTGGTAGAGTGTACAGTACATACGTTGTTTCTGCTAACGAAGCGTTCATTTACACTAGAGCTTGAACATAAAGATTTCTTAAAGCAACGTGAAAGACGCTTATATGCTTCAGCGTTTGCCAAATATATTTTTTTTCTTTCTTTTTGTATGAAAGGACTGCAGTGTTTATTGTTGAACGAACTTCTGTTATTCTTTCTTCCCCTTGATTCCAGCTACTTTCTCATCATAATTCACTTGCACTAATCACTGATCTTCTTCATGAAATGAACTCTTTTTAAGTTTTACGTCCCACGGATATGCCAGCTACGCTAAAGGAGACAGTGATGATGAGAAATGAATGAAGTGGTGGAATGAAGAAAGTGAGAGGAGGCGGGAGAACCCCGAGGAAACGCACGCACGCGGTGTTTGTCCACCACAAAGCTCACTTGGCGCGAGCTGGGATCGAATCAAGGACCTCATGCATCAGAGGTGAACAGTTCTGCCAGTGAGCCATCATTCCCCCTCCGGATATAGTAGATATACGCATAGACTAATCCGTGTTGTATCACAGTATAATGTAAAATGTAGGCCTACAGAACAATACTTTTACGTGATGTAGGTAAATTATATTAAATATCGGCTGTAGTACTTTTGAAATTCGAATAAATTAATTCCTCAAACATTCGGATAAAATTATTCGCATAACGCGAATAAGTTGTTCCAGTAATTGAAGAGCAGTAATTAATAATTTGTTTTCTGTTGTTGCTCCATAAATTATTATTATTTACAGAAGATTCTATATTATCTCCATTATTCTTTTGCAGAGTAACGTTGAATTTGAGTCGAAAGCATTACGATTCCGTTGATTTCTTAATTTCGTCCTAATTTTCTGTCTGAAAAGATTGAAATCAAGCTGTGTTTCGTTGTTTGAAGATGTGAAACGTTGCCTGATTGTGTTCCTTTCGTGTAGGGTTTACATATGTTTAGTAAAAACTGATCCACCCAAAATTGTTCACATCACACGCCTCTTACATTGAAAGTTGCCACCCAATTTCCTGATTTTGCTACAACACTCGAATTCATGAAATAACGCAGTGCAAATGCAGCTTTTTTTAAAATGTCAAAGGTTAATTTGAATTTCGTTATTTTACGATTTGGCGCAGTGCATCAAACAATTATCCTAAGTGCGAGAAGATGATTCGTATGCTTTAATAAAAATGTTGAAAAATGTGGAGATAGAGGCACCTCGTGTGTCACCACACCCAGGAGAAGTAAACGTCACTTGACGGCGACCACCTCGCCCTTATCTGTAGGTGGAGGCAGCCTTGGACAAAATACAAGATGCATCACGATGGACTAGAATCCAATGAAGGACACCGCCCAGATAATCTGGCAACGACCATTCTGATTTATGGGTACTCCTGGATTACTTTGTTTCCGAGATGCAGAACGCATTTGGACACACTTCCAATGTATAGTAGCATCTAACCATAATTGGTAAATGCTAGTATAGCCCATTGTCACCATGGTGCTAGTAAAATCATTTCGTTTCCATTGCAGTATAATGCAGTTGAGGCGGTAAACTTTTAATTCTTTCGAACACTATCACAACAGGACCATGAGCATTCTTGCTTATAATGTGCTGTATTACAAAGCGCAAAATACGAGTAGTATTAATTGTTGATGGGATCAAGTGGCATGAATAAACTTCTACATATTTCGTGTTTTCCACAACACAAGCACACCTGCAACTGATAATAGAGTAGCAAACAGTTCATATATATCTATATCTCGCTCGTACAAAATATTGTTTCAATACTCATCAGGAAGCTGTAGTGGCTCAGTGGTAGAGCGTTCACTTCAGGTACATGGGGTCCTTGGCTCGATCCCAGTTCACGCCAGGTGAGCTTTGTGGCGGACAAACATCGTCTGCGTGAGATTTCTCGGGGTTCACCTATTCCGTCCCACTTTCTTAATTCCACTATTTCATTCATTTCTCATCCTTACCGTCTGCTTTAGTCTAGCTGTCAGAATCGTGGGACTTAAAACAAAGATTTCATTTTATTTTGATACTCGTCAGGACTATCTCGTAAATTGCGAAGCGAATGATGTCGGTGAGAATTCCGTATCGAGCATAAATAAATCATTTTGCATGGCGCGTATTGATGATACTATGAGTGCATTCTCGACAACAGTAGTATACTGTCATAAAAGTGTCTTACAGATTGATTGGTCATCCCTTTTTAGACTTCCAAACTATGCTGGGCATAAGTATCGGAAGCCTTGTCCGTCCGTCTGTCCGTTTATGGACGGCTATCAGAGCAAAAACAGTAAGATATATCAGATGCGGTGTTTTGAAATCGATTCATCGTCCCAAGGGTAGGTTCGATCTCTTGCATTAACCCTTTATTCAAACTGAAAGTGGTTCAAATCAACGGTTCTGTTTCAACGTTTATTGCCATAAAACGAAAACGTTAACGGTAGCGAGAAGCTTTTCTTTTCTTTTCTTTTCTCTTTCTTAAAAAAAAAAAAAAAAAAAAAACTGCACTATCTCAGAGATGCACTATGTTCCATTACAATCCCGAACACACTACCAAAGTCATGAGCTTCCTCGTGGCTAAGCGGTTAACGTACTCGCCTTTGGCCCGTGGGATGCTCGTGTTCGATTTCCTGCGGAAGCTCATGTTCGGATCCCACATTAAGCTGTAGGTCCAAGTCTCATAGCCTTGCTGCTGAAAGGGACGCAACTAAAAATCAAGTAGATTTCAGTTCACATTAGTTGCGGTAACGCAGTGTCGAGCCTCTTCCTTAACCGTGCCCTCCTAGTGGCAGCGCGCGCTACAGAACGTTGTTACACGGATTCTGGGTTTTATTCCCTTGGGGAGAACCTTGAAATTGGAAGTTATTACGGTGGTTTGGATTCCTTAAAATGTACTTCCATGTCTCACATAGCCTTGATGCTAAAAAGGGACGGCAATTTCCAATCCAGCTAAGCTATGTCGGATGTGTTTCATTGGCATATTCTTAATTAAGAGCGTAACTGTACCTGTTCACTTCTCAGTTTCGTTTTGAGTTTGAAAATCTTTAAAAGTAACTTGGTCAAAACTCAAACACCGCCAAGTGAACTTTGTGGTGGACAAACACCGTGTGCGTGGGTTTTCTCGTGGTTCTCCCGTTTCCTCCCACTTTCTTCATTCCACCATTTCATTCATCTCTCATCATTACCGTCTCCTTTAACGTAACTGGCATAACCGTTGGACGTAAAACTCAAAAATTTCATTTCATTTCATTTTTCAAAACTCAAACATAAAATTTGCAAATATGTCTTACTTATAAGTGATTATATGAAAATTGAGTTTATATATTGAAAAAAAAATGCTCAAATTGAAGGAAATGTTTTTAGCAGAGTATGTACCTTTTTTTCGCAGCTACTGCATATTATCAGGTGTTGTTCTATAACTTCGTTTTTTTTTTTTTGTTTGTAGTACAACATAGATGTTATTATTTCGTATTTTCTTCTCATCTGAGCAGGCGATATAATAATACACGGGCATCCAAAGTATATTACGGTTTGTGTGTGTTTTCCTTTTCTTCTGGAGTTGCAGAAAATTTCTTACAATTCTACATGAGTCTAATGATATGCTTTTTCAACGTCCTGTGGACCACTCCGGTATCCGATATGGCTATTGATAGGCCTATTATTTTCACTTTTTGGTCTTCCATTGGTCTTGAGTTTTGGCTTAGTTCAGGGGCTTTCAAACTTTCTGCAGTTGAGGCTCCCCTCAAACACCAAAATCTGAACGCGCCTCCCCTGTCAAAAATGAAATTTATCAACAACATAAATACATGTGTCCCTAAAAAGAAAGACTATCACTATGATAAACTAGGTCTCATTTATTACTTACTAATGGAAATTTCTCATTAACACACGTGATCTACATTGCACACACTGACTATCCCTTTTAAGGTTATTAGCCGATGTTAGTAATTACAAATCGTAGTAAGTCAGATATTTAGTTAAAATTGAAAAACACGAGCAGCGAGGGAATTTAGATAATAAAAACCGGTACATTTAAATGTTGAGCAAAGTCAATGGGATGTATGAGCTTGTTTTGATTCACACAATTTATTAAATGTCGGGACGTATTTTGAAATGGCAAGATGCATCTCTTTCTGGAGATTTATTTTTGACTTATATTTGGATTTGATCACTGCCATGGCTGAAAATCCGGTATCCGCAGAGATAGGAAGTTGCGAAAGGAAAGAGCACTCGCAAGGCCTGATCGTATCTGAAACAGAGGGGATACAAAGGCTTAGTAAACTATGTATTACTAAAGAAGGGTGCAGACTTGATTATGCGTGTTTCATTATAAATATGTTACTTAGTAGGATCTTCTCTTAAAAGTTCTCGCGCCTTCCCTGACAACTTTCGGTGCCTCCCCAGGGAGGCGCGCCGCACAGTTTGAAAACCCCTGGCTTAGTTATTTCAATTTTTGTATTTTTTCTCTCTGTGTGCGTTCTGGAGGTTTCACGTGTTTAGGATTGTGATGTCTGTTAGGTCTCTTCTTTCTTCTTGCTTATTGTGTCGATGTCCTGCTTTCTTTGCTGTACTTTTATCAGTTAGTACTGTTCTGTCCCAATAAAGTAATAGTATACAATCACGCTAACAGATGTCACTTTCGCCTGCCTCATGTTAATTATTAATAGTAAACAGTCACGCCAACAGATGTCACTCTCGCTACCTCATGTTAATTATTAATAGTAAACAATCACGCTAACAGATGTCACTTTCGCCTGCCTCATGTTAATTATTAACAGTAAACAATCACGCCAACAGATGTCACTCTTGCCTGCCTCATGTTAATTTTTAATAGTAAACAATCACGCTAACAGATGTCACTCTTGCCTGCCTCATGTTAATTCTTAATAATAAACAATCATGCTAACAGATGTCACTCTTGCCTGCCTCATGTTAATTCTTAATAGTAAACAATCACGCTAACAGGTGTCACTCTTGCCTGCTTCATATTAATTATACTTGCCTTAATCGTCGTCTACCTTATCGTAAAGAGTATAATCCTCGCTGCATGTCTTGCTGCATCACCACATGACCCCGCAAGTCATACTCATTATTAATACCCATTATTAATAATATTGAAATAAAGTTGGATTGACATTGCCGACGTAGATGCGATTTATACTAAAAAAAAAAAAAAATCATGAGTATCTTACACAAAAACGACCTCTGCTACATTTCCATTTGCGAAAGCAATTATCAGTCTCATTTGTGTCAATTTGACTCAGCATCGCTCTGCCTTATGACTCCCTCAACCTCACGTACATGGTGGGTCAGATTTTAGTCACACGTTGTGAAGTTCTCCACGTCTGAATGATCATGAAAAAAAAAAATCATATAAAGCATTCGAGAGGCGAATGATTTTAAGAATATCTCCATTTAGATCGAGCGTGTAATTTGATCATATGTGTCGAGTCTCGCCGCAATAATTTGAGGGCCATAACGTATGTATATGACGAGGAAAGGAAAGCGTTGATTGAATCGTTGATAAACATTTGATGGCTGTACGAGGAAACCCTGGAGTTCCGTGTAAATCCTCGAATTGATTTGCTAGTCGCGGTCATTGAAGAAGACAGTTTGTGGAGAGCGTTATTAGATTTTGGCTGTGCAAATGCATAATTGAGTGACTGAGTTGTATTGAGGGGATGGCTTCCACTACATTTGATGTACAACTGGAGGATGAAGCTGAGTAGGAAATGCTTTCAACTAATTGGAAGGGAATCTCAGCTGATGAACAATTTGTAACCACTTGTCATTGTAGATTAGAAATGCGTGTTTTACAAATCTCTATTGCATGTCCTATAGTCTTTGGTTCTTAGCGGCAAAATAACACTGACCGACACTAATGGGTTGCTAGAAATCACTGATTATCTTCAGTTGCGTGTTAGTGAAATCCTAAATTTGGAATCTCAATCGATTTCCTGTATTACCTGCGATAAATTACTTAATACTAAACGGGTGTTTATATTCTGATTACATTTTTCATTCTGTAATAACCTTGTAGTAGAGGGGTTTGCGCACGTGACGCAACACCATTCCCGTGTAGGCATGAAATTTTAAATTTCAACCCAGTGATCGCCAAACCGTCGATCGCGAGCTACTAGTAGCTCGTGGGGACACTTTCGGTAGACTCAAAATGTAAGTTTATAGGCAATAAACAAAGTGTAAGATTTTTTTAAAAGTTGCTAGTTCTTTTGGTTGGTAGCTCACAGTAGAATTTAAAACGGTACGATAGCTAAGAAACTTCGTAAGTTTGGCGGTGACTGTTCTAACACAACATTTTGACATTGGAGTTATTCCTGTATATAACATTAACATTTATTTTTAATATTATATACTTTCCGTAACTAACAAATTCCGCAAAACTCGTAAAAATTACTAGTTTTTATACAATATATCTTGTTCTTTGAGTCTTTCCCACAATCCTCATTGCTTCAAGCAAGATTAGTCAACAATTAGTAAAAACTAGTCTCCCTCTCTTCGCAAAAAATATATATATACAGTGCGTTCAAGAAGTCGCTCTGCAGTGGATTATGGCAAAAAGATACATATAGAAACACTCTAATACAGTAAATATTGAGAATGGTTAATCTTAGCTTGAAAGCACAGCTCAATCCTCCTGCTTACTTTTGCGAACACTCGAAGCAAAGGTTGGTGATCGATAAATTCTATGTGATAATGTCCCTCAGTACTTTAATAGTTTTAGGTCGATCCTGATACTGTTTAGCTACTTTTCAATGAATAGTGTTCCACATGTTCTGTATACTTGTCATCCACTCGATTGTTAACATAGTAACACATCTGTATTATTCGATACTCAACCTATCTATGATTGATCTTTGAACACAACTGGTAATAATGTAACACGAACAGACTTCTATTGTGCAGTATGCATAATCTCTGTTGAATTGAACGTGAAAGTCAAAGTTCCTTTACACATTGATTCCCAGTGATTCTAAAGTACAACGCTTCATGTAAAGCGATGAGCTTGCTTCTATGAATTTTATTATTAACATTTATCACTTGAATAGGAAGAAGTGATAAACGTTTCAGCCTATGAACGTGATACTGGAACTAAACGTTTCAGCCTATGAAGAGGGTGACCAATAGGAGGCCGAAATGGAATGGAAGATTCGTTCCTGTCTGTGTTAGACGTTTGCTTAACATACTCGTACACAGGAAGAAAAGTGCATGTTACGTAGTGTCTCGCAAAAAAATACTTAATCCACTACGGAGCCACTTTTTGAATGCATGCGTGTATTCGATCGTAATGCAATGCGATATATATATATATTTTCTGAGATTTTGCAGTCAGCCCTTTCTTGATTTTAAAACCTGCCAAAAATGAGAGTGTGAATTTAAGAACTTTTGCACAAAAAAGCCGGTTTTGATGCAATATGGCGTATATATATTTTTTTGAAACTTCGAAACCACCACGTCTGGAGTTCAAATTCGGTAATTTAATCCTCTCCTTCTACATGAATAAAAATTGTTTCTAAAATTGTAAAAAAAGAGGTTTAAGAAACGGATCATTTCGTACGTTAAGTACTACGAAGTAGCAGTAATTTACGTTAAGTACTGGT
This sequence comes from Thermobia domestica, assembly GCF_964235325.1. Classification (NCBI taxonomy): domain Eukaryota; kingdom Metazoa; phylum Arthropoda; class Insecta; order Zygentoma; family Lepismatidae; genus Thermobia; species Thermobia domestica. The sequence goes on from NW_027655909.1 coordinate 245,822, forward strand.
ATTGTTTGGTATTGAAATAAGAGGGAAGAGGATAATATATCCCACCTGCTGAAAGCATTTTAAAATATGTATATAAAAACATTACTTGAGATTGCAATTGTCGCTAATGTTCTTACCTTTGGTGCGGATGGTCCCGGGTTCGATTCGCGGTGGGGACACTGTCATCCTCAATGGCTTTTTGCTGAGCTTTCCTTATTCACACCAGGCAAATACCGGGATTATACCCAACATAATGGTCACAGGCCGCTTATTTCCTTTATCATTCCTTTCTTCGCCCGGTAATGTGCTCGCCGAGAGACGTCATCCATCATACATGACATGCTAACATGACTATGCGTGCCGAAATTCCAGAAATCTAATTCCTAATTCCTAATTTGAGGTTGAAATTGGTGACTTTTAAGGGGATACAGACCTAAGTGTAAAATAATAACAAAGTCGCTCACTTCTACTGGTACAATATGTTAATTATATTTTATTTCTCATACGAGACAACTTATTATTCATATATATATATATATATATATATATATATATATATATATATATATATATATATATATATATATATATATATACAGGGTGGTAGGTAACTCCACCGACAAACTTCGGGAGGTGATTCCTCATATGAAATGAAAGAAAAAAGTTCTAATAAACATGAGACAAAAAGCATCTCCTTTCAGAGTTATGAACCACCGAAAATTCACGTTTCGAAACGCTCTGCCTTAGAAACTATAGGACCGATCCCAAGCGGTTTAAGGAATTACAAAGAAACTAGTATGCGCTCTATCTAAATATCCATGTTCTACCGTGGTCCGTTATCGGCGAAACGAACTGTAAAAAGGAAGTTGATGTATAGGGGTATTCCTTTAAGTACTAATGGCATGTTCATTTCGCCGATAACAGAGGATGGTAAAACGTGGATATTTAGATAGATCGCATACTAGTTTCTGTGTAATTTGTTATACCGCTTGGGATAGGTCCTATAGTTTCTAAGGCAGGGCGTTTCGAAACATGATTTGTCGAATTTTCGGCGGTTCATAACTCTGAAAGGAGACTTTTTTGTCCCATGTTTATTAGAACTTTTTTCTTTCATTTCATATAAGGAATCACCTCCCAAAGTTTGTCGGTGAAGTTACCTACCACCCTGTATATATAATATGATGCTTTGCCAGTGGAGAGATCTTGCGTTAAATTTTCCAGTTTTATGTCATTAAGTTTGGTATGGAAAACTAACATCGAACTCCATGAACGAAGAACCAACGAAAGTCCACAGAAATACCATTGTCATTATCTCTTGATATGAGATATTCCAAAATAATCATTTTCAGTTGGCCGATTGTGACTGACCAGTAGCTTCTGCCAACTCCAGTTTTCATGTCAGCTCTCTGTGTAGTTTTCAGAGAATAGGAACAGCAGACTGTTACATCACACGATATCTAGTTGGGAAGGACTGCACTAAAGCGATGCTATCAGACTAAGGCCGGAAAACAATGAAAACTATGTTTGCAATTTTTTTTCTCCAAGCAGACATTGCATTCCGTTTACTTGTGAATTTGCAGCGAATCTCATATGGAAGTCTGAAACGCCAACCATTTAGCCAAGGCAAAGCCTCTAGATACTCGTGTATCACATTCGATGAATTTGGCAACACCCTATGTATACGAAGACCACAAATCGTGGTTGTGATGTAACTAGTGGACCCAATCTGTAACGACAAGCACTCTCAGAGGGATCTTGGAATCGATTTGGTTGCAGAAGTTGCTCACGTGACTTGGAGCAATGCGGGGGAATACGGGTCATTGTACCACATTACTCGCTTTACGTACACACATACATAGAAAGAACAGGAGCAATCACGTGAGATGCGATGCGTCTGTTACTCGTACTCGCTTCACGCATCTTGCCAGACACACACACTCATTAGCTTTCGTCTCTTTTTCTCCACTCGTCTGGGGTCTCTCTGGATGTCCCAGGTGCTTGTGTAACCTTTATCCTTAATTAGACACAGAGACCCGCTCCTCTGTAAAGGCTCCCGTTTTCTTTTGATGTTGCTATTTTTTTTTTCCTCATTACTTTAGTTGAATACACGGAAGATTCTCTGAAATTACAGGCAAAAGCAAATTTCTGAAGTAGAAACATCGCCAGCAATTAGCAAAAGACTGCTGCAGTCGACGAGAGAGACTCGTGGTTTTGTTGGCAGAATGAAAGCATTTACCTTTTAGACTTTGTGCCTTGAAATTAAAAGTATTATTCTTCGGAAGCTTGTTTATATGTACACTGCTCTTTTTTTTTTTGGGGGGGGGGATACTCGGAGATACACGTGTTTGGGACAGAACTATTTCACATAATTCAAATTGTTGCATTTCCAGATTTGCTGGTATATATTAAGCACAGATTACATAATGGAAATCATAATCATAATTATTGTCGTTGTTTGAAATCATAATTAATCATAGTCTTGTAATTGATTATGAGCTCTTATAGATATTGTTTACAAGTGCAAAGGTGAAGTTACTTAAAGTTGAAATGAGCGTACTTAAAGTTACTGTGCAGTTGAAATGACCGTATTCCTAAACTATGTAAAAAAAAAAGAAAAAAAAGTATTGCCGTTTTGCGATTGACGGTATAGGGTTTTCGCTTGGCAATTTTCTTTCGGTTTTCAAAATAATAATAATAATAATAATAATAATAATAATAATAATAATAATAATAATAATAATAATAATAATAATAATAATAATAATAATAATAATAATAATATAAAATACCTTCAGTGAACATGAGGTCTGTCCAGAAAGAAACCAAAGTTTCTAAATATAATGAGGTTATTCAGATTTATCTCGTTCAAAATAGTTTCCACCACTGTCATACATGGTTCCTAGCTCGTCTTCCATTACTAGAATCTATCCTTGAACAAACTTTCTGGAATAATCTGGAGGTCTCGTAGCGATTTTTTTTTTAAATATCGATTTTAAAGACTACCTTTTGGGAAATAGAAGGAAATTTGCAGGTGTCAAATCAGGCGATCTTCACCAAAAGCTCTCTAATAGGGAGCGTCGAATGACTACGACAGAGTCATGGAGCACCATTCATGTTCCATTTTTCTAAGTTTCCGGTCTTTTTTTTTTTTTCCTTACAGTCCCCTTCAAATGCATCATCACTTTTTAAATAATATTTTGCCTCGTCTTCGATGGACGTTCTTCCTGCTTTGAAACCTGGCCACACATCATAATACTGTCCTCGGTTCATATATTCTTTCCCATACACTTTATGCAACATTTTCAAAGATTCTAATGTCTTGTCCAATTTGAAACAAAATGTTATTCAAACAAACTGTTCTTCCAATGATACAAAGCAGGATGGTGCAATTACCGTTAAAATGATTCGGGAGAACGCCAGTACGCAGCACTGGGGACTAGACAGTCAAGGACAATTTCGTTAATAATATTTTTTCGAAAGTTAGGTTTTTTGATTTGATTTGTTTAGCGAGCGAGGCCATATGAGACGTGGACCTACGGTTTAACATGGGATTGGAACCACTTGAGCCCTTATACTGTGAATTAAATTCAGCATTGGGCCTCGTTGCTGCAAGGAACGCTAAACTCAAATCAAACCAAACCAAAGGACATACATCTACGTGCTACCTGAACGAAGAACTCCTACGTCATTGGATTGAACTTGTTCTGAAGACAACTGAGCGCTTTCTCATGGCCGCCGAGATCTCCTGATCTGAATTTTGTTAAATTTTCCTTTCTGAGTATATGAAAAACACAGTGTATGTGCTGTGCTTGTCTCCACTTCCAACAAGTTTGAGTGAGCTCCAGGATTGCATTACAGCTACATTTACGACCATTCGTAGGGACGTGTTAGTGCGCCTAAGGGCAAACTAGACCACTGCATAGATGTGTGTTGTGTTACAAAAGGAAGCTGCATCGAACATTTGTAACAGCATGTCCACCCTGCGAACGACCATGAACGTGTATATATGCCAACACATACCATTGCTTTTAATATATAGAGACAAATGAAATATTTAAGTTCACGCGATTATGCTCTTGATGCTAAGGGAGGCGATCATTACAGAAGCAAGTGAATGATGATGCAAGAATTGGTGGAATGAAAAAAGTGGAAGGAAACAGAGGTACCCCGAGAAAATCCCACGGACACGATGTTGTCCACCACAAACTTACTTGGCTGCGGATCGAACCAACGACCGCAAGCAGCAGAAGCAAGCGCTCTACCACTGAGACACCCGTGCCAGTATAGAATATATAGCGAATATTTAACTACCATGTTATATGTATATTCACGTAAGATTGTAATTAAATATTCGCTCATGTAAATTGCAATGTAAAAAAAAGGGAGTGTCAGAGGGGATGATAATCACGGTAGTTTAGTTGTATTTCTAACGTCATGTATTTTAGGCCAGTAACAATAAAGAAGGAAGAAGGCAGCGACAGAATGACACATGTTTCAATCATAACGCACAGTTAAACTTTCTATTAGCAGCGTGGAAAGTGCTAATTGTACGTTGTGTAAGCAGTGATCGTTTTGACACTGCACCATGTTATTTAAGGAAACTGGGTTCGCGTGTGAAAATATGATCATTGTTCCTCGTGGGAGGCAGGGCGAAAGGAATTATGGTCAAGTTGTTTCCATACACGCAATCTTCATCTCCCTTTCCTTCCGTTCATGTTACCTTGGCAGTAACAAGTCTTGGGAAAGCCGTTCAAAATAAATTCCGGTAGGAAAAAACAGGGATCTAAATGAACCCAGAAGGTGATGCATGTGTGTTCATTACACAAGGATCCGTGAGAGGTATTTTGTGAATTCGGGGTTGTTAATCCCATAAGATACATGGCTATGATCGTTGCATTTTCTTCTCGTCTCTTGCTACGAGCTATTTGCATGAAATGCTATAGAATCAGACAAAATGCAGGAATTAAATGTCTCACACCTTCCGTCCCCATACTTCAGTAATTTGATGTATACGTATTAATATTTTCATTGTCGTACACACAAAGCAGTTAAAAAAAAAAAAAAAAACATACACAAGTTAATCTCTGTCAAATTAACAAACTTAGAGATGGAAATACATGGACTCTTTTTTCACTCGCAGTTAAGTGTTTTAAACTCGAAATTATGAAGAATTTGGCCTCTTCACACTATAAAGACACCCATACACTATGTAATTTTACGGAAATAATCATAAAATTTTACTCTAGTCTTGCTGCCGAAACGGCAGTGTGGGGGTTTCCATAACGTACTCACGTAATTTTCTTTACGCAAGAAAAGTTGGAGCTTGTTCCCTTATTTTAATTATGCATGTGTCTTATTTACTTCAGCTCCTCCTACGTTTTCGAACCACATGGGAAACAAACACACAAAGGATTACAAGGTTTCAGCAGGGGGGGGGGGGCTCTTGTTGGGTGAATTCGTTGAGAATGTGAGGAAAAGTTGTGAAGAATACAATTTGGGAATAAATGTTTAAAAGAAAAGAATAGGGCTGACTATTCAAATGAAATGAGCTATGTCACACCGAGAAATAGGAGCGAAAAATTACAGTAAATGAGTAGTTACCGGTAGCTAGGATTACTGAAAATAAAGCATGTGGAAAGAAGCCTTCAAGGGAAAGAAAAGAGTGTTTGCTGGCAATGGCGCCAATTTCTCTGTAAGTTTGGGGGGGGGGGCATTCAGATGCAGAAAGCATATATAAAGATTTTAAGACAAATTGCATTCAAATTATGCCAAATATTGTAGATTTACAAGTACAATGAGGGGGCTCATATAAGCTTTGAGGAGGGGCCTCGGCCCCCCAGGATCAGCACCCTTGTTTACTGGGTATTTTAAGTTTTAAAATAATAATAATATCAAATGTTTAGTGTGAAGTATTATACTGTACAGTGCAGAAAAGTTAGTGCGACGAAATCAAGGTATGCAGAAGAATTGAGAAAAAATGTTAAAAGGGAAACGAGTGAGGAATTGTTGGGGGAAAAGTAGGGAAAGGGGGAATCAATAATACATAGGGAAAAATACTAAGATAAACCATTAGGGTATTATTCAAAGAGAGAGTATATTCAGAAAGTGGGGCACGGTAGCTCAGTGGTAGAGCGCTTATGTCTGGTGTGTGGGGTCGGATAGGTGCTGACTGCCACACCCAATTATTGGTGCTGACTGCCACGACTGTCGCTGATTGCAGATATGAAGGTGCTGACTGCCACGACGGCGTGCTGACTGCCACGAGCCTGGGAGGAACTGTATTTGAAAAAAAAGGAATTAATCCCTCATACTAAATTTATGATTATTAATTAATTTAGTAGGGATTAATTTAGTAACCATCACAGCAAATCTATGTGGCATCCTATAAGTTACAAAGTTGCTCACTAAGTGGAACGACATACACTTGGATGTTTATAAAGGGATTGTCTTTTCTGTTATATGTACAATTTGCACATTTCATTGTTTATATTAATTGTTTTATTGTATTATTTAATGGATGTGATGGTCTGAAGCCAACTGACAAGGGAAGTTTGGGAGAAGCACTCGCCTCCAGAGAAATAGGCATGTAATTTGAAGAACCAATTTATGCTGATTACAACAGGTAATAAAACTCCTGTACGTTGAGAACTGTTCGAGATATTCAGCTTGGAAATTTATATGAGGAAATGAGTGCATGCACGTTTCAATACGTTAAGTATTCTCACCCATGGCGAAGCCTGATGGTTTGAAATTGCTATTGTTTGATCACTGGGGTCCATTCACAGACAAATTGTCCATTACAAGTTGCATGACGGATGGCAAAGACCTAATGGTTGAGAAGATACCAAAGAATTGCACACGATTTGTGCAAACATTTGATGTGTTTTGATTCCGATCAATCAAAGATTATAGCAGGAGATTTGTACATAATATCAATCTTCTTCATCCGGACGTTATAATGTACCAACGAAACAATCAAATAAAGTTCGTGTCCATACGAATCACTTCCGATCACCGCGATACAGGCCCGTATCCACGGGGGGCAAGAGGGGGACGCCCACCCCCGTAAATTTTGGCTGACCCCCATAAAATTTCACGGTAGGCTTGCAAATGAACTATAATATGGTGATTAAGTAATATGATTGGGTCGGGCCCCCCTAACTTCTACCGCCCCCCTAAATTTTGGGGCTGGCTACGGGCCTGCCGCGATACATAGGATTGTTTCAGTCTGCGTTCTGCAAGGCAGGTTACGAACAAATTATAGGCCTATAACTTTTGAATCACTTGTCGAATTTGCTTTTTGCTTTAGTTCTGCGAACTGTTCTCTCGCCGGATGCAACACAATTGCACATATAAAATGTTCATGGTGCAAGGGAGTATTTTGCCTGCGTCATTTATTCATAATACAGAAGAACAACAGTGATCAATTTTCATCTCTAACCTATGATTATTGTGAACAATGTAATGACTAATTGTATCTAACAAACCCGTTAGTTATTGCGAAACACTTTTTTTCTGTTACTTCCGATAGCTTTCAATTCGTATGTCAATATTCGTTACTAATTATGTTGTACTTAACGCGTATAAATGCGTATATCCTCATTTTCTCATATAAACTTCCAAGTTGAATATCTCGAACCGTTCTCAACCGTACAGGAATTTTATTAGCTTGTTATAATCAGCATAAATTGGGACTTCAAATGGCATGCTTAGTTTCTCTGCAGGCGAGTGCTTTCTCCTGAACTTCCCTTGTGAGGGACAGCAAGCAGTGCTTTTTTTTATGGAACTTTCAAGAGCTGCTCGGAACAATTTGCGCAGCTGTACACAGTTCATGATGACAGGGAGTTTAAGTGAAAATACATAAATCGTACCAATTTTGTACGCACCGCTCCCCGACAAAACTGAAAGTACACTCATGTCCAAAATTATTGTCGCATATCTATAACTATCTTCTTGTAAGAATATAATTTGATAATTTTGCAGAGTACTTTTAAAACTTATATTATGTGTATAATCAGGAAATTTATATTTGTGATAAATTTCATAGGAAAAGAATTATAAATACGAAAATCATAATGAGTAAAATAAAATGTAACTAAATGGACAAGAAAATTTTATTTTCGTTTTATTGTTCTTATTTACTGCTCTTTTGACATGAAATTTACCACATACATGTCTTTGCTGATTATACACATATTAACATTATAAGAAATACCGGGCGAATTCGTTATCAAATTATATTACTAGAACAACATATTTATAATCGTGTGACAATAATTTTGGACATGAGTGTACATACAGAGACCTGTTTACCTTTGTTAGGTGTTGGTCTGAACAACATGATCCTAAGGATCTAGTTTCTTTCATGCTTCTTGGCGTCCGGTAATGTTACGCCTAGCAACTTTCTCTCAGGCTCGTGGCAGTCAGCACGCCATCGTTGCAGTCAGCACCTTGATATTGGCAATTAGCGCCAGTATTGGCAATCAGCACCAATAATTGGCTGTGGCAGTCAGCACCCCACCGTGGGGTCCCTGGTTCGATTCCCAGCCAAGTAAGTTTGTGGTGGACAGCAGCGTGGTCGCGGGTTTTCACGGGGTACTCCCGTTTTCTTATTCCACCAATTCTTCAGTCATCATTGACTTGCTTTGATCGTAGGACGTTAATCTCAAAGATTTGTGTTTTCTGAAAGACTGATGGAAGGAAAGAGAGATTCCAATACATGTTTAATAGAAACAGATTTTGTGATGTCGTGAGGAATAAATATTTGTAATGTAACCATTCTAGGAAGTCAACAAATGACAATAAATCTTTTTTTCTTCTTAATCTCTAAACATTCTCACCTAATGAGCACCTGATATTACGAATAAGAATTCTCTGAATCTAATATTGGTCGGTCAGTGGGTTCGTAGGATCAATTAGTCCTTAGTAGTTTCACATTTATTGATTTATTGCATATTAATACATGCTCTCAGAAGCAAAGGAAAAGGAGAAACACTGCAACACATTGTCAACAAGTGGTAGTGTAACTGTATATATGACGTAAAAATTTGTTTATTTTGCATTTACTCTCAGCTTACATTCTGTACTAAATATTCAGTAAGATGAAAGGATATTTGAAAATAGAAAGTATTTATGTCTTTAGATTTGTCGAGCAAAAACTGATTTATTCTAATCTTAATATGCAGTGTGGCCCAAAAGTAGGTATACAGTCCCATGCTGATCAATTCATTGCTTTTTATATCATTTCTTATTGTTATCCATCAGGCAGACTTAGTTTCTTTATTGTTTGTTTTTATTGTCTTTTTACTTGTGTCTTAAGTTCTGAACAGCCGAAGCAAATAAACCTATAAGCTAAAATGTTATACTTGATCAATGCAGGGATGCATACCTACTTTTGGACCACCTTATATTCCACCGAAAGTATTTTGCATCCTGAACAGTATACTAACCTGCTGATCTCAGTAACATTGCCGATAAGTGTATCAAGCAAGAATAATATCCACAATTTCACCAATAGCAATAGACAGGGAAGGATGATATCCATAATTCCTCCAATAGCAGTAGACGGGAAGGATGATATCCATAATTTCTCCAATAGCAGTAGACGGGAAAGATAATATCCATAATTTCTCCAATAGCAGTAGACGGGAAGGATAATATCCATAATTTCTCCAATAGCAGTAGACGGGAAGGATAATATCCATAATTTCTCCAATAGCAGTAGACGGGAAGGATGATATCCATAATTTTTCCAATAGCAGTAGACGGGAAGGATAATATCCATAATTTCTCCAATAGCAGTAGACGGGAAGGATGATATCCATAATTTCTCCAATAGCAGTAGACGGGAAGGATGATATCCATAATTTCTCCAATAGCAGTAGACGGGAAGGATGATATCCATAATTTCTCCAATAGCAGTAGACGGGAAGGATGATATCCATAATTTCTCCAATAGCAGTAGACGGGAAGGATGATATCCATAATTTCTCCAATAGCAGTAGACGGGAAGGATGATATCCATAATTTCTCCAATAGCAGTAGACGGGAAGGATGATATGCATAATTTCTCCAATAGCAGTAGACGGGAAGGATAATATCCATAATTTCTCCAATAGCAGTAGACGGGAAGGATGATATCCATAATTTCTCCAATAGCAGTAGACGGGAAGGATAATATACATAATTTCTCCAATAGCAGTAGACGGGAAGGATAATATCCATAATTTCTCCAATAGCAGTAGATGGGAAAGGATGATATCCATAATTTCCAATAGCAGTAGACGGGAAGGATGACATCCATAATTTCTCCTATAGCAGTAGACGGGCAATAGATTACGTCCATCAACGATCTCGATTTCAAAGTTCTTTCCCTCTACATCCTGGCCAAAAGTGACGTAGTTTTTGAGATTTTGTGGCTTCGGACAAACATATTAGATATATAAAGGAAGTTTTCGTAAACCAAGTTACTTAAAAGTAATCATAGCTAGGCAGGATAAAGTATCATGCGATTCATTTAACACTACTTTGCTTACAGTCGTCGAAATGCACTTTGTGATAACTTTACGCTATATAGATACTGACGACATACTTCATGACACTGTTATAAGGACGAAGATAGAGTTTAAATATTATAATATTTAGTATTACAAAGACACTTGTATTTTACCAATCTTCTATTGGTAATTTTAGTTTTTTTTTTTTTTTTTTTTAAATAGAAACTAATTGCTTGACAGAGGTAGGTTTTGTATTTAAGTTTAATAGTCTTTCATTGAACATTTAGGAAAAGTAGAATCTTTAATGTAAGTATTGAATCTGTGTATGGAACATATTTCTCTCAAATCTGCTGTTGATAATGTAGATGGTTTTCCGCTTGTGAATTGGAGACAACTCGTCCTCGTAGGATTTAGATTTCTGGGCTTTCGGCCATTTAGCCCTTCACGTTTTGAGGGATGATCCCTCAGCGAGCACACAATCCGGGGAAAGGGAATTAAGAAAGAATGGGGGAAGGAAGGAAGTGGTACCTATAAGTTAGGTACTACCGCCGTGTGAATGAGGAAAACCTCATTCAGGGTAGCTGGCCTGAAAAAAGCGTTTTACACTTTTTCGACCGAGTGCCCCCACCGGGAATCGAACCCGGGACCGCTCGCACCGAAGGCAAGAGCGTTAGCGACGAGGACGCGGAGCCACAACTCGTCCTCGTAGGCTGATGAATGAGATTAGACGCGAAGTTTATCGGATTTATTACTTATCCAGTGGTAACTGAAAGTGTTATTTATTTATTTATTTATTTATTTATTTTAGATAGGTTGAGTTTAGAGCTAACGGTGGCTCTCAGCTGTTTATTTTTGAAAGGTTAAGGTGTTGGTTTGCTAGCTTTGAGTGACTATATTAGAGACCGAATTTTTAACAAAATTAGGAACTTTTTAGTTTATATACCACGGAAGAGGTAAGTAGTATTGAAACTTGGAAAACTCTCTGTAATGTGTCAGATTTAAAGTTTCGATGTGTGTAGAAAAACATTGGTTTGAGAGAAATTATGTTTATTAGCATAAGTAGGTAGGAAGTTTTTACAGTTTGTTTCAATTGGTTACATACACAATTTTACATGACACAGAAGTTACGTAAGCAAGACAAACAATGTAAGGGCCTATCCGGTTTGCCATAAGGACCAGACTGTGTCACGTGATCAGGTCAAAAGTAACGTTACGTGCTAAATGGAGTCTAGAGATTCCACATCCATATGTGAGATATTTCAAGCATGTAACCTCCGTGTGGGTCGCCTTGGGTATTGTGCTTTATCATTATTATTGATTTCAGTCGAACAACTTCACTTTTGATAACGTTCTACCCATATTTACCTTATGTGCTATACATCGTTTTTAAGTAATTCGTTATGTGTTTGCAATAAGTTTTCAAGTTTGCAGTAAGGCTTGTTTGGCCAATTTAACAAGCAGATAGAAAAACAAAATTAAGAAATTTACATGCGTGAAATAAACATAGAGATTTTTTTAAAATTAAAATATTTGATTTTTACTTTTACATTTTAAGTTTATAATACTAACTTTAGTGTATTGAAAATGAAATCTTGCGTTTACTCGTGCGGTTGTCTGTTGTACGCCAAAGAGGGCGGATCAGTGGTGCCATCATGAAACATTATAAAAGCCCATCTTGAAAGGCAAAAATTCCCATTTCGCTCTCAAATTTCCCACTCGCTATACTAATTACGAGCAAAATTTTCAAAATTTTATTAAATATGAAAATTGAAACTACTATGCGTTACTTACTTTTCTCGATTTTTGAGTGAATTATCGTAAATTCCGATCTTCTAAACTCCTCATATGTGTTTTTTTTTAAATTATCGGTCATGAAAGTCACGAAATCAGAAAACGGTCATGAAAGTCACGAAATTTAGCTTGTGGGTCACGATTCTTTTTATATGTACAAATGTAAGTACAGACTAAAAAAAAATGTTCTGTAAAATGTCAAAATTTACCACCAAAAATGTCTATTGTCGGCTTTAGATGCTACCAAATCGCAAGCAAAGCACGTTTCTATGGAAATTTGGGCTAATTCCCACCCGAATTCGCTGTTGAGAATGTTACGGAATTTCATGGTTTGGTAAAGAAAAGGTCACGAAATTTCATTTTAGTATTTTAGTAGACACCCTGTTAAAGGGATTATTAAAATTGTTGATGAAAACAAGTACGTTTCAGTATCACGTTTTTGTGCCATAACGTTGTACTGAACGTACTAAAAGTATACAAACTTCAATCTCCAGTTATTCTGTGTGGAACGTTTTAGAAATTGAGGTCTTTCTCGCGTGGTAATTTACTTTCGTCCGTTCATGTGATTAAAAGATAAAATAACTCCACAGTACAATTTATGTTTCTTGTTGTTTGGTTTGTGAGATTCACAAGTTTCTGCATAAATCACTTTCACACTAATTCACTTTCAAATAACACAATTTGGCATTTAACACTGATTTCACAGTTATTCAAGTGTTATTAGTCTTCTTCCTAGTAATAAAACATTCTGTCGGCGTTTAGGAAATAAACATATGGTGAATCCCATATACAGTGAAACCTGTCAACTTGACCACCTCTCTAAGTTGGCCACCTGCTTATCTTGGCCTAGTTCGTCTTGAACGTGCATTTTCCCATAAGACATTCGTTACTTACTAGTCTATAAGTTGGCCACCTGTCTATCTTGGAAGTTGGCCACACTGAAGCAATGTTTATCCTATGATGATAATGATAAATTTATCTGCGTATCTTGGCCATGCAAAATATGTTTTGTTATTTTTCTTACCTCTTTCTTATTGCCATATGAGAGGATGCACATATACTAAATATACTATAGTAATATTTTCTAGTACTGTATACTTTTATGATTACTCTATATACATTATTTATAAGTAGCTGTCGTGGCATGATTATTAAAATTTTACAATCAAGTAATACTAGAAATCCTATTCTAAAAATACACAAATCACACTTATTTTCTGTAAGTTGGCCACCTGTCTAAGTTGGCCACTTTTCGATGGAACCGATGGTGGCCAACACAGACAGGTTTCACTGTATGCTGCCCATTTCGACAAAAAATTCCGTTTTATCCATGTTCGAAGAATGAATGTCAGAAAGTCCAACAAAGTGGGATTTTTTCCCCATGGGTTGGAATCACTGGGGTGGATGACAAAAGCAATGGAAGATAATGGAAGAATTGAAGAGATCAATTTCAAAAGAGCCTAAGTCAAAAAAGTAAGTTCTTCAGGAGACGTATATTTTGTGTGTGTTTCCATCATTCTATTTCTGTAAAAGAAAAGTAATCTACAGAAAACAAACTTGTAATTGCCTACTTTTCGCAAAATAACTGTGAAATAATAATCGAAAACAAGAGTTTTGTAAGTGTTTTTGACATGAGTCAGAAAATAACTTCAGAGAATACCACTGACAAAGAACATTTTGGAAAACAACGTTGTTTTCTTTTGCCTACAATTAATTTGACGTATGGAGTTTTGGCATGAAACCCTATTCAATATACGGAGATGCAGAAATAGAACTTAATAAAACAAATATTTCAAAATTGACAAAAAATGACGTAGGCTCTTGTGGAATCCACCCCTTCAATTAGTGAAGTGAAGAGTCTAGAAAAGAGGAGCGATAATCTCGAGGAAGCCAACGGGAATGATTATGGGTGACTCTAAATTTACATCGCTTGGACTGAACCAGAAGCCACAGATAACTGTTCTATCACTGAGTTACGTTGCCCCATTTTAATGATACTTGAATTGGAAATGTTTCGTGTGTTTTAACGCTATTAGAATTATTCCAGCTGGTGTGCATTATTCGATCGTGTTCTTGGATTTCAAGGATTGTTGACAAGCGCTGAGTACTTGGCGTTGTAATTTGCCACTAGTTCCTGATTAAACTTGAATGCTGTAAACCGTATTCTTCGTATTGTTAGCTTTCGTTTCACATTTGAATATTGTACTTTATAAAAATGGAAACTGCGTTACGAGCAGCGTTAGTTTACGCTCCGAGGGAAATACTTGCGCTCCCTTGAGTGAAATGGTGAAAATTGTACCTCTGTTCTAGGGACTTTTATTCGCTCGGATGAACACAAGTGTTCCCTTGGTACCAGAAACTTGTTCCTGGGAAACGACGTTGGTTTAACGCATGTGTTGCGTATGTTGTAATTCGTACGCATGGGCTACATAATTCATTCCATGTGTCAGATTCCATATGCACTTGGGTTACTGGTCGCAGTAGTATTTTTCAGAGTTTGTAAGTGACGCAGAATGAAAGACTGTGCAGTTTTTTCTCAAGTATTGTTTCCATAATTCTTTTGAGTTTTTCTGCGACTGTCAAACACTGTCAAAAAAAAAAAAAAAGCTGTTACGTATGGTAAATTAGATTATTATACGCAGCTACCTGCTGCATAGCATTAGGAGAGTTTGAAGAAACATCAGTTTTCAATCATGAAATGACATCTTTCAGTTTGACTTCCCTCCCGCATTTATGCCTAAGTGAATGATGGTGGGAGAATTGGTAGAATGAGCAAGTGCGAGGAATCGGGAGTACGCTGAGAAGTAAGGATCACACTAATACACACACAACATATATCTATCTATATCTATAAATCTTTCTCTCTCTCTCTCTCTCTCTCTCTCTCTCTCTCTCTCTCTCTCTATATATATATATATATATATATATATATATATATATATATATATATATATATATATATATATATATATATATATAGGGTGTTTCAAAACAACAGCGACAACGTTTGGGAGGTAATTCCTGACACCAAGATATGACAAAAAGTATAGACCAACCTGGGTACACAAATGCTTCCTTTCGGAGTTATAGGCTGCCGAAAACATGAAAAAATCAACTTAAAAGGTTCATACCTCCAAAACTACGGGACCTACCGTAGTGGGGTCAAGACTTCCTTAGGAACTAATATGTGCCCTATCCAAAAATACATACTTCAGAATCCTAAGGTTTTCACGCAACAATTTTTATAGAGGGAATTTGACATATAATTTGAAGTACTTGCCAACTATCTCTATAAAAATTGTTGCGAAAGTACCGCAGGATTCTGAAACATGCATATTTGGATAGCGCACATATTAGTTCCTAAATAAAGTCTTGACCTGACTACGTTCCATAGTTTTGGAGGCATTTACCTTTAAAGTTTATCTTTTAATGTTTTCGACAGCCTATAACTTCGAAGGGAAGCATTTGTGCACCCAAGTTTGGTCTACTTTTTGTCTTATGTTGGTGTTAGGAATCACCTCTCAAACGTTGTCGGTGTAGTTTTGAAACATCCTATATATCTTTTTTTTTTTTTTTCATTGAATGTAAGGAATCACGTTGTGAAGAATGGTTATTTTAGTGCGAATTATGTCATATTAACTTGGGAATGCTAATGTTTGTGTATAGTTTCATATATAACCTGATGATGCAGCATCATATTTTGCAGGGGCATACACCCAAGGCCTCCTTCCCTTCTTGTAAAGTACGTTGAATAATGATGCAAGTTGTGTAGTCTCTGCTGAATTTGAAAAAAGTTTCTGCTGGCAAAGGATCTGCACCATCAAATTATCGCTTAAATACTTGGTTGACAGTACTTGTATGTTAATGTAGCTTACGAAAGGATTTTAGAACAAGAAAGAAAAAGCTTTAGGCGAAGCATGATGATTTATTAGGAACAGCAATTATACATTTTAGGAGACATTGTACTCCAGTGGTTAGAACGTGGGATTCATGTCCACGTGGTCCCGAGTTCGACTTCCGGCCGGTGCTTTGCCAATTTTCGACGTTCACTCAGTGTCGTGAGGGGAACTAGGGAGTCACGTGAATGAAAGAGCTGACGGCCATTAGGTTTAGAAAGCTCCGGATAAACCAGTTAATGACAGGGCGACGCAACGCTAGGCTGGACGCAGTTAAGCTAAT
This sequence comes from Thermobia domestica, assembly GCF_964235325.1. NCBI lineage: Eukaryota > Metazoa > Arthropoda > Insecta > Zygentoma > Lepismatidae > Thermobia > Thermobia domestica. The sequence continues at coordinate 262,267 of NW_027655909.1, forward strand.
TGCTGACAAATGGCGTTGGAGCAGCTCAGGCCCTGAAATGGGCTGTTACGCCAGGTGGCTTCGGTTTAATGATACATATTACATAGTACTAAACCCTATTGACGAGTGAAGTTCCTCATAATCTGGTTCGAACCGGGATGCACTGATTCTCAGAAGTAAACTTTAATGGCTATCCATCAGTCTATTTCTAATACAACTCTTTGATCTTTTTTCGTTCGTGTGGCTGCGCCAATCGTAGTCTCTAACGCTCTCATCTTTGGTACGAGCGGTGCAGGGTTCGATTCCTAGTGGTGGGAACACTCGGTCGAATAGGTGTAACAGCTTTTTCAGGCAAACCATTCTGAATGAGGTTTTTTTCCCTGGGTTTTCCTCATTTACACCAAGCAAATGCTGGGATGTTACCTGACATAAAGGTCTCAGGCCGCTCCTTTCTTTCCCCATTCCTTTCTTCTTCTCCAATTCCCTGGACACTATTCCCTCAATATGTGACGGGCTAACATTTCCATGGCTGCCTAAAGCCCAAACGTCTAATCTCTAACCCCAACCTCAACTTTTTTTGTCATTCGTCACATAAAACCTTTCAGAGAGCCGAATCAGGTCCGCAGGCCTTAGTTTCTCCAACACGGATGTAGACCAAGCTTTCATTGGGAACCAAACCCGGTCAGATTAACCACTCGTAGTGTATGTAACCTATAAGCATTAAATAAAGAACTAGTAGGAATAACTTTTGTTCCTGCAGCCACATGTAGCCTGCGGGCCTTAGTTTGCCCATCGCGAATGTAAACCAAGGTTTCGTTGGGAATCGAACCCGGTTAGACTAAACATACAGCTTGTGTGAACGTAACCTATAAGTGTTAAAGAACTGGTGAGGAATAACTATTTGTTCCTGCAGCCGCATCTAGTCCGCGGGCCTTAGTTTGCCCATCACAGATGCAGACTAAGCTTTCATTGGAAACCGAACCCGGTCAGACTAACTACACAGCTCGTGTTAATATACCCTATAAGCATGAGATAAATGACTGGTGTGGAGTAACTATTTGTTCCTGCCAGTTCATATCTATTTCACACTTTGCATATGAATCGGGTTGTAATAATGCAAATATAGAATTCCGTTTGTGCAGTGGGAATATTAAATGATTTTGCTTGAAATATCTAACGAATGCAGAACGCTGTATGGCGAAGCTTAATTACACATTCCATACTCACTGCTCGAGAGAGGAGCGAATCCTAAAGTGATTGCATAGCAGAGTGGATGGAGAAATTCTCTTGCACGGAAGGGGGGGAGACTCTCCAGCTAATTCAACGTAATTGACAGAAATAGAAGAAGCAGATAGTATTATTTATTGATTTGCGAAAAACATTTTGATTAAATCAACTGCAGCTACACGAGATAACGTTAGGTATGCCTTCTAGACTGTGAAGGTTTTAGAAGTGCGTTTAGCGTTTTCTTTGAGAAACATCTTCAGTTTCCGTTTCGTAGATGGGTTGCGTGGGTTAGTAATACTCCGATATCTGGCTGGTTTTTTAAACTCTTTTTCAGTAAATTCCGACGTACGCCAAATGAAAAATCATTCAAATATAATGAATGCTTTCAATACTAATAAACACTTCTGGTTCAAACTGGTCAGACAAAGAAGTGCTGAAAAGCGTTATGTGTTCATGATTTCTCCCTTCTCCCAGCGATTCTCTTGTTTTCTTTATATTTTTTCCTTTCCACCCAGAGCCGCATTTAATGTTTTTTCCGCCTCTTGTCCCGACGTAGAATTTTAACACAATAGAAATTTTTTAAAAAAATATTTATATATAAAATTAGAAGGTTGCCAACAGATGGATTAATCGTGATGCATGTCTGAAAGTATTTGAAAGAAATCAACCAACAGGCACAAAGCAATGCGTATGAGAATATGTATGTTTATTCAGCCAATTGAAGGGCATGGTAGCCCAATGGTAGAGCGCTTAGTTCTGGTACATGTGGTCCCTGGTTTAATCTCTGTCCAAGTAAATTTGTGGTGGACAACATGGTGTCCGTGGGTTTTCTCGGGATACTCCAGTTTCCTCTCACACTTTCATTCCACCGATTCTTCCATCATCATTTGCTTGCCTTATCCTTTGTCCCCTTAGCCTAAAGGGACGTTAAACTAAAACATTTTCTTTTTTATTTCATTTATTCAGTTAATATAATTTTTAATTCAATTCTGTAAACTATACTAAACTTAACGTGATAATAATTTAATAAGATCTTAGTGATTTTAAAGTGTTTTTCAAGTGCATAAACGGAGCCGCGGTACCTCAGTGGTATAGCGTTCCCCTCTGGTGCATTTGGCCCTTAGTTCAACCCCAGATCGCGCCAACTGAATTTTGTGGAGGACAAACACCGTGTGCGTGGGTTCTCCCGTTTTCTTCCACTTTCTTCATTCCACCCTTCGTCTCTTTTAGCATATCCGGCATAACGTGAGACGTAAAATTCGAAGATTTCATTTCATTTTCATTTTCAAGTGCGTACACTCTTGCAGTTGCGACTAAATTACCGAGGGAGTTGAAACTGAATTTATAGTACATCACATTCTTGTTTATGGTGGTCCGTAGACGCAAGAAATAGTTGATGGAATTTGCACAACCGAATGAAGTTGAGGTTTTCGAAAATTTTGGAGGCAAAATAAAGGAAGGGAAAATGAGTTTGTGACACACAATAGAATTTCCTTCCGAGTGACTGTTGCAAATAGTGGAAAATGAAATGTGACACATCATAGCTGGTAAAGGGAAAAAGCAAGAGAAAAAGCTTCTCAACATTAAAGGAACAGGATTATTAGACTCCATGTGCAGGAAATGTAACAAGCTGACACATTACAAGGATATGCAATAACTGGACGTGGAAACCGATAAACGGCTAACAATGCATATGCATATGCATCACATCACTACCAGGCCTGTTCAATGATGCAGTCACAAGCAGAAAGGAAGGGGGAACTGATGCTCAGCGGAAGAAAGCTTATCTCTGGTGCGATCCCGGCGAAATTAGTTCGTCATAGACAAAATCGTGTGCGTAGGTTTTCTTAGAGTGCTCCCGTTTCCTCCTACAATCTCATTCCACCAATTCTTTCATCATAATTCACTTGCATTATTCATCCGTCTGCATAATCCTGGAACTCTAAACTTAAAGATTTCATTTACTAACGGAAAGGGGTAAATACTCCCTCAAGAAACTTTTGACTTGATCCCATGCTACAGCAACAGTATACTGTATATTGTACACGTAATCAGGGTTGTAACTTCTCCTATGACTCTGCCTTGCCCTCTCTAGGAACTAATCACCGCTATGTTTATGTATTTATTGATACGACATCACCGGATATTATACCGATGATTCTATCAAAGACGTCTAAGATGACCGAGATGCATCGTTTGGACATTGTGCGTGGGAAACCTATTGGTAAGAGGTCTTGGGAAGCTTTAGATGATGACGTGTGAGGAAGTAGAATATACGAAATGTGTTCAAAAAGTAACGAATCTTTGGTGGGCAAAAATACATTTATTGATTTGGAAATCCGAAACACTAATCCCCTTAAAAGTAGCCTCATTGGTAATGCACACGTTTCTCCCAGCGCTTCCACCATTGTTGGAAGCACTTATGGAATGGTGAGCAATTCTGCCGCATGATATATTTTCTTGACTCAAAGCAGTTCCCTTTTAGTGGCATTTTCAGTTTCGAAAATAACCAAAATTCAACAATGGAGCCATATCGGGTGAGTAGGGAGCCTGATGACACATAGGAATGCTGTGTTTGGCGGTAAAAGCGTAAATCAAGTGCGCAGAATGGGCTGTTAGCAACTTAAGCAAATTTTGCGGACACACTCCTCATGTCCAAATTCTCGTTCAAAATTGAATCTGCTGATCCGATGCTTATCGTTCGCTATTTTTCAGATTGTGATACGACACTTCTGCAAGACCATAGTCCGCACTTGCTCAATGACATTTTCATTCCGTCTTGTTGACTGCTTGCTTACGTACGGTCATCTTTGAAGCGGTCGTACTACTCCTTTATCCGTGAGGTGCTCATATTATCGTCCCCGAAAACTTGTTCAATCTTACGAATGGTTTCCGCTTGGGTATCGCAATGTTTTTGGAGAGATTTGATGCAATATCGCTGCTCAATTTTTTCTGTCATTTTACAACAACAACAACAACAAAATGAAATCCAATAGCCGTCTTCACTCGTTGGCCTACTGCCAGCGACTGATGCTTTCATCAGGCGGGAAAGAAATTCACGACTGTACATGAGTCTCCCCTCTACATCTACACTGAAAAAAGTCTCCCACGCTTCACTAGTTTACGCGGGGAAAAATAAGATTCCATACTTTTCAAACACGCCTCCTATATGTGTCGTGTCTTTTCGTCCCACTCCCACCACGTGTTGTATCGTTTCGTCCCAAGCAGCATTTCGTCTCAGCAGGGTGCGAATTGGCGGGGGGGATGCCAGGGATTTCCCCCCCTGACAAAAATCTTTCCCCCCTGGAGAAGAAAAATTTTATCCCTGGCAGGGATAACTTTTTCCCCCTCTGGAATATTTTTGAACGCACATGAAGTTAGAAAAAGGGAACAATTCTTACTTTGTGTAGCTAACCTAAATATTGCTTGAGTGAAAATTTATGAAACATCTCACATCTCAAATGTTTTGTACTTGTTAATAAAATAAAAAAAAAACTATATTTCAAGTGTGTCCCTACTGGTGTTATGCCGATGTGTGTTTTCCCGTATCTCACTCGAAAGGGGCAGGGACAAGTTGCTGTGACCGAGATCCTTCAATAGTTGGATGCACACAGGTTGCCACATTGAATTATTTCGCGGGTTTCGCTGTGCACTTTAGCCATTCTAAGTAGCCTACGATCATCACTCGCCAAGAACAAATGACTGAATGACAAATTGGCAATACAGCCGAGGTCATTGACTTCTTTCCCCAAGGAAATGGATGGTTTCCTCCGCAAGAGAACGGCGGGGGTGGGTCCGAAGTATGCAAGGAAATTCGAAGGGGGTGGAAAGGTCACCAAATGTTTGAGTCTGCAGTTACTGGAAAAGAACCTGTGTCACCAGATTTAGTCAAACGGATGATGATCTAGTTTCATCTGCAAACATATTTGTATTAAGAAATTTCAATATCGAGTACCGGTAGTTTTTAGTTAAGTTGTGTATGTGTTTGATTACATAGATTAAGACAATCCAATACGATTTCATTATAAGGATGATAAATCTAGCTTTAAGGGAAATTGTACTTACGGAAATAACTACCTTCACAGAAGCTTAATAAGTGTTTGTATTTAGATCCCCTTCCCCGTTCTAATTAATGTTAAGCTACTGATTCATAACCATCTCGGATGAGCTTGCAAAGAAGTATTGTTGTCGGATTCGTAGGAGCATTAAGTGTTTCGAAGTCGTGGTGTCATTACTCGAGAAATAATGAAGCGTCAAAAAACAATTTTAGATTGTTTCGGGAATAAAAGCAAAATCGATTTTTCAAATAATCCAGAAAGTAGTAACCGGAAAACGGAAGCGAAAAGTGTGGCTGTACCGACCCAAGGTGATGAGTGTGCGATTAATTCAGAAAGTGTTAATTTAAGTGAAGATAAAAATGAAACTTGTACAGTTATTGATGGTTGTGTTGAGAAGCAAAGATTTGAAAAATGGAAGCAAAGTCGACCCTGGTTGAGTGCAAAACATAGTGGGGAAGTGATTTGTTTGTATTGCAGTGATGTGCAAAAACTTGGAGTTCTCAAGAACAGCAATACGCGAGTGGAACTTGCATTTGTAAACGGGGTTGTTGCAAAAAACAGTAAAAAATTAAATGATAAAATATCAGACCATGCAAAATCTAACTATCACATAGATTGCGCGAGTGTTTTGGAAAAGAGACAAAGGGATACGCTAAAATCATCGTTGTCTAACAGTATGTCTTTGTGGGAGGAGCAAAATAAATCGAAGGTGGAAGTGACTTCACATAATTTCCGCACTGCCTATTTGTTGTGTAAGCGAAATGAACCTTTTAAGCTCTTTAAAGATGTGTGCACTTTACAACGCCTTAACGGGGCTAATATGGGACAAATGCTACATTCAGAACATTCTTGCGCAAATATAATTAATTTCACGGCTAAGAAAATGCAAGAAACTTTAATTAACCATATTGTACACTCAGGCAATATTTTTAGCATTTTAGTAGACGAAAGCACTACAATCTCAAACAAATCTTGCCTAATAATGTATGTTCGTACTCAGTTTGACGGACAAGCATGCAATTACTTCTTCGATATATTGGAACTATCCTCTCTTACAGGTAGTTCAATAGCAGATGCTATCATTTTGTGCTTAGGGCGACATGGACTTTCTGAAGAAATCTTTAAAAAACAGTTAGTTGCTTTTGTTTCCGATGGTGCAGCAAATCTTCAGGGACACTATAAGGGCGCTGCATCAATTCTCAAGAACAGATTTAATTCTAATTTAATTGTAATACACTGCCTAAATCACAAATTAGAGCTCGCTATTCATGACGTAATGAACGAACAATCAACTTCTCTTCATTTTAAGTCCTTTATGGATTCATTATACACCCTTTTCTCAGCAAGTCCAAAGAATCAACGGCGTTTAGAAGTTGTTGCAGAGAAACTTCATTTTGAATTACAAAAAATTGGTCGTAGTTTTGATATCCGGTGGGTAGCCTCGTCCTGTTCTAGAGTCACGGCTGTATTGAGAGATTATTCTGCTCTTATTCACTTTCTTAAGGAATGTAGTACGGATGATACATATTCGTCAAAAACTCGAGCTAAGTTTCATGGAATGTATGAAGTAATGTCAAAATGGTCTTTTGTCATGCAGATTTGTTTGTTCAAAGACATCCTAGATACTATCAAACAGTTATCATTATACTTACAAATGAGGTCATCAAACGCAATCACTGTAAATTCTGAAGTTCAGCGTATCATTCGTGCCCTAAGTGCAATGAAAGACTTACCTGGGTCATATCTTAAATCTGCCACACAGGAATACGAAGCAAAAATGACGTTTAAGGACTTGGAAATTAAGTCTCCCTCAGCCAGTGAAATACAGAATTTTGTATCGTTTCGGAAACAGTTATTGCAGGGACTTGTTGACAATATTGTTGCGCGATTCAGTGACTCCAACAACTTCATAAAAACTTGTGAAGTGTTGAACCAAAAGAAGTGGCCAAGCAATGAGAACGAACTAATCTTATTTGGTGATGAACAAATACAAACTCTATGTGATTTTGTGAAAATGGATCTCTCTGATAGTAGCAATTCTTTGTGGTTAGTAATGAAGGACTTCAGGGAATACAAAGAAAACAAAAATATATTGTCGGTTGGTGCTTTATTGAAAGAGTTGATATCAAGAATTGATGTTGTGCCTGTATCGTCAGCAGAGTGTGAGCGTGGCTTTAGTCAGATGAACCTTATCTTAACGAAATTAAGGAACAGAATGTATATAGGAACTCTGTCGTCACTAATGTTCATCTCTATTAATGGCCCCGCTTTGGAAGATTTTCCGGCTACAAAGTATGCTGCCATGTGGATCAAAGAAGGACATCATTCCGCAAGTGACATACCTTCCCGTAGAGAAACGGATCAGTCTTCTACACATGCAAGTAAGCTGTTTATTTCGTAGGAGATAAGAAGCCAGTAAGAAAGGTAAGATTTCTTACTCTCCTATTTGTGAAATTATGTGTTGTTTAAGTAATATACTAAATTAAGGTTTAGAATATGTTTTATAAATACCTTAGATGAAAATTTAGAGTAGGCTATCTTTTTAGAACGGCTTGTGTAATAATTTTTATCGTGTAGAGTTTGAAGTTACTTTTCTCAATTATATTTGATTTAAGTTTTACCCAATAATAGCATGTAGCTATTATTAAATGTTTCTCCAACACTACTCTGAGTTAGTAGGTTTTTGAGTTTAGCGTCCCACAGATATGCCTGGATGACTAAAGGAGACGTGGACTTACTGATTATAGTGGGATCCAAACCACTTTTATCGTTCAACAGTACCCCCACCGGGAATCGAAGGCGGGGCAACGCGCACAGAAGGCAGGCGTGCTAGCCACTAGATCAAGCGGGTGTCCACTGCTCTGAGTGATTCACTATTATAGTATACACAAGAATGAGAACTAAGCTCGAATTTATGTAGAAAAACTATCTAATACTACATGTAGTTCTTTTCCGTTCTATTTCGTTTGTATTTTGCTAAATGGGAGTTATTTGCTTATATCTGCAAACTCTAAGCATAGATGCACTTTTCTTTCTTCAATTTTTATTACTAACTTTGCGTGGCACCAGCTTCATGCTGATAGAACTTAGTCAAATGATCCTTGCTGAATGCGTATGGACTTTGTGGTGGACAAACACCATGCTCGTGGGTTTTCTCGGGGTTCTCCCGTTTCCTCTCACTTTCTTTATTCCACCATTTCACTTATTTCTAATTATCACCGTCTCCTTTGGCATAACTTTGGGACGTTAAACTCAATTGATTGATTGATTTTTAGTTTAGCGTCCCTTTCAGTAGCGAGGCTATATGAGACGTGGACGTACTGATTAACGTGGAATCCGAACCACATGAGCTCCAGCCGAGAATCGAACCCGGGTCTCACGCGCCAAAGGAGCGTACGCTAACCGCTTAGCCACGACGGAGCTCAAACGTTAAACTTAAAGATTTCATTTAATTTTTTCCTTGCTGAACATATAGATAGAAGTAATCCTTACCGAAGAAATGATTGAGGAGGAGACGGCTTGGGTAAAACCATATAAGATAGCGTCTTAATATTCTACTGCTGACTGACAAGATTAAACATTTTCGATTGAATCTTTGCATCGAAGATCAAATTAGTTTTTTCAACTGAAATATTTTTTTTACTTATGTCCCATGGTCTTGCTCTGTAGGTGATTAGTAAAAGAAAATTGTCAAGTAAGAATTGGTGGAATGATAATGTGGGGGGAAACGAAAGAACGTCGAGAAAATCCATGGATACGATGTTGTACATCACACTCATATATATCATCACACTTGTACATCACATTTTGAGAAACAATAATGAGCATTCAGGTGTTACATTTTCGTGAGTTTTAAAAGACGAGAAAGAATTGATAATAAGTGAACTATGAATAACTTTACTCCAATCGCAAATTAAAATTTCCTATTTTTATTCCATCACTGTATATATATATATATATATATATATATATATATATATATATATATATATATATATATATATATATATATACAGAGTGAATCAAGTCTGGACACGGTGGAATAAATCGAGAACTTAACTTCGAATCGAAAAACCAAAAAACACGTGTTTAGTAATATTAAAAAAAACTATCTGATGAAACCAAACTCGACCCTCTAGACCCACCCCCTGGGGGCTGGAGTGGGGTCAACTTTGAAATTTCAAATGGAGATCCCAATTTTTGATTGCAGATTTGGATTCTACGGCCCAAACTATGTAAGGTTTCATCAACACTTTTCAGTCGATGCATTATATGGCGCCATAATCGGCGAAAGTAAATTAACTGTTTGGGGTGAAAAAGAAAGACATTTTGCTGTTAGACCGAGAATCGTTACCAACAGATCCGTCACCGTTAACGACCTGCCACTTATAAACGAATCGCTCAGGTGAACGTCGCTTTAACATGTGAATGAACGAACGAGCAATGCCATCCCAATGTTGCAATCCCATGTCACGTGCCACTAAACGTGTTATAATTCACACATCCATACGTTGCATGTGAGAAGAGAAAACAATAATGAAACGAATATCACACACACACACTCACACACAGGTATCACTTCTTGTATAAATGCTCCACTATAATTCCCAAATTACAGGTTACGCCTATAACCTTCGTCATGTCTATCCCGAACGAAAGTTCGATCAACGTACTTAAGAGGACTCCATGCTACGAAAATGAAATGAAATTTTTGACTTTTAGGTCCCACGATTTTGCCGGTTAGGCTACAGGAGACGGTGATTATGAGAGAGATGAATGAAATGGTGGAATTAAGAAAGTGGGAGGAAACGGGAGATCCCCGAGAAAACCCACGCACACGGTTTTTGTCCACCACAAAGTTCATTTGGCGGGAGCAGGTTTTGAACCCAGGACCCCAAGCACCAGAGGTGAACGCTCTACCACTGAGCCACCGTGGCCCCATCCATGCCACGAAATTAAGGTGGTACCGTACATATGTATTGAAATGTGCACTCTGTTCACACAATTCTCTTTAGTGGTAACTCCTTTAGTTTTGAAATTATATTGGATCGACAGAATCTAATCTTGTCTAGGGTCCGATGTGATCAATTTATTGATGACACATTAATAATGTCGTATTTACGATTTTGTTTCGGGAGGGGCTTTGCTAACTTTCGGGGGGACTTTGCCTGGAAATGTGAAAATTCTGCAAGATATTTCATTTACTTTACTATACTAAGTAAGATTTCGGGGGGGGCTTAAGCCCGGAAGCCACCCCCCTAAATAAACCACTGCACATTATAGACATTTAAAAATTAAAGGACGAAAGGATTAAAAATAAAAATAAAACATACTACTACAGACTACTACCCTTTACAGACTACTACTACTATCACTACTACTACTACTACTACAACTACTACTACAACAACTACTACTACTAATGCTACAATTACTACTACTACAACTAATGCTACAATTCCTATTACTACTACTGCTACTACTACAACTACTAGCAGATAATAATATAATACACTATAATAATAATAATAATAATAATAATAATAATAATAATAATAATAATAATAATAATAATAATAATAAGGAGAAGAAGAAGTAAAGAAAGAATTCAATAATAATTTCACCCATCTAAAACTATGCGAGACTGAGAGCAGTCTCGTGAGTCGCAGTCCGACTATTCGCTCAAATCAGCCGAAATGATGGCGAAAATCAAGATGCCGTCGCTTCGGAGGACGACGTCGTGCCACTGCTGGGCCAAGACAACCGTCTTTCTCATAGCTGCCGTTCCTGAACAGCGGCGGGGCCATCACGGTGTTCGCTGCCAAGCCGACAAATAGGCAGCCGCCTTTGAACCAGCATTAGCACACCCTTTTCGCTGCTGTCACCCAATAATCGACGACAGTCGGTCGAACTTCGTCGGCAATTGTTCATGGGGAACGTCTCGGTTTCAAAACCTAATAGAGGTTCGGATCTCACTTTCAACTGTAGGTCCCGTCTCTCTCGTCCCACTGCGGAAAAGGAACGATAAACACCCTAACAAACCCAATAGTCACACATTTTCTTTTGTTTTTTGATCACATGTATACTTCTTTCATCACATCTACAGCATTGAAGCTAATTAAAGTTCATATAGGAAGTTCTCCTGATTTCGCCATTGCAGCGCCACCTCACACAGCGACAACGATGTTTCGACTAAATCTTATACAGGTTTGTGCGCAGAATCCGACTCTGCAATAAGAAATAAAAGTTTCCATTTCAAAGCTTTCAGCTAACCCCACCTAGCGGTAGGGTGCGGTATCGTGTTTGGTACCATTGAATAACTTTGTTGATCCGACGCGTATTTCTCAAAATACTGCACCTTGTACAGACGGTCGGAGCTAATATCAAGCTCATAAACGAAGAGGGGAGCATCTAATTTCGCCGATTACAGCATGATATCACACATCGACGAAAAAGTTTTGATTATACCTTACATTATTTGGGATGCAGTCTCCGAATCTTCAATAAAACATTGGAGTTCCCATTTGAAAAATCAATGCCCCCCCCCCACTCCTTTTCAGAAGGTGGGGGCGGAGTGTTGCATTTGATATCATCGGATAGCTTCTTGAAACATATTAAATACATTTTTTTTTTTTTTTTGCGCTTTTATGATCAGAAGTATATTTCTCCAGTTACTCTACCGTGGCCAAACTTTTGGTTCACCCGTTATTTCAAACATAAATTAGCTTGACAGTTACAGGCTATTTTTGATAATTTCACATCATTCGAACAGTTCCACGTTATAGGGCCAATTCTACACTATCCTGATATCTTTTAATCGTCAGATAAGATAACACTGGTCGCAGTGGTCATGTGTTATTTTGTGTAAGATGAGATCTACTACCGCGACAAGGTTGGATCATTCCGATAATTTATCTTTATCAGAGAATGGTACAATCGACCCTAATGAATGTCATATTTTAGCGATTAGAAAACAGTTATATCAATACATTTTCATCTTAGACACAGAAGTCAAAAAACACCATAGTGCAATAAGCAGATACTTCAATAGCTATACTTTTCTTCAATTTTCCTTTTACTTTTAATTATTTTATTTTTGTCTTCTACTCTCCGCTTTTGAATTTTCTGGTTTGCAACACTGATACTGCCCGAAGCCCGAATGAAGAAGGTGTGCCTTTTTCTGTGTCTTCTGTCTGTGTGTAGTGTGCTTCTAAACAGTGACGAGAAGGAACAGAGAAGTGAACCAGTGACACTGAACGAGAACAGAGGTCGGAAATACTACCAAGCTCATGAACGAAATGGGAGTATTTAGGGGCCATTTATTTTCCCCGATTACTGCGCCATGTTATGCATCGACGGAAAAGTGTTGATGAAACTTTACATAGTTTGGGCCATAGAATCCAAATCTGCAATCAAAAATTGGGGTTTCCATTAGAAATTTCAAAATTGACCCCACTCCAATCCCCAGGGGGTGGGTCTAGAGGGTCAAGTTTGGTTTCATCAGATACATTTTTTAATATAACTAAACACGTGTTTTTTGATTTTTCGATCCGAAGTTAAGTTCTCGATTTATTCCACCGTGTCCAGACTTTTGATTCACTCTGTATATATATATATATATATATGTGTGTGTGTGTGTGTGTGTGAGAGGGGAGAACTGGGTGCGTATATGAGTGAAATTCATCCCCCCCTGGGAAAAATTTTCAATTCGCACACTGCGTCTCAGTACCGTTTGAACACGAAGCTTATAAGTTTCGGCCCGCGACCTGATCGAGTAGCGTTTTGTCCACTACTTACACACACACACATACACCCATTGATTATGTTTAGAGTGCTATAAAGTCTATTGTTAGTACCAGACACGACTCCGTACCCTCTTTTATTGCGTACCCTCTTCTGTGATACTGTGGATATGTAGCCATCCTTCCTCAACTTCTGCTGGCTTCAAAAAGGCTAAGGCAGCACACATCTTGATAGAGGCCCGTAATTCATTATATGCTATTATACATATTTGTCAGGGCGATGTTTTGCACCTTATTATTACTAGCAGTGGTGGATCTAGCCCGGGGCAGGGGGACCTAGTCAACCTCCCCAGATTTTTTAGTGACAAAAATAATTTAAGCTATTATTTACATTTTTTTAAAGTTTATATTAATTCATGATATCTTTATCATAGTCTGGATTCTGGCTAATTTTCGAAAAATCGCAATGTTTGAAGACATAAAATCCAGTGCAGATATTGTTTATAATTTAATATCCTATATATACACATCTTCCATCACTTTCGTGTAAGACATCACCTGTGTGTCGCTGGGACGAAACTCTACTTACTAGTCTGTTCACTAATCAATAAAAATAACTCGAAACGCTGCTGGGACGAAACTCTACTTACTAGTCCGTTCACTAATCAATAAAAATAACTCGAAACGCTGCTGGGACGAAACGATACTACACCGGGACGAAATGCTACGGATTTTGCCTTGGGACGAAACGCTACGAACCCTCCTATGTGCCATTTTCGCTTGTGTTCAGTAGTTAAGAGTCTTCATCCCGGCGAAATTAAAATACCGCTAATTTTACACTAATTATGTGATATCTTCAAATAGATAAAAGATAATTGAAATATGGAACAAGAGCGCCCTAGACAATATTATTTTGCGAGAGGTACTGTTATCACAAGTCACCTAGCGGCTTTCCGTTTTCAGCTGTTTAGAAACGCGAAAATAAATGCCGATTTTCAAAATGGCTCGAAATCGAAAGCAGATAAGTGAGTCGTGATTACGGTTTCTCATGTAAAATAATATTGTCTAGGGCGCTCTTGTTCCACATTTCGATTATGTTTTATCTATTTGAAGATATCACATAATTACTGTAAAATTAGCGGTATTTTAATTTCGCCGGGATGAAGACTCTTTAGTCTCAATAGCATTTTCTTTTATTTCTGCGGCGATGAATCCCAGAGTTCTTTAAACCATTGAGTGAATGAACAGTGTTATAGTTTGATTATTAAATACTTGTTCTGGAATTCTTTTAGTGAAAAGACTATAGAAATAAATTTTCTCTCAACTTGTTTCGTAGTTTGAAAGATTTATTTCTGCAAATGAGTTGAAGGTTAGGGACGAAGATAGCTTTTGAATGAGTCGTTAATTTGCTTTCATTGTTGAAAATACTCTTGTGGAGTTCGTCTGCAATTTACACGCTTTCATTCGTCACGACGCGTATACTCAAATAACTTTCTCAAAGTTTTTTCTTAATTAAAGGTTTGTTGTATCCATATTGGAAAAGTATGAAGAACAGGATGTAGATGTTGACGCTGGGAATTAACTCCGAAGACACTTGTGTTGATAGAAGAGAAAATTTGACGCCATTTGTGATGTCTCTGTAGACGGCTCTGGAGAAAGATGGTTAATCCTACTGATTACCCTTGTGACGCATTCACAAGCGACGACACAGATAAAGGACGGAGGTCACCTCACCAGCCATTGGGGAAATTTTCAGTGCAAAAGCCGACACATTAAACTGCAGGCAGGGTGGGGAGTTGGTAGTGCAATTAGCTCTGGATTAACTAGTGGTAGAGTACAGTGGACAGTTAATGTATTCTGCGTGTATGCAATTCTGTTCGGCTTGTTTGTTAATTACGTTTTCCATCAGGAAGAATTATTTACTAATAATATTTTAAGTCATCTAATAAATTTCGGAGATATTCCCTTCGTATCTAAAAACATAAATAAATAAACAAATAAGTTAATTTTATAGAAGGTAGCAAAATTTAACATATCCTGCTTCGCAATTATACAGAGTGTTTCGAAACAACACTGGCAACGTTTGGGAGGTGATTCCTGACACCAAGATAAGGCCAAAAGTATAGACCAACTTGGAGTTATAGACTGCCGAAAAAATTAACTTTAAAGGCCCATAGCTCCAGAACTATGAGACCTAGCGCAGTCGGGTCAAGACTTAACTTAGGAACTAATATGTGAACTATCCAAATTTCAAAATCCTGTGGTACTTCCGCAAGAATTTTTATAGAGAGAGTTAGGCTACGGCCATATAATTTGAAGTACTCACCGATTACCTCTATAAAAATTGTTGCAGAAGTACCGTAGAATTCTGAAATTTGGATATTTCGATAGATCACACACAAGTTCCTAGGTAAAGTCTTGACCCGACTACTGTAGCTCTAGTTTTGGAGCTACGGGCCTTAAAAGTAAATTTTTTTTTTCATGTTTTCGACAGTCTATAACTCCGAAAGGAAGCATTTGTGCACCCAGGTTGATATATACTTTTGTTATATTGGTGTCAGCAATCACTACCCAACGTTGTCGGTGTTGTTTTCAAATACCCTGTATTTATTTATGTGAAGGCGTAGTCGGTTTCTACAAAAGCTACAATTGTAGTTTTGAAGTTTATTTTTCATAAAAGTTGTACACATCACGAAGGTTGAAATTTTATATATTGATATGCACGCAGCAACTGGTCATCGAAATATGAAACTTTCACATGATTGAAGATACGGATACATTATACTTTGTACAGTCAGCGCCAAAAGTTCTTTCCGTGTGATGAAATTAGTTTTGTAAATAACTTCAAAATGGAAGGACAATTTGAGTACAGTTTTCAGTAAATTAAAAAGAATAATTTTCTGTATATTCCAGCCACACCACCGTTATTCCCAAAATAAATTTTACCAAACGGAAGAAAAAAACTTTTGTCGCTGACTGTACATCTTTGATGAAGGACGATCCTGCATGTAGGATTAGTCCAATGGCGAATCTAGAATGTAAAAACTGGAGTTGCCAATCAGAAGCCAGACTATGATAGGTATATCATGAGTTTACTCTAAACTTTCAAAAAATATAAAATAATAACTTAAGAGGCCTCATCCCAGCGAAATTAAAATACCGCTAATTTTACAGTCATTATGTGATATCTTCAAATAGATAAAAGATAATCGAAATGTGGAACAAAAGCGCCCTATCATTTTACATAAGATACCGTTATCACGACTCACTTATCTGGTTTCGATTTTCAGCCATTTTGAAATTCGGCATTTATTTTCGCGTTTCTAAACGACTGAAAACGGAAAGTTACTAGGTGACTCATAATAACGGTACCTCACGCAAAATAATATTGTCTAGGGCTCTCTTGTCCCACATTTCAATTATCTTTTATCTATTTGAAGATATCATATAATTACTGTAAAATTAGCGGTATTTTAATTTCGCCGAGATGAGACCTCTTAAATTATTTTTATCACTCAAAAACTAATGGGGTTAGTTCCGCCTCTGGATTAGCCTATTCTTTTCAACACATCGCATATTTTCAATTGTGAAAAATATCCAACACTTTCGTATAACCTCCTATATCGTATACTTTTAAGGCCGATGTAAATAGCATTGATCATTTAGGACTCCTGGTCTACCAAACATACTTGGTTTTTCTTAATAAAAGTTCGCTCAAGCGGTTTTATGGAGTATTTAAAGTATGTTATCAGTATCTAAAATGTACGTGATCATATGGACAGTCTCTGTGTGGAAAAGTACTGAACGAGTTTCTTTATAATGGTTATAAACTACTTCATTGTGATAAAGTGCGTAACGCGCGTGCTTCCCTTGTAGGTGGTCCTGAGTTGGATTCCCCGTTAGATACCTTATTCCAGGGGCGGATCCAGAGGGGGGCGATCGCCCCCCCCCACAAGAGGAAACTTTCTTATTTTATATATAAATAAACCCATCCATAACAAGTTTGGAGCTCTTAAAAGTAGCAGTATTACCGCCGACCGCCCCCCCCCAGAAGTCCGTCCTGGATCCGCCCCTGCCTTATTCGGATCCCATTTTAAAGAGTAGAATCCCGTTTGATTTATACTTGATGTTGAAAAGACGTTACACTCCAATCAGCCAACAAAGCAAGGAGGAGGGAATAATATAGCACCAGCCAAGTCCGTAACTTCTGGGGAGCAGGAGGGCAACTGCCCCACGAGGGAAGCTCCCCGCCGTTCGAGGGGGGCTCACTTTAAGTCAAAATTTTCTTACTCCATGTACGATACGAACGTAAAATTATAAATGAAGCATCAAACATAAATAATAATAATAATAATAATAATAATAATAATAATAATAATAATAATAATAATAATAATAATAATAATAATAATAATATAAATAATCAAACATAATAATATACATAAACAAAACAGCACACAAAAGGTAAATAAAACAAAAAATAACTCGTGGGCCAATTTTAGTAAAGATGTCTACTATTAGGGGGCCCTAGAAAGAATATTTATCCGTATGGCTTTAACATTTGTCAATATTGTCCCCTTAATTAATTTATGTATGGAACGGGCCTAGGGGTGAGGGGAGGGCCCACAGAGAGTAAGAGAAAGATGGAAAGAAGGGGTCTATTTTCGAATTTTGCGGCAGGGCCCAAAACAACTTTACCTAGGAGACCCGAATATTAATGGTTGCTCTAAAAAAAAATCTAAGTTACGGCGCTGGTACCAGCAAGTGGTTCTAAAATGAAAATGAAATATCTAGTTTAACGTCCCACGTTATGTTCTTTAAGGTAAAGGTGGCGAATGCTTATTGAAAGTGAAAGGGTTAAACAGTTGGCGAGATTAGAATATGGGAGAAAACTGTAGAAGTCCCCAAAAATCCCGGACAAGATGTCCACGACAAACACATAAGCGGGGTTGAACCAATGGGAACACCTGAGTTGGATGTCTGCGTTGGAAGTTTCTGTTGTAACTACATTTTACTCATTATGTAAATGTGGAAAATGCAATAACTCAATTAAATTTGTGATGTTCACATTTACACATTTCTGTACAACTATTTTTAATCTAGGCATTAACTGAGATAGCAACACGGTCTGTGATACCGGAAGAGCGCAAATTGTACAAAATCTAGTGTTTTCAGTACTAAAACAAAAATTGAACTAGTATCTATCATATTATTTTTAGTCAAACACAGTGTGCGTGGGTTTCTTCAGGGTTCTCTCGTTTCCTCCTACTTTCTTCATTACACCATTTCATTCATTACTCATCATCACCGTCTCCTTTAGCTTAACCGACAACCGTGGTACATAAAACTCAAAGATTTCATTTCATTTGATATTAATTTTAGTAAGTCCATTGTTCCTTGTACACTCATGTCCAAAATTATTGTCGCATATCTATAAATATGTTGTTGTAGGAATATAATTTGATAACGAATTCGCCCGGTATTTCTTATAATGTTAGTATGTGTATAATCACCAAAGATATGTGTGTGGTAAATTTCATGTCAAAAGCGCAGTGAATAAGAACAATAGAGCGAAAGTAATACTTTCTGGTCCATTTAACAACATTTTGTTTAACTCATTCTAATTTTCTTATTTATAATTCTTTTCCTATGAAATTTATCACAAATATATATTTCTCGATTATACACATAGTATCAGTATTAAAAGTACCCTTCAAAATTATTATATTCTTACAAGACGATATTTATAGATATGCAACAATCATTTTGGACATGAGTGTACATAGAATATTCAACAAACAAAACTTTTATTGTATTGTATAAAACTAATAATTTGTGATTTCATGTTTGAAAATATGATGAAAGTAGCTCATTCTGAAGAGTTATAGCCTGCAGATAATTAAAAGTAGCCCAAAAAGTAGTCTCGCCCAATTGGTAGCGAGGGCACTTAAAAAGTCGCTCAATCCGTACTTGTAGCCCAATCTGGCAACACTGCTCGCACCAGAGGTCAACGAGCCATTCCATATGAAATCAACAAATCAAAGTGACTCTCATGTCTTAGATTTCCTTCAAATTTTGTACAAATATTGTGGTACCTAAACATATCACACGTGTAAAACTTTACAGGCCTTCCTAGAATGGGGCTCCTGTAAGAGCCATTCGACATGTAAAAGGTTTTGTGCAAAAAAATAAATAAATAAATAAATAAATAAATAAATAAATAAAATAAAATAAAATAAAAAAATAAAAATAAAAAATAAAAAAGCCTAAGTCCGGCCTAAGTTACTGAAACTGCTAAACCTGAAGTTATATTGAAGATATTTGAAAATGATTTTCACTAAAACAATCTTAGAATCTGTAGCATTTAAAACAGTGTAGCAGTGAACTGTCCAGATGGGGTTAAGCGTATCAATTTCGCCATGAAAGAAAAACAAACAAGAATACATGATGCCAAAATTTGGCAATTATTTCTGAAAAAAAAAGGCCTAAAATTTTCAAAATAAACAGATGTCTCACGAATGCCTAGGACTAATAATTGTTCGGAGTTGTCTAAACGTGAACATCCCAAATTGAATTTTGTTACTGTAGGGCTATTATCCATATTAATGTAATGAGCAAGTGGAGCAACAATGAAAGCTTCCAAAATTAATGGCTCTCAGATAAAGAGTTTAGTGAATGAATTAAAGAAGTGACAAATCTCATACTATAAACATGAAGTGTATTTAAGAACCTACAAAACTGACTTAAGGAACGTGTCTCCTTGAAAATCTGAGAGGTCGCTCATTATATACTATCACCGTCTACCTGGTCCATTCCACACTGCAGTTCTACTGCCCTAAATGTAGTATAATGTTTGTCCTAACACACCACCGCCAACAATCTGAACTACGGTCACCTCCTGACCGTTGCCAACCCAGATATCTGATATATTTCCAACTCCAGGTGTTTCTAATAAATCGGTGTACGTATATGATTAGTAAAAGTGTATAGCTGCGAAAAGCAAGAACATAAACTTTTATGTTTTGGGCTACAAATAGTTCAAATTCTCTACTTTATGATCTTCGGATCGGGCAGTACTGCCTGAAAGCTGCAGTGGAACGTCAACAAAACAAGAGAACTTTTCCACCTCCACAGGAGATCGAACTTGGGTCCGCTGGCAAGTACATGTCTTACCGACTACGCTA
This sequence comes from Thermobia domestica, assembly GCF_964235325.1. Lineage (NCBI taxonomy): Eukaryota > Metazoa > Arthropoda > Insecta > Zygentoma > Lepismatidae > Thermobia > Thermobia domestica. Next base: position 282,457 of record NW_027655909.1, read on the forward strand.
CCGCTACCTTCGTAGAAAACTTTTCGTAAAATATTTTCTTCCAGTTCAGAAAAAAAGCTGTTGAATTCTGAAACCATCATTTCTCAGGGTATCAGCTGGGAAATATGTTTTCGTGTGTTATCAAATGGCGCTCTATTAACCCAGTGGGCTCATCTTCTTGTGCTCAGTGAATTTTGTATTCATTCTGTGTTCTTCTATACGAAGAAAATGTAATATATATATTGACCTCTATACAACAGAAACACTTGCCGCGGAAGAACGCACAAGTTTCGCATCCAGCCCTAATACGAACAAATTGAAAAATGCTCTCACAGCTGGGATTAAGAGAGGAGCCTGCACACACGTTGTGTTGTCTCCTTCTCGTTTCATGAGTGGAACGAGGTAAAAGTTCAGAGTTGCCTCTCCTGGGATTACACAGGGCAGCTGCAGCTACATGCTCGGAGATTCTGCAACTTGGGTTGGCTTTTCAGGGTGAAACCGTGTAATGAATTTCAGATTAGCTGTCCCTCAGTTTCTATGGCACAAACTTTGGCCTCAGGGAATTACATATAACCAATGTACTAGTATTCTGTAATTACCTTTGTCTGCAGATTACACGAAATCCGAAATTTCGAGAAGGATTGTCTTGAATTCCAAGTGAAGCAGGTGAAGTTTTATATATTGGATTGCCTAAAGTTATAATTTCTCAATTCCCGAAAAGAAAAGTGCAAAGCTACCGTGAAAGGGCGAATACATATAAAATTTGTAGCGTTTACCAAAATTCAAAAAGAAAGCTCGGCCCGGTGGGCAAACACGTTCTTCTTTCCATTTCCACTCACGATGCTGTTCCTAGAATTTCCAATCCGGTATGCTCTGGTTACGATTGGACGTTAAAAGTAGGGGACAAGGCATGATCTGAATATTTGTACGTATATCAATGTTAGTTTTCCTGGTTGTTTCTAACAAAGCGTGACGAAAGGTTGTATAACTAATAGGATACTGTCTTTTTCAGTTAAAATACCATATATCGTATTCCATATGTGATTAAGTAAATTGACAAGAGTAACGCAAGTATATTTAAACTATATTTTATTCTAGCCCTTTATATTCTTACACAACGAAAATGTAAGAAGAGATTTGATTCCTTCTGTCTGGAAAATTATGTGATGAGATTATTTAGTAACAAATTTGCAAAACAAATAAATAGAAAGGATAATATTAATCATAGTAATGAATAATGAGGCTTGTTTAGCAAAAGTTATATTGAAACTAGGGATTAATGAACAACTTAAATGTCGTAGCATATGCTTGTAGTATAGGCATATGCTACGACATTTAAATAAATACGCAATTGCAATATTAATTGCTTTGAAGTCCAATTAAAACACATTCCTGTAGCTTCCTTAACTCCATGGGAAGACAAATAAACCAATACGTACTCACGCAACGGCAAATACTATATGGCACAATTTTTTTCTATGAACCAGTAATACATACAAAAACTTTACATTTTCAAAAACTATATACATTAAGTGGTCACTTCAAGAAAGTGGGGAGTAACTGACCCCTTTTGCCTCCCCTAATCGTCCCCCATGCGGTATGCGTCTTGTTATTGGCAAATCAGCATCAGCTACTAAAGCAAAATTTACACGATACACGCTTACACATATGAGCTGAAGTATTTGTGGGGGTAGCTCACAAGGGAGGGTTACGAAGTGGCTCCGCTGAGATCCGAACGAGATAATTGTTTTTGCATTTAATATGTTATAACTAGACGAATCCTAAAGTTATACGTGCCACGGGGCGGAAGGGCACACTCTTCGGGATAAAAATGTTTGCCCCAGGATCCCCCATAGGGTCCTAGACGGGGCCCAATTAAAAAGTTTCAAATGGTAAGGGGGTTAAGTAGCACATCGTTTGAAAGTTGTTAAATGAAAGAAGATGGAGCAAGTCTCTACTCCCTACGATAATCCTGTGCAAAATGGCGGTGGGTCAAAGTTTAATCACAAACTTAATTGAAAAGTCTATGGCCACTTTAAATTCAAGATAGCCGCTTAAAAACTATGTCATTCATAATAGTATAAATCTAAATCTCTCTTTTTCTCTACTATGTACGAGTATTTAGAAACAACAGGAACACTAAAGAACAATTGAATTTCGATTCACTTCAACTATTATTTCATTCCATAACAACACTTTCACCTGCTTATTTCAAGAGTGACATAACTCAAAAATCGCCCTTACTGATTTATGGGCAGAAGATGAAAGCTAATACTAATGTCTATGTCTGGTTAAAAAAAAAAAATCACAGATGAGCTTCCAAAACTGGGCGCTAGAGAGCACTTTGTGTTGGTCTTGCGCCCATTTGTTTTTATTCCGTTTCGAAACTTTCAAGCGCTTCTCCTGAAGAGTTAGGAATTTTGAGTTATCTCATTCTTGAATTAAAACAGGCGATATATGTTTTGTTCCTAATGTACGTACGTTCGTTACGGATATCATTTACGTGAATATAACGAATATGCGATGAACACACAACTCTTAACTTCCTATTTCTGCTGCTAAACAAAAGTTGAATATCTTCGGGTATTTTTTCTAATTTTATGATATGTAGTTCATACATAAAGGACTTGCTGCACCAGTCAGGTTGGGGGCTCTATTGCAACGTATTCGTGATGGTTACATTTACATGCCATTCGTTGGTTTGATGGAAATATTTATCCCCCATTCGTTGGTTTGATGGAAATATTTATCCACCCCTTCCCCCCCCCAAAAAAAAAATTACAAGATTGGCTAGCAATACCAAACAACATGTGAATCGTTTCAGTACATCGAGCTCTGTAAACTTTGTTGGTTTGGTCACAATATTCCAAGAAATAGCATATTTATATAAAAATTCATTTTTCACGGTCAGCCATTTGATATTTTGTGGATATCTAGTATTTACCGTAAACGTAAATATCACATTTCGCTTCTCCAACACCAGTGGTTTGAGCTGGACATGCATTCGATACATTGTGCGGCATTTTGAACTCAAGATGTCACGTTTTTGGACATTTCGCATCTTTTCGTCACCCACTGATCAACATTCATGCCAAATTTGGTTTTCCTAGCTTCAGCAGTTGGTATGCCTATCCTTTCGGTATAGGTTTTAAGTGGGCATCTTGGATGCAAGGTGACCATAAATTTTTCAATTAAGCTTTTGTTTACATTTTGGGCGTCGCCATTTTGCACAGGGTTATCGCAGAGTCGAGACTTGCTCCGTCTTCTTTCATCTAACAATAGCTTTCAAACGATGTACTACTTAACCCCCTTGCCATTTGAAACTTTTTAGTTGGATCTCACCTGGGACCCTATTGGGGCCCTGGGACAAGACGTTTTAACTTAAATTGTTGTACATTGAAAATAATGCCACACGTCCTTTCCTGTTTTCACATTTGTTTCACCCTTTCCGATTTATAGGAGTGGCCATGGACTTTCAATTAAGTTTTTGTTTACATTTTAATCTGCCGCCATTTTGGACAGGGTTGCCGTAGAGAGTTGAGACTTACTTAATTTTCTTTCATTTTACAGCAATTTTCAAATGATGTGCTAGTCAACCCTTCTTACTATGTGGAACTTTTGAGTTGGGCCCCATCTAGGATCCTGCGGCGGACCCTGGGGGTAAACCTTTACCCCAAAAAGTGTGCTCTTGAAAGTGATGAGATAAGTGTTCGCTGAGTCTTCCATTTACTCAACCGTTTCCAAACAAATGACCCGGTGCAACTATTCTCCCAGGTCATTTTTGTAGCTTTTACATTACAAAATATGTTGTAACTCACGATATTCCGCTTGGTAGCACGTATAACTTTGGGATTCGTCCAGTGGCGTAGCACACTTTTGCGGCTCCCCCCGCAAGGTATAGAGAAGGGGCCCTAGTTGTAAAGCCGATAGAAGTAAGGTTGGAGGTCTACTTCTTTAAATCTTTATTCATCGCAAGGTTTCGCCCCCCCCCCCGCACTGCGGGGGCAGCTGCTACGCCACTGGATTCGTCTAGTTATAATACATCAAATACAAACACAATTGTCTCGTTTGGATCTCAGCAGAGGCACCTCGTGACCCACCCTTGTCAGTAGTAGTGTTTAGAAGGTTTCTTTTTGAGGGATTCCTGATTTTAGTTCGGGTCGTCATTCGTTTGACCATCGTCATCCTGTGAGTGAAGCCTCATGTACTTTGGGTTCTTATTCAATGGTATGACTGGGTTGAAGAGATTATGCAGGTTTTGATTAGCGTCTTAGCGTATATTCGGAATTTACTCTCGTCACCCCACCCGTAAATCTTTTAAGCTGTTTTGCGGAATCTGTTTTTTTTTTTTTTTTTTTTTTTTTTTAAATAACGAATGGTACTTCAATGGAAAACGATAGGAATAAATATACAGGGTGGATCAATCGTAAATCAATTGACAAAATTTCATCTAAAAGTATTAATTAACAGCTATGAAACTGTGAAATTATTGCAAGTTGTATCATAACAATTAAGATAGGTTAAGAAATTAGGTTACCTAATTCAAAGTGTTCAAAGTCTCCTTCACGATTTTTAGTGCTCAAATTAGAAATTAGATCAAATCACAGAATAACATATTACATAACTAGTGTTGTTTAATGCTGCATTAAATTTAGAAGTATTGTTGTTGACGAGACGAAACGACAAAGGTTTCGCATCTCTTCTGGTAAATTTTGTAAAGTCCCGTCTCGTCTTGATTATCGAAAATTTCTTTCTCGTCTCTTTTTGGTTCTCTAAAATTTCTTTCTCGTCTCCTCTTAATTCTCGAAACATGTTTATTGTGAGACACCCGTTTCGAAGAGTTAACTTTCAAAGTTTAGTTTCCACTGAGTATTTCCACTTTCTGCTGCTGAGAGTCCGCAGCCAGCATGAAATGAATTCATCGCAATATGTTACAAGAGGTTTCGCAGGAAAGACTATCGGCTTGGTGTGGGTCGTGTTACGCGAGGGGCTCCCGTAGAACACTTGTGATATGTTTGAAGTAAATTTTATATTAGATGTTTATATGAAAATATATTTATTGGATTTCACAGAACAAATTTCTGAAATTGTGTCCATTTTGACTAGCCTATATTGAGTTGATTTTGAGTTTAACGTCCCGTTCAGCAGCGAGGCTATATGAGACGTGGACCTACTGATTAAAGTGGAATCCGAACCACACATGAGCTTCCACCGGGAATCGAACCCGGGTCTCCCAAGCCAAAGGCGCGTATGCTAACCGCTTAGCCACGAAGGAGCTCTGACTTCCCTATATTGTTCATGCAAATATGTGTATTATGTATAAAAACGGCAACTATCTTTTATGCAGCACATAATTTTCTCGCATGATTCTGGTAAATAGGAGATAACTAATAAGATTTATGTAACAACAATTTCATTTCCCAGTGGCAGTGCCAGGTTTAACTACAGTTGACTCCCGAGTATCCTGCCTAATGTGGCGGAAGGGCAGGTCGGATAACAAAAAAGCCGGATAGGCCGGAATTGTATGATTTTTTTTTTTTTTTTTTTTTTTGCCCTACCAATACCAGAAGACAAAGTTTTTGTACCGAAACTCACTGTTATAATATAGTAGAAATTTTCTCACTTCTTATTTGGCTGAGCGTACTGTACAGGAATTGCGGCAAGCGTACTGTGTTGAGGTCCGTTACACACTGACACAGTGTTGCCACAGTCCTAGCTCTGGAGTGGGCTGAAAAATAGTACTGAATTGGAAAAAAAAAGGGCTGAATTCATTATTTTATATGAAACTAAAAGAGATAAACTTCTAAAAATATCCCTTTTCTCCCCTCTTCCAAGAGTCCAAATCAAGAAAGTGCTCTTTTTACAAATTACTTTTTAAAAACACCCAAATAGTAGGACCCCGAACTACAGTAGAGGTAGATGAAACTTTTCTCACACGTAGAGGCTGCAAATTAAAAGGGGAAAACAGTTATCATTATCTTCGGTTTGTAAGGAAACCAAACGCACCTCTATTTCAAAGTGGCTAATAAACCAAAACGGTATTATCACCATATATTAAAAATAATATATAAAACGAAGAGCAAACCAATCTCTCCGAGTTCATGTGTAAACAATACGTCATAATAAAATATTAAAATACAGATTATTGCATCTTATTCTCGCTTATTTCACGACCGAAAGAGGATAAATGAAGCCTACAGGAACCTCGGATTCGTAATTTGAATGAGTAATGGACTTAGAAATGAGATGACATTGAATATTTTACTTCTCGTATGTTAGAGCTAAATTAGAATATGCATCAGTTATCTGGAATCCATACTTAAAATCTGAATGCCAGAAAGTTTAGCAATTAGAAAGTAAATTCTTGAGATATTTTACCTACAAAAAGACCGGTCTTTATTCAAAATTTGAGCACTATACCAATCTTATTGATAATTTTAAATTCAGGACGTTAGAACAAAGAAGAACACTGACTGACTTAATTTTTCTCTTTCGACTTCTGCATAATAAAATTGACTGTCCAGCGCTGTTAAAAAATCTATTTATTCAAGCCCCGTCCCTCAAAACGTGTGCAAAAAATAACATATTCTTTTGCCGGAAAGCAAGAACAAATATACTGTATATGTCACGTACTTGGAGAATTAGTGCTGCTTACAATGTAATAAGTAAAGAGAATGTGTTTTTGGATATATTCAGTAACAAAGAGCGTCACTTCAGGAACCAAGTTTTGGAAATCCTATGATTCATGGTTTATTTGTACACTTAATGTATTTTATTTGTTTTGTGTTATTATGTATATATTTAAACTTATTTATCATCATTACTCTTACTGGTTAACTGGACATAAACACTAATGTTAACCTTCTGTAACTGGAATTTTATACTCTGTTGAGGGTACAAATACAAATAAATAAATAAGTAAAAATAAATAAATAATAGACTGTAACAAGGTAAGTAAACTGACATTTGTAAAAAAAAAAAAATGTAAAACCAGTCCAGGGTCCTAGAACTTTCCTTGAAAGACATCGCAACACATTATTAAGAATTTTAAGTCACAATAGTATCTATGGTGCTGAATTGTTTAGAATTGTACCAACTTTTTCACAAAAGGGGCTGAAAAAGCCAGCATTGTACCAACAGGCCGACAAATGACAAAAAGGGCTGAATTTAGTACAATTATACAAGTATGGCAACACTGCACTGATGAAACAATGAACAAGGAACCGGACACTGATCTTTTCCTGTCACAACTTGTATTTTGGACACAACACGTAGAAGGATGGTAGTAGACACCTGCTTCCAACGCCTTGCCTTCCATATTTAATTACAATAAAAGAAAACTAGGCGGATAGTACGGGGGCCGGATACTCGAGAGTCTACTGTATATGGTTGTGATGACTTTACTCTCTTCAACTATTGGCTGTCAAATGACGTTAGGCTTGATCCGCAGCGAATTACGAGAGTTACGCCATCTTGTGTACAAAAGGCTCAATACTTTTGAGAGAACTTGATAGTTAAGATATACGAAAACGAATAAGGAAGATTTGGAGACATTGAAATAGGGAATAATGGTGTTGGTGATAATTAAAAAGAGTGAAAGATTTGGCTATCTGAGAAGAAAGAATAAAGCCAATAGCAGAAAAGTTGATAGGGGAGGAAGAAGAACTGTAACTGATGAACAATAGTGAAGCAAATAATTCGTTTGTGAAGACGGCGTTATTTTAGACCCGTATTAGATGAGACGTCTCAGTGTGCTGGTAATGGCAGCATGCTTTATGATGATGTATGACTGAGCTTCCATTTTTGCACCAAGGACAAGCCTTGGAGAACTTTAGTTAAATGCAACCATTGATAATGCCATTACATTCTGTTGGTATTAGTGCTGCTAAGTTTTCCAGTTAAGCGGTTTTCCGCTTTGTGCAAGTTCCGCTGTATAAAAATACGTTTTGTAAGTGTTGTCTTCTGACGAGTGGAGTTGAACGTATTGCTAATGTGACCTAGTTTGAAGCGTTCAAAGGAAGAAAGGGTGATGAAGGAGTGAATAATTCATTGTTATCGCCTTTGGAAGTGTTGGACCCTTGACTCAATTGACGAGAGATACCTCGGCAGAGGAAGTCAATTGTCTTCTTCCTGCGTTTCTCAGCCATCCATCGCCTCTCATTTTCCCCAACACAAAGAACGTTCGAAAAAAGTACTCTTCCTCGTGTCTAATAACCCTCACTTTATGTTCTTCTCCAAGTACTCCTCATGTAAATGGTGGAATGTTTTTTTCTTTCTTTCTAACTTCGTGCACAATTGCTTCTCTTTCATAATACCGAGTTCGTAATATCCTTAATACCTCACTTACTTTCTAAGTATCTGCCAGTGTTGCCATTAGAATAAGTTTTCGAAACTCAGGCACTATTTCTTCGACAGCCTTACGCATAAAGCGATAACATTTAAAATTTAAATAATTTGTAATTAGAATGATGGATTCGGATATTCATTGTTCAAATATTGGAATAAAATTAGTTATTAGAGTAATGGTAGAGCATTTACCTCTGGCGCTTGGAGAGTCTCGTTTGATCCCCGGCGAAGTAAGTTTGTGGTGGACAATATCGTGTCCGTAGGTTTTTTCGGGATACTCCCAATTCCTCCCCGAGTTTCATTCCATCATTTTTTCCATCATCATTCACTTTCCTTAATCATCGTGCAATGGCGGATCCAGGGGGGCGATCGCCCCCCCAGGAGAGGAAACTTTCTTATTATATATATATATATATATATATATATATATATATATATATATATATATATATATATATATATATATATATATAACCCATCCCAGTGTTTGGAACTCGTAAAAGTAGCTCTAAGTAGCAGTATTACAACCTACCGCCCCCCCCAGAAGTCCGTCCTGGATGCGCCCCTGTCATGGTCTCCCTTAGCCTAAAGGGCATGATCTTAGGACGTTAAAGTGAAAGATTAGAAATGAACATTTGAATAAGAGCAAAGTGACGTTCGAACAACGAATATTGGAGTATTTTTAGTAGCTACCCCTGAGAAAGCGGTTGTCGCTTGTAATTACACAAACACGTTGTAAATTCCTTCGATTCCTGGCGGGAGCTCGTGTGTTTCGGAATCCAGGTTAATCAGTAAGTCCCGTCTCATATAGCCTCGCTGCTGAAAGGGACGTTAAACTCAAAATCAAATCAAATAAAACGACATAAGTTCCTCCCAAAAGAGAGTTGATTAACTGAAAAAAAAAATTGCATAACACATAAGATTATTAAACAGTTTTTCTGTATATGGGCGGAGATAATTGCCCAATTATTAACTGTGTGTAAAAATAGATTATGACACAAGACGTCAGTCAGTACGTAGTTTAAGGTTGGATCACCAAGGAACCACCAACTTAATGACGACTTACAGGCTTATTTTACTTATCGAGTTCGTTACTTAGCGGATACCCGGTGTTTCACTTATAAAGTTGAAGCAGAATTTTGCTAGTAATAGAGATTTCGTAGTTATCCAGGTTTTACTGTAGTATGATTAATGAAGCGTAAACCTATTATAATTAACTCGTGAACTTTAATTTCTTTTTGATTAAAATATTGTGTAAAGGTAAGACATATCAAGCTTATCGAAATGGCATGCTTAAGGTTAAACTCTGATGATAGTTTTTGAGAAAATAGACAAAAACAAACTTTTATGCCACTACCAATAATAAACAAATTATTCTACGCTGCGACGGATTGATTATATGTACGTACTATATATAGTGGCGGATCCAGGATATGATCAAGGGAGGGGCTAAATTATAGTTTGTCGCTTTATCCGGTGTAAAGCAGGATTTAAGCTCATTTTATCCTGTGTATACCCGAGCGTCAAGGAGGGCTATAGCCCCTATAGCCCCTCTTGGATCCGCCAATGTATATATATGCTGTCAACTAATATATATATATATATATATATATATATATATATATATATATATATATATATAATATGCTGTCAACTATCTGATCGTGTTCTCTGCTAATATTAACACACACGCTCACACGTAATTGTAACAGATACGAACATCTTGCTTGTAAATGGGGTCTTGGAGAAGAACGATGCACACTCTGGACTGACCGGAATCATTTTCATTTTTCTTATAAAATCGATCGATTAGACATCCCTCATACGAGGGGCGTCCAATAAGTTATCTAGACAGGAAGAAATGCAGATACGCTCACCTAATGATCGCTATTTTTCGACGTAGTTCCCATGGAGGTTTATGCACCATTGCCACTTTGTAGGCAGCGTACAAATCCCAGAAAAAACAATAGACTTTGTCATGGCCTGGAAACCACTGGGAAACAGCGTGTTGTACCTCGTCCACTGTCACCAGTTGAGCCAGGAATTTGTCCTCAAAGAAGTTCAACAAGTGTTGGGACAGCTGCATTCGAGCAGTGCTCCAACTTCTGCGTTGCTCCCACTGACCTCAAATTGCGCAGCAGGGTTCGCCACTGTGGCCTTGGCATGCGTGCCACGTGTCATTATGTTCAGCCCTTCACTTCCTGTCTAGATAGATAATTTATTGGACGTCCCTCGTACGAATAAGTCTTTTGAGAAAGCGTTACCCCCTGTAGCGAACGCGGCCAAAGTGGCTATTCAATAATTTTACTTTCACCAGATGTGTAAATCATACTGTGAGCCAGTCAGGGTTTCCAGGTATTTTTGCCAGGTCCAGGTGTGCAATAGCAGAGTTCCAATACTCTGCACAAAATATCTTCCAGGCAGCTGTTTCTTGCTACAATCCCTTTGCCTGGCAACACGTCTTTCCTTTTTTTCCTTCCTTTTGAAATCTTATAAACAGCAGGCCGTCTATTGTTCCGACCCGCACCAAATACGCTCGAGCTGACGTTTTCTCAGCGACTTTATTGCTTTCGCGTTTATGATTAGCCATCTACATTTAAATACATGGTCAGCGTATTCCAAGAGTACACATGAGCAATAAATACGCTTTCCGATCGCCTCAAATAGCCGGGTACTTATAGACCTCGCTGTTATATTTCAGTGGAATGTTGGGATACACGCACACTCAATAAAGGGACAGAAAGAAAGATGATTGAAATAAGAGAGAATTATTCTTGTTAAAATTGCATTAGCAGGCACTCTTTCTCATATATATATATATATATATATATATACAGGGTGGGCCATTTTAATTAATCCACGGAAATATCTGAAAAATGATAAAACATAGAAGAAATTTTTGAAGTACACGTTATATATTGCTAAGGGGGAAAACCAATTCTGTTAAAAGTACCCCTCTCCGCCCCCCCTAAATGGGGGTAACGGGGGATAACTTTGAAATGTCAAATGGGAACATGGGTCGAGTAATACCTCGTTCGAAAGGTCTTGGAAAACTAAGTAACGCTGTACCAAAAGATGTTCCATATTGTGCACCGGTTTCAAAATGGCCGCCATGATATGGTTTGGAAACTCCAGTACCCGTAGTGTGAAAACCATGGAATGTAAATGAATGGAACAAAATTGAAATACATAAATATCATAGAGCATATCGAACGGTGTGGTCCCTGTGATCCCAGTGACCTCCCTAAAGGGGTCTTGGGGGCTAACTTCAAAATTTCAAATAGTAACATGAGTCGAGTGGTACCTCGTTCGATAAATCTTAAGAAATCAACATATTGCAGGAGAAAACGATTGATGTGAAATGGCAGTGTTCTCAAAAGGCCGCCGAAACATAGTATCCGTGTCAAAGAAAAAATTTAGTACCCGTAGTATGAAAGCGATTGGAGATAAATCAACAGAAGAAAAACTAGAGTAGCTAACTGACGTAAGGCACATCGAGAGGTGTTGTCGGGGTGACTCCAAGGGCCAACTGAAAGGTATCCGGGGCCAACTTGAAAATTTCAAATAGCAGCTTGAAGCGAGTAACATCACGTTACATAGACAAATTAATATCAAACAGCTTCTGTAAGAAAAGTTTCGACATGAGACACCGTTTTCAAAATGATCGCAAAGACATGGTGACTGAGTCTAAGAAAAAGTCTAGTGCCCATAGTATGAATACGGTTAGACATAAATGAAAATAACGAAAATTAAATAGGAAAACCACGGAGGCGTTCCAAGGCTCGAGAATAATACAACAGAGAGAAAAATATTAGAGTAAAATTGCCATAATGTATAGAGAGAAATCTAAGTCCTGCAAAATAATCTCTCCCTGCGCTCTGTATGTGAGTGGGGTGGAAAGTAAAGTGAAAGTTCAAACGAGAACTCTACTTTAATTCGTAAATTAAGGCTAACCTTACAAATAGGTATGGTATGGTTGAAACATTTGTTTGTAAGAATGACGCAGTAGTGACTAAAAATGAGAAACTTTTATGCAATGCGTGCTGGTTATTCAGAAAGCATTTCGGGGATATTTCGTCCCTCAAGCTCACAATATGACATGAATGCTAATAGTTAATCAAAATGTAACTGTGGCCATCCGCGTTAACTTAGTGCACCAATTCTCTATGCATGAAATCTGCCTTCCAAACAACATTGGGTAGGTCAAGCGTACGCCCGAACCGTTGTCCGGTCGGACATTGAAATTTTGAAGTTAGCCCACAAGACCCCTTCAGGGAGGCCACTGGGATCACAGGGATTACATCATTCGATATACCCTATGATATTTACGTATTTCAATTTTGTTCCATTCATTTACCTTCCATGGTTTTCATACTACGGGTACTGGAGTTTCCGAACCATATCATGGCGGCCATTTTGAAACTGGTGCACAATATGGAACATCTTTTGGTACAGCGTTACTTAGTTTTCCAAGACCTTTCGAACGAGGTATTACTCGACCCATGTTCCCATTTGACATTTCAAAGTTTCCCCCGTTACCCCCATTTACGGGGGGCGGGGAGGGGTACTTTTAACGGAATTGGTTTTCCCCCTTAGCAATATATAACGTGTACTTCAAAAATTTCTTCTATGTTTTATCATTTTTCAGATATTTCCGTGGATTAATTAAAATGGCCCACCCTTATATATATATATATATATATATATATATATATATATATATATATATATATATATATATATATATATATATATATATATATATATATATATATATATACTGTTCGTACATATGACCCAATTTCTGGTAGGTCACGGATCGCGAGTTATCTTACATGGACCGGTGTTACGGAAGCGGCACAGTAACTAATTATACAGTGTTTGTGCCAAGTGAATGCTGGGATACTTGCTTTAAATTTTCAGTGAATTATTTTTACAAACTTCTTCCTGTTTTTAACTATTTAGGTTTCTTGTGCAATAGAATGCAACAGGCATATGTGGACCTTCGTTAATAAGTAAAATAAGAACTGAAAATGTGGATCCACTAAGATTATCGGAACGCTTTGAGGTGCTCCCGTATTATTTCCGCGTAGTTTCCCCTGTAAAGACGGTCTATTAGCAGCCAATCTCGAGAGAATTCCCAAGTCTTACGAAGGCCGGTGTTCGATCCAGAGTCTTCGGCGAAAACATCCAGAATTCCCATTGCTTTCCCGCTCGAAGTGATACTACTGCGTCTTTCAGTTCGCTTTATCGATTTGAGGAGAGGCCACACCCATCCACAGAGAGCTGTTTGGTATACTCTCTGCACTTGGATAGTTTTCAACGCCGCCTGACGTCAATCTCCCGGGATTTATGGCGTAAATCATTTAAATGGTCATTTTCGCTGTCACCATTTTTTGCATATATTAATGTCACTGTCCGTGGCCTTTAGTTCTGCATCCTGGTTTGATGATGACGGGTGAACAGCCACGCGACACCCAGCTGTGTCGCAAAAAGCAAACAACTGTTCAACAATCAGTTAACTCCCAACTAACAACAACATTGGCTTTAGATTTAAACCCATCGACAGTATATCGTGTTTATTTATCCACTTAGAGTGTACGAAGGTTGCACTTAAATTGAACATAAATCTGTTGGAAAGAAAAATAATTCCTTAAAAGAAATCATTCAGAAACTTCTATAACTTTTTTTTTTTAAAAAAAAGAATGAAAAGAAAACAAAGGTAAAGGAAAAAAGAAAACAAAAGATCTAACTTGGTCTACTTAAAACGCTTTTATTTAGTTTTGTCCCGTTTCCTTTGTGCTTTGTGTTTCCTTTAATTCTTGTGTGGTCATTTATTTGTATTTTCTGTTTCCTGGAGCGTATTATTATTATTATTATTATTATTATTATTATTATTATTATTATTATTATTATTATTATTATTATTATTATTATTATTATTATTATTATTAAGCATTCTGCCGTTCGGCAGGTCCTGAGACTCTTTTTTTTCCCTTTTTTTTTCAATTTGAGATTTGGGCTAGAAATGTTTCTTCCACATTTTTCGATCTCCAGTTTCCTCTTTTAACTCGCAATATTTCCTTCTGCTTCGCAAATCATCGATCAGTTGTGTTCTCGCTTTCCTTCTATGGCGGTGTGAAGAAAACAATTTCTTCGCAAAATATGTCCAGTCCGCTTGGCCTTCCTACGAAGGATGCTGACTAGAAGTGTCCTCTTCTCTCCTATCTGTTTTAAAACAGTACAATACATCATGTCGGAGGGAAAAGTCCGGGGAAGTAGGTGGACGATGCCGTGGAGTGGAGGGAGCGGCCCTTGCTTCCAGAGGTAGTTCCTGAAGGGTTACACTGGTCAAAGTTGAAATTTTATTGCTGCAAATTAATAAATGTTATTTAGTGTGTTAATTGTTATATACAATTAGTACATTAAGGATTTCTTCTTCTTTTAGTTCCAAGCAAAAAAAAAAAGAACTAATTTGACTAGTATGACTTCCATCATGAGCCGCCTCTGCCCGCTCTGGTGTTGTCATTACTGACTTGGTGGTTACTAAATTACAGTGTTCGGAAACTTCATTTAAAAAAATCTGATTTCATTCACCTTCGTTTTCCGGGTAAGAAACACATTCCGTTTCTCTTCCTCTAATAAGAGGCGAATTCCTTCCTAGCTCTTTGTTGTCTAAAATTTTCCCAGTCATATGTAGGTAACAAATGTAATATAGCGTCATCAAAAAAAGAAAAAAAAGTTTTGATATCAAAAGGAGGAGAAACGGAAACGAACGACTAAGATACGTGCCATATATTTTAAGGCACAGACACTGTATAGATTTACTTGACTTACTTTTAAACATATTCAACAATTAAAGCCTTAACGTAGTGTGAGACCAGTTATTCTATTTCGTCATTGTACGATCGTTGCAGCCAATGTATTTAAAGCGTCCTTCACTTCACGAGCAGGAGGAAATTTATTTTGTGAACATAAGAGTCTTTTCAATCTAAAAGTCTTGTCAGATCACAATCTGCACCTCATACTTCACAGAATTCTCGGTTTTGTCGTATATGTTCAGGTCTCGTAACTCGATAGTGTATTCACGTCGGTACTATACCGGTATTCGGCTCAAACTCACCGAGTTGTTGTAGGCAGTAGCGGTTTGTGGAGTCCAAAACTGATAGGGCACATCCAAGATATCTACATTTTAGAATAATAGTATAAATCATTTAATTGAAGGTTATCTGTTTTTACAGTGTGCCCACATAACCGTGAACTTCGTATACCATGAAAAACTTAGTTTTAATAATTCGATGTGCGTTGAACTTGCAAACTGCACGACAATGCCTGAGCCCCCCCTTCAGCTGTTGTTGTCAAGGCTGCAGTGAAAATCTGGGTTCGAAAAGATTCAGCACCAACCATACAACCCAAATTTACAGCCCGGAAACGTTTGGAAATGTTAGCGAATGAAGGTGGCAATTTACTCAAACTTTTATGGTTTGACCTCTTTGAGATTATCATAAACGAGCTGAAGTGATGTTGACACACTGTATACCGTGCCAACAGGTGGCATGAATTTAAGGTTGAGAGAAATGCATCGAGATAATATAAATACCCCTATCTGAATGAAGATGCTGAAAAATATGTTCTCTTAAATTCCTGATACGTAAAGAGCAATTGAAGTAACGCCTTGTTCGTATGCGAAAGATTATTGGACAAGAGATAATAAAGTAATTAACAAACTGTTATTTCTAACTAGCTGCCAGAGATTACAGACATGTAGAGGAAGCACTCTTTCGTTGTTTGTGATGCAGGCGTGGTCTGTAGAGTCACATTGCGTGGCTAGTATCACATTGTTATTCGTCCATTCCAGTTCATGTTGCATGTAGACTCTGCGACACAGCACGCAATCAACAAGTAATAACAATAACATTAATAATATAAACCCACGTGCCTTTTGATGTTCTTCCATTAAAGTAATAAGGTTCGTGTTATCAGAGCAGATGTTGTTTCCAATGTGCAATGGGAAGCGTGATGATAACCTCAGCTATTGAAGGATGGATGACCTTGGGACGTGCTTATTGATTGCATACAATTGCTCCTTTGACCTGAGTGCAACGAAGGCTGTGTGTCCTTTCGTATAAGCACAAGTTGGTAGCCAAGGTCAGGAATCGCTACTCTTCCACACGAAGGACTTCTGAAAGATGGTTTAACTGTTCCTAGTATTTCTCTATGTTGTAAAACCTAAATAATTGTAGCCGAGCTATAATCATAGAGCTATACGAAATATTGTGGAATAATACATTTTCGACATAATTCATGCTTCTTAAAGGGAACAGTTTTCGAACGGTACGTTGTAGAATTGAAGAAAGAAATTTGATTCCGGTAATCTTTTCAGTAAAAGGAGGACACACTGGCTTCATGGTAGAGCGTTTACCTCTGGTGTGTGGGATCCTTCCTTCGATCCCCGGACAAGTAAGTTTGTGGTGAACAACATAATGTCCGTGGGTTTTCTCAGGGTACTCCCGTTTCCTCCCACCTTCTCATTCCACCAATTCTTCCATCATCATTCACTTGCCTTTTCGTCGTCTTCCTTAGCCTAAAGAGAATAATCGCGGGACGTTAAACTCAAAGATTTCATTTCATTTCAAGGAATAGGCCTACCTTTAGAAATGCTGTCTTTCAAGAAATATGTTCCGTAGCTTTTTCCTTAAGAACTAAATTCATCCACAATAGTTTCTTGTAACTTCTTTACTTTAAAACAAATAAAGAAAAGGAACGTTCTTAGGGTTCGTATAGACGTGCTGTATTCTATTGGGTTGTTCCTTATTACGAGGTTCTGTCCCCACAAAATTGTTTACGACAAAAAATTGTCTCATACTTCGTTGATTTGAGCTTAACGTTATTATTCTTAAATGTAATATATGTATTTCCAATAAATTGATAGGTATCCTTTATATATATATATATATATATATATATATATATATATAAAATCACACCAGTTTTCAGTTCTCTTATGTTGCGTGATTGTTATTGCTTCTAGCGAACATTGTAATAACATCACTTACATTATTTGACACTGATCTGCTATGAATCGAGATTAATGTTATTATTTCATGTGCCTTCAAAATGTTGAAAAGAATGTGTTCTCACAGAAGATTTAAGGACTAAATACCCATTTCTTCTTTGTCTCCGCCTTTTACCATGTTGATACGGGTAGGGTCGACGTTCCCGTCTTCAATTCCTTTTCTCCCCTCCTATATTCTTCATCACCTCTTCCTCAGATCATTTTGTATCATCTTTTCTCCTCATCTTGGGTCTTTCTCTCTTCCTCCTTCCTGGTACTTCCAACTTTCCAATTCTATTTCCCACATAACTAACTCAGTGGCCTATGGGACCCTGAGGTTCAATGCCGTATTCACAAAAACTCTCCAATTGACTTTTGTTCTTGGTCAACTGGATCCAGTTTCTACTTTGTAGTTCTATTTCTGCGAGATCCATCTTAATATTGTCCTCCCATGTGTTCCTAGATCTTCCTAATGGCCCTTTCCCGATTGGATTTCCAGTCAAAACTTTAAAAGCGTTCCTACTTTCTTCTATTCTGGCTACATGACCTGCTCACGTGAGCCTCCTAGACTTGATGACCCTAACAGTGTTTGGTAAACGGTATAAATTATGCAATTCTTCGTTATGAAGTCTCCGCCATTCCAGTTCCTCTTTGGTCCGAATATTCGTCTCAGGATTTTAGTATCTACGTCTACGTTCTTCCCTCAGAGTAAGCGACCGTGTGTCGCAACCATACAGCATAACAGGCATGATTATCGTTTATATTTTTTAAACTTCAAATTTGTTGATAGAATTCGCGATGACAAAAGATTTTGAACTGAATAATAACAGGACTTTCCTGCTTTCAGTTTACATTCAGTTTTTTTCTTTTTTCTTTCTTTCTTTTTCTTTTTTTGAACATGGTTTTGGTCTGTTAACATTGAGCCTAGATATTTGAAAGTATCTGCTTTGTTGAATGTATTATTTGATATTTTAACGCATCCATAATTTGCCATATTACGATCCCGACAACCTTCCATGTATTAAGTTTTCTTTGCATTTACTTCCAAACCCATGTCCCTGCAAGCGTTTAATAAGATCTCTGCATTTCTTCTTCGACTCTTTCCCACATACTGTAGTCTTCGGTTTTCGTTCTACATGTCCAAGCCATTTCAGCCTCCATTGCGGATGCTTGTTACTTAAGGGTCCCACTTTAAAAGTGTGTTTTATGCTATTGTTTATGAGCTCCTCCGTGGCTAAGCGGTTAGCATACACGCCTTTGGTGTGGGAGACACGGGTTCGATTCCCGGCGGGAGCTCATGTGGTTCGGATTCCACAGTAATCAGTAGGTCCACGTCTCATATAACCTAGCTGCTGAAAGGGACGTTTAACTCAAAATCAACTCAACTAAACTCAACAATCGTTCCTTATTCTGTGTTTTCTCGACACATCACATATCCGTTTTAACATTCTAAATTCTGTCAATTTTTCTCTTGTCTTTTCTTTGGATGTTTCGCAAACAAGGTACTTCACGGTGCGTGGAAAAGATGCAGAATGGTCTCTCTTTTGTTTTTATGTATTTAGTTACGAAACCTAAGCATGCCGAACGTTTTTTGACTGTATTTATAATTTGTGAATATGGAATTATAGTGCAATGTTCCTTTGGTTACCAAGGCTATGAGACTTACAACTTCAGTTTATGTGTATGTACGAACGAACATCAATCTGCCTTTTTTATTGTATTTTATTTATTTATTTATTTCTTACTGTGCTGGGATTATGAACCGTTTTAATGTTTTTAATACATGAATCCATTTTTGTCGCAAATGTATGGCTATTCGCGTTTGCTGGCTGGGTTGTTGCAAGTGTGTATATTATTTATTTGCGAAGGAAGTGTGAGCGATCTCGTCCAAATCCAAAAATTTCACTGCAAATATATAAAGAAAAAGCTTGGCAGCTGCGAAGTCGTGTAAATCAGAAACACCCAGGATATTACTAACCAATCTATTAGCTTATGATTAATTATTGACGAATATCCGTAATCCCTAATGGAACATAATGCCTTCGTACGAGGACTCTTGAATTATCAATTGATCCTGGACACTTTGAAATCTCTTGAGTGTGAGCGGATATGCAAAGCAATGTTAATTAGATGGTGAGTTACAGTAAACACACAAAGAGTGAGCGATTTTGATTGAATAACTTATTATAGGGATAGAATATTCAGCTCTTATATACTTTCTCTCTCTCTCTCTCTCTCTCTCTTATATCTAATTCTTTCATTTAGTATTACACCTTAAAGCTGAGAGTAAAGAAATCAAAAATGTTCAATCATGTCCTTGAAATAGTTTTTTTTATTTCTTCAATAATTTTTCTTTGACAGTTTTATTTATTTATTTATTTAGCTTCCCTTCTCTGTTACTGACAGGATCACAGAATCAGGGCTGGCTCTGCCATATATGCAACACATGCATTTGTATGGGGTGGCAGAATATAGACTTATTATTTAAAATATATATTTCTTGTTGGAAATAAACTTCATAATGATGGTAGTAAAATTTACTAATCTCACCTTCTACAGTATTTGAATACCTCATTCGTAAATCATGTTTAGGTCACATTCATAAATCATGTTTAGGACCCCGGTGGCTCAGTGTAGAGCGTTTACTTCTGGCGCATGGAGTCCCTGGTTCGATCCCAGTTCGCCCAAGCGGACAAACCATGTGCATGGGTTTTCTCGGGGTTTTCCGTTTTATTTCCTTTATTCATTTCAGCAATTCATTCATTTCTTATCACCGTCTCCTTTAGCCTAGCCCGCATAACCGTGGGACATACAACTGAAAGATTTCATTTCTTTCATTTTTTTTTTTTTTTTAGTTTTTGAGATTCCGGTAAAAAGTACTAATGGGGACAAAATTCCATTTTTTTTTTCTATTGTGCTTTTCCTATGAGCTGACAAACTAAGGCTACATGAGCTTATACTTAATATGGTACGAATGATACCTTGACAGCGACAGCTAGTAGCAGAAGTAAAGAAAAATGATACTAGAATTAAATTGTTAAGTTTAAGGTGGATGTGTTCTCGGTGCTATGCTAAACGCTGCTTGAGTGGTGCGGCTAGTTTTGGACCCTTACCGCAATTCACAGCTAAGTAGTGCTTCTCGAACTACAACGCTAGAATCCAGGAATTAAACGTACAAATTTGGCAGCAACGCATTATGGCGTTCTGTGCAAGTTTCTTCTCAAAATCTATTTCCTTAAATGTAAATTAATATTTAGATAAAATGTGAAACATAACACGAAAAACCGTCGAACAATATATCTATTTCGTAATAAGATCGTTACTTTAAAATATTTTACACTTAAAAAAAAAAAAATCATAAAAACTGAGCACTTCTAGTAAGCTCTAACAGTAAGTGCTATCTTGTGTGCACATTGTAAAACGAATAAAATATTTTCTTTTATTTATTACCTTTTTCGATATTAGAAGACAGAACTAAATGAATCCGTGTCTTGTGTTGTAGCTGAAACATAACTTTATCTTATAGTACAATATTTATAATATGCAACGTTTCATTGCGCAGTAGTTAAGAGAATGAGCTAAAATATGTACTGACTTACGGGTGGTGATCCACCTTAACATCCCAAGATTATGTCCTTTAATGTAAGGGAGACTATAATTAAGACAAGTGAATGATGACGGAAGAATTGATGAAATTATAATGTGTAACGAAATGCGAGTACCGTGAGAAAACCCACGGACACCATGTTGTCCAACACAAATTTACATGGCCGGGGACCGAACCAAGGATCCCACGCACCAGAGATAAGCGTTCTACCACTGAGCCTCCCATTAAAAGCAATGTCTATTTATAATGAAGGGTTCCCAACGACCCCTTCGCAGTCGGAAAGTTCATAACTACTTTCCCATTCCACGAGTATGTGGGTTTTATAAGTGAGTGGTATCTTTTGCAGTTCCAATGAAATTTCTCCCCCAGTGTAATGCCAAAGGAAGCGTATATTCAGTCATAGAATCTCCGCTACACAGTGGGCTTGTTATTTGATTGCACAAAAAAGAGACTCTTGTCGTTTCGGAATTTGAAGGTTGTTTACAACTCCCACTTTCTCTTCAAACCTATTAATCCCGATAACTCAGAATTTCATTCTTATATCCAATAGAATAAGTATAGCAGAGAAAAGGGTAATTTTCCTAGGTGGACTATGGCTTCAGTATTTTTAGCTTGATTATCAAAGGATGTGAAACGCTCCAGATGAATGGTTTGGTTGCATGAAAGCCAGACGCTATAATGGAAGAAATTTATTGGAGGCTTCTGGAAGCAAAAGGGTAAAAGAAGAAGGAGAGGAGAAGGTTAGGTTTTATCAAGAGGCTAACAGGAGAACGAACTAGTAATTGGTGGAGAATAATGGGTGAAGGCCAGAGATACAGAGACAGTTAATGCACTTGTAATCAGAGAAATGGCTATTAGAGTGCATTGCAGTATCTAACTCAGATTGGACGTGATTTCACGCTATTTCTCCTATCGCCTTGCTTCAAGTAATATAAAAATGCATCAGGGTTGCCGACTGGGATAGCATTTTGATCTTAGCTTACACTAAAGAAAGGAAAGAAATAATGACAGCTTATTGACTTTCTTATTAAATAATAAAATGCAAACAGAATTGCCAACAGGATTTTTTTTTCCCTAGTGGCGACATCGAGGAGTATACAAATACTGACTCACAAGCGAAGTTGCTAATGCACACAACTTGATGTACACTCATGTCCAAAATTATTGTCGCATGCCTATAAATATGTTGTTGTAGGGATATAATTTGATAACGAATTCGCCCAGTATTTCATAGAGTGTTAGTATGTGTATAATCGGCAAAGACATGTACATGTATGTGGCAAATTTCATGTCAAAAGAGCAGTAAATAAGAACAAAACTTTCTTGTCCATTTAGCAACATTTTGTTTTACGCATTCTGATTGTCGTATTTATAATTTTTTTAGTATGAAATTTACCACAGATATACTTTACCCGATCATACACATAGTATCAGTATTAAAAGTACCCTGTAAAATCATTATCAAATTATATTCCTACAGTAAGACAATTATAGATATGTGACAGTCATTTTGGACATGAGTGTACATATTACAGGACTTCATGTAAAACAGTTACTTCCACAATTGCGTAACTGTATTAACTAAATATGCGTATTAAATACTATATGTGAGTAAGCAAATTCGTATGTTTTCACGTGTATTTCGAATAACGGAACTACTTTCCAAAATTCAGGGGAGGTTAGTTGCCTTACCCTGCGTGTGGCCATAAATGCCAGGCGTAGGTACAGATAAAATACAGGGTGTTTCAAAATGGATATCGGTTTTATGGCATTGTAGTATTTATTACAATTAACTTACAATTACAAATAATACATCAAATACAGCTTTAAGGCACGCATGCACATGCACTGTTTGCTCTGTCTGCCGTTAGAAAGTGTTAGATATAAAGCTTTTTGTGTTTTACATTTTACAAAGACTGAATCTGTAGTTACAGTGCAACGTGTTTTCCGTATTAAGCTCAATTGCAATCTAGCAAATGATTACAACATTCGTAGATGGTATCATCAGTTTGAAAACACCGGACGAGCAAAAGTGACTGAAGAACGTGTAGAAGGAGGAGAGAGTCTTTCACGTGTAGCCCCAACAAATCAATTTGGAAGGCTAGTCGTGAGCAGAGGTGACCACTTTGACCTAACCTCACTCAACCTCACACTCACATACTCATTTCGACCTCACGCTCATCTCACCGGTCTGACCTCACACTCACTCAACCTCACTCTCACCTCACCAGTCTAACCTCACGCTCAGTCAACCTCACGCTCACATCACCAGTCTAACCTCACGCTCACATAACCAGTCTAACCTCACGCTCACTTCGTGAGGTTGAGGTCGAGTGAGCGTGAGTTCCGAACTCGTGAGCGCCGACCTCATGAGTTTGAACACCTTTGGTCGTGAGTTAGCAACTCGAGTGACGTGTGTGTGGAGAATTTTAATGAGATTGAGGAATTTCAGAAAGAAGATTGAAGCAGTTGTTGCAACAATTATTCCAAACACACTGATCAAGGTGTGGAAAGAACTACCGACTGGAGTGTGCAGTCTGACGAATGGTGTTCACATTAAACATTTGTAGCAAGGACTGTTAAGTTGCTCTTTCATTTTATGTATTATTTATAATTTACGTTAAATATAATAAATACTGCAAAGCTCTAAATCCCCGATATTCATTCTGAAACACCCTGTAGATAAAATGTGTATATGCCAAACCAGCAGCGACACTTTAGGTTTTACTGTAGGGAGTAGGGGGAAGACCCTTTGGTTAAATAGTGATTCATGTTTTCCATTATTATGTTATTATAATATTGGTTAAAATGTCAATATAATTCAAACTGACGATGGGATTTTCTCCCTTGAATCTCTAAACGACGCGCTTGCCTTACACAGATATCAAAAACATTCACCTAATTTTTTGCGTTATTAGTCGCGCGTATAGACATCTTTTGATTACTTTTGTTCGATTTTACATAATACATACTGAGCGCTCACTAAATACTTGACATGTGGGTCTAAGTTTGATGGTTCCGAACCTCTCACTACAAATTTCGGATTAGTCATTCGCCTACCTTGAAGCAACTCTCTCTCTCTCAGGCGATGCTGTCAGAACATGCTATCAGCAAGTCTCATTGTTCATTGCTTCAACAATAATAGTCTGTATAATTGGATATGATTAAAAATTTAAAAAAAAAATAATAAAAGATTTAAATGAGTTAATGCTGAGACTGAAGGACAAGCTCAAAACTGGTCATGTTATCCACTGAAGGTATTACCTTGATTGTGTTTACATTATTGCTGAGTATTGGTTGAACCCCACGTGCAGAAGACTAAAAATATTCGGATTTTTAATTAATTTACAGCTTTAATATGACCTGTTATAGACCTTGTCAAAAATCACGAATGGAATGATCTGGGATCGATTAGATGCCCCACAGCTGAAGTGAAATGTTTCATCACCATGACTAAATTTGGACAGATGTTGACGAGGACTTTTAACTGATTAGAGATTCCTCCTTTCCCAAGCGTTGAAGTGACTGCGTTTCATGGCATTCGCTACTCCTTAAGGCGTTGGTTCCCAACTGGTGTGTCGCGCATTCGAACAGGGTATGTTGTGAAACTTTAGACTTTAAAAATATGAAGTATTTAATGATTAGTTAAAACTGAACGGCGTGACAAACATCTTGGCATTTGAAGACGACGCTCCAAGTTCTCTTTAAATGCTGCTAGCAAATGAGAAGCTAGCGGCATTGTCACGCTTATTTTGTATACACTCACCCCCTGTCACCTGATCGTGCTGTAGTTCTTCTGCTTAGCCAAGCGATAACCACACCCCTTTCTCACTCGTCAACGTCGCTTCAGACCTTGGGTTTTATTCGTTCAGCTGAAATGCCAAGATGTTTGTCACAGGCCTTAGTTTTGAGACAGACTATACCAGAGAACGCCTCCGGCGTCAGCAACAATGCTTAGTAATATATAGAGTCACTTCTTCATAGAAACTTACACTAATAATATATTAATACACTATTATTATTAATAAAAATCAAGTAAGTGTGTCTGGACGTCGTGGGCATTTAGTAAACTGTCAGTTAATTACGGTTGAGAACCGCTGCTGTAAGGGAGTGGCAGAATGGTTCAAATGTCGACGCTCAAAGACAATTGTGAGACTTATTTCCTGCAACTAAGTCACTATGTCTAGCTACCTATAGACTAGTGTGGTTTCTTCTTGATTGTAAGCGGAGGGAGGAGGCTTGTTTGGATCCACTCCACCTGGAAACGGCTCGTTCAATGGAATGTATTATTTGATAGAATTGTAATCGTAACTACTTAATTGTTAGGAATTTGTTCTACCAAACAACTGCTTCCGTCCGCCAGTTTTGGCCAGGGTGTGTTGGTGGACTTAATCCATCCAATTGATCGCAAGATGTGGACATTCAAAACTTGGTTTCTCATGTATTATTGCTTTGCTAATAATTACGGAATTCATCCGTGCCTCATAGACTACCCACAGTGCTGGCGGTGCTCAGGATGGAAAGTAACTGATCTATGCGTTGAATACGATGCTAAAAAATGAGCTGAGATCTTTTGGTTTAACGTGCCACGATTATGAGACGGATGATTTAGGCAAAGGAATAATGATGGAAGAATTGGCGGAATCAGTATGGGAGTACGCCGAGAAAATCCACGGTCACAATGTCATCGACCAAAACTTACTTTGATCGGGGATTGAACCAGGGACCCCACACACCTGAGGTAAGCGCTGTACTACTCAGCTACCGTCTCCACTACAACGCGAAAATGAAAGTAAATCACTTCGTACTTGATAAATTTAAAGACTTAATTTTCTATTTTTTATATTTATTACACTTAACCAGCAGAATACCCGTTTCTCGCACGGTGACAATACGTTTCTATTTGGACATAAAAGATGAATTTAGATATAAGCGGCATCGGAAGTGTCACTGTTCGTCCCAGTGAGCCCGAAAATTATAGATTCAGCACTAATATCAGTTATTTTCGATCATTTGTGTAATATATATATGTTCCTTTCTCTTCCCTAACTTGCACCGTCAAAGTGAAGTAATAAAAACAATCCTAGAGCCGAACCTCATCTATGTTGAAAATTTGATCGAGATCGGTCTCGTGGTTCAAGGGTTGCCACAAACGTAGTCACTTTCATTTTTCTATATGTATATAGATTTAATTCTATGCAAAATGCTGCATTTAAGCCTAGGCTTAGTGAAATTTCTCTTGTTAAGTAGTTTGGTTGAGGAAAAGTCAAATTCAAATTCCTTCAATCAGTGTATACTGCGATACTGCTGTTATATTGAAGGAGTGAGTGTAATTCGTTTATAACTTATAGAGAGGTCTTGTTTTAAAATGTCAATATACGTTCTAACATATAATCTTATAAGAAATTATAAAGAAAACAACAAAGGAGTACATTTTTTTGGCTACGTATTTTTATCGTACAAGAAATAAATTGTCAAACGTATAAGAAATAAACAAGTTGTCAAATGACCTGTTCGCTGTAGGATATTATTCGTAGAAATCTCTTTGGGGGAGGCTGTCTAGAACTAGCTTATGTTGATGGCTGTGAATAATGAGTATTTTGCGTGAGAAACAAGGTGAACAGTCACGAATCATCCCCTCTACAATTTTATTTCAGTTTTTGTTTTCCTACTGTTCAAACCAATACAATCACAAATAATAAAAAATTCATTTTCATCTTTCTTTTCCCGCTTGTCTTTCTTTGTATTTCGTGTTTTACTTTCGAGCGACGATACCAGAGAAAAAAGTATGGTGATGGTGAAAAATATTGTATTCCAGATTTCAACTAATTTACATGTTTCATGGTCCTTACAGACCAAAAAGGTGTCTCTTGAATATCTATCATTGTCTATCCGTTCGTTTGTCCCAATGCAAAAATGCTCACTCCGTTCATGTATCTGCACCAGATTGTAAACTTAGGGTGTTACAAAAGTGTCACATTATTTTGGGAACAGATTCCTTACATCAAAACAAGGGGAAAAGCTCATATGGACTTGTGCTTAAAAGTGGATAGTTTTGGAGTTACAGGAGACCGTGAAAGTGAACTTCAAAGCTTTGTACCTCCACTACTATGGAACTTATCGCAGTTGGGTCAAGACATCACTGAGGAACTGGCATGGAACTATCCAAATATCAATGTTTAAGAATGCTCCAGTACTTGCACCCATTGTTTAGAGACGTAGATGGAGAGTACGAGTGCAGTTCCCCGAAGTACTTCCTAACAGCCTCTCTAAAAATGATTGTTCAAGTACCGGAGGTTCTAAGAGATTTATATTTGGATAGTTCACATACTAGTTCTCAACCTTATAACTACGAAACTATACGCTTCTGACCACAGGGCCATATGAACATTTTTCTTATTTTCATATAAGGAATCCATTCCCAACATATTCTGACATTTTTGTAGCATCTGTATATCATTATCAACCATATACTATGATATGTCATTTTTATAGGAAAAATGTGAGGGGTACTTTATTCGAGGGAAGTTCTCTTCCGACGATTGCCTCAGAAATGTCTCTGGCGATTTTATTCATATTTCATTTTAATAATCTGGCAATAGGGCTTAACTCATTTGTCCTGACCCGGGTTCGATTCCCGGTGGAGGCACTCGGTCGAAAAAGTGTAAAAAAGCTTTTTCAGGCCAGCCACCCTGAATGAGGCTTTCCTGGGTTTTCCTCATTCACACCAGGCAAATGTCGGGGTGGTACCTAACTTACAGGTACCAGGCCGCTTCCTTCCTTCCCTTTCCCCGGATAGTGTGCTCGCCGAGGGACGTCATCCCTCAAAACCGTGACAGGCTAAATGGCCTTAGATGCTGAAAGCCCAGAAATCTAAATCCTAAATTCCTAAATCATTTTTCCTTAACAAAAAAAAAAAAAAAAAAAAAAAAAAAAAATACGAGGCTTAGTTTATTCTTCGGGATGATTTTTTTTTCTCTAAAATAGCTCAGGGGATTTTGTCGTAATAAATGTTTTCTTAATAACCTGACAAGTGACGTAACTAATTTCTTCTGAAAAAAATAATCCACAAGGAGTAGCTTGTTCTTGGTGGAGATACTTTCGAACAATTTTCACAAAAATTACGCAGATGATTTTGTTCGCATTTCATTAACACCACAATGCAGGAAAAGTCTTTTTCTTTAGAAAGCTCGAGAAGTTCTAGCTTTTGGGATGAGTATCTTTTCAGACGATTTCGTCAAAAATTACTCAATAAATAAGTCCATAATGATGCGCAAGTGACTTCTATGGAAATATCCACAACGGGTACATTTTGTAGTGAGTTTTCTTTGGGCAAAGTTTTTGGGAAACGTTTTATAATTTTGTTTTTTGTTTCATAAAAAGAACGTTTTTCAAAAACATTGCGATTTTGGCCAATAATTAGTTTTTGGATCAGGAGCCACAAAATTTTTAGACGGCCCCCTAAATCGAGTAACGGAATAAGCACACTGTACTGAATTGAGTGATAGTTTGGGTTTGACTACACAATGTGTAGTTCTGCAGATATAAGGCCTACAAGAAAATTTTCCCTTGAAATATATTGGATCTTTTGATCTAAAAGTAGCTGCCGCATAACATGGCTTACTTTAAGGAATTGAAGGCAGAAAGTTTCGAGCTGTGGTCCGTCCGCAAAATCTGTTCTTTTCTTCCCCACTATTTCTAACACCCTCTCAGTCATTTTTCCATCTGCTGACTATGCTGCTAAATAAATAATTGTAATGGTGGTCATCATTGCAGTTCCCCGAAATTTCTATTCTTAGTTCAATAATTTGCTAATTGATCGCTACAGTAATACTGTGTTTCAGCGTTTCCAAACCGGTGTGCCGCGGCAGAGTGGTGTGCCGTGAATGGGCTGCTGGTGTGCCGCGGGGAAATCGAAAGAAAATTATTAATTCTATAAAAATCAAATTGCAAGGCATAAGGGAAAAATGTATATTTGTATTTCACATTACTATGAACCTCTACTGTGAATCTACAATTTTAAGTTTCATACCGTGTTACTCTTGTGTACAATTTTAATGTTGAAAACAAGTATTTGTTATCATTGTTGTCACTATTGTTGCTCCTTTATTGTTGCAGACTATTTCGTAACTTGAAATTTTAAAATATCATTCAACCCTTTTAACAAAGTAAACATGCATACAAATTACCTACATTTGTGTCTTAAAGCTCAAGAGATTTGTTTATCCGTTCGTTATTTAGTTATCTATCTTCATAGTGAAAGGTTGGATACATTTTTCGAAAAAGAAAGCATAGTTTTGCAAATTTGAGTCCAATATTTCATAGAATTGTTTTCTATTTTTAAATTAGAGTGAAAAGTAAGCATAATGAGTAACCACGGGGGAAAACCAGTGATCGAGCTTTCTTCCCTGTGAGAAGGAGATCAGTAATCAAAAAAAAAAAACACGGTATTTTATATTTACAAATAATATCTATGAGTGTGCCACGAGAATTCAAGTTACACCCGTAGTGTGCCACAGGTTGAAAAAGGTTGGGAAACGCTGCTGTATTTTGTACAAATCAAATACAAAGCTGTAGAAGTGAAAACGGGATATAATTGAGTCGTGCAGTTTCAAAATGACTCTTGTCCATTTACAGTGGAGTCTCGTTAATTCGAACTAGGATAATTCGAACATAAGTCCATTCCGCCCTGAAAACTGTATTGAAAACAATAGTAAAAAATCGTGGATAAATCGAACTTTTGAACCTATGTTTTGGATAATTCGAAGTAAATACAGTTAAAAATTTTTAATGTTGAACATATGTAAACGGAGAAATACAGTTTTAATGTTTTCAGTTATCCAGGTGCAACCATAGGGAAGAGTAATACAAATAGATAGATAATAAATAGATAAATAGAAAATCTATGTAATGATAAAGATGAAGGTGAGTTGGGGAAGAAGTAAAGATAGTGAACGTGTGCCAATTTCATCTTGTTTCAGAATTGGTTGAAAATTTAAGATGAATTATTGATAAAGTCAACCAAATGTTATTAATATCGTATTCCACGCAATACATGAAATTCAAGATTTATTGACCGTACAAAAAGAATCAAATTTAAGCAAATGAGGTTTACGACTTCTTAAAAGTGAGAACAGAATATTCAAATTGTTACTTGTGATTAGTTGTTTGGGCTATTCAGTGTATGTTGTACGTAAATATATTTTCTATTGTACACGTGGTTTGAATTATGTGGAGTCAATGTCGTTTGTTAGTTTGCGGTATTCGATCACGCAAATAATAAGCTACTTTAAAGGTAAAGTCTGCACCATATGAACATGTTTTTGATGCACAGTACTTTCGTTTCTTTGTTGTTATATATGTAAAAATGAATGTTGTTGGATAATTCGACTTTTGGATAATTCGAAGTTTTTTCGTGTCCCCTTGGACTTCGAATTAAAAAAGTGTCCACTGTATATCAAATCCCAGAAAACCGAGATGGATGCATTTTATAGAACTGGAAATATTTGAGGATATTGAAGTTTTTTTTATGTGAACACACTGAAATATTGCCAATTCTACAAAACATCCAAATCCTGTTTTTAAGTTTTCTGGGATTTGCTGTGAATGGACAAGAGCTGTTCTGATGAAACTGGACGACTCAGTTGTTCGTTCTCTATACACGCAAATCAGACTATATATTGTTGTACATATTATAGTGCGAGACAAAAAGTAACGAAAAAGCATGGGATCGAATTCGGAATTTTGCTCTCTGAGGGATCAGTCCACCATTCGAACCTTCTTTTCATTGGAGGTTGTCCTATGACGTCAGTAGCGAGCACGTGCTAGCATTCCATAAACAAGGATAGAAATTGCGTGTCACATAGCGTATAGTGTTGGTGTTCCGGGTTTCCGCGAGTGTGTGATGTCTCCGTTGGAGTGAGAGCATATGTCATACAATGGAATGATGCAATTGCAGCATCTTCTGTGTTGGAGGGCAGTGGACGGTGGTGACCTCTGAGACCATCATTTCACGCTCTGCTCTGTCTTTCACGGGTCATTGTCTTCGGAGTTGCTTATGCACGCGACCTGCACTTCGCATTATTTTTCTTGCTTTGTTTTGTAAATAAAAGTTTCCGTGTTCGCCTGTTAGAATTAAACTACACCACCGCCACTAGGTCTCCATCTTTCGTGTTTGTGTTTTTGCTTACAAAAGTTGCCAAATGTGGATTCGATTAATAGTTAATAAAAACCTTGGATTTTTATTTTTTGAACAGTATTTATTTTATACACTCTAGAAGCATTGGATCGAACGGCGGCGGAAATTGTACTAACATGTTAAAATGCACACCGAAGGTTGCATGAAGAACGACCTCATGGCTAAATGGATGTATGCCTGCTTTGCGTGCATGAGATCTCGGTTCCACTTTTGTTGGGAGCACACTACAGTATCCCGAAAATAATTCTACGTTTATTGTCTAAAAATAGCATGAATCATTTACAGAAAGTTAAGAACCACGTAAAAAGGTATTTAATCCAGTGTAGTAAACGTGAGAATTTGACCTGTAATATTACATCTTTGGGGAGGAATTCAGACATGTAATATTACATCTTTCGATACGATCTTTAGAAATATACATAGTTTGTCAAAAGATTTTTTCAAGACCAAAAACGACCTATTTCCAACAACTTTCATGTCTTCCCATATTTTCGTATCTTCACTTATAACTGAGTTGAGGGGGCACGGTGGCCCAGTGGTAGAGCAGTTATGTCTGGTGTATGGGGTCCTTGGTTCGATCCCCGGCCAAGTTAGTTTAGGACAACGTGTCCGTGGATTTCTCGGTACTTCCGTTTCCTCCCTCATTGTCATTCTACCAAATTTTCCATTTGATTCACTTATCTTAATCATCAGTCTTCCTTAGCTTAACGTGCATAATCGTAGGACGGTAGACTAAAATATTTCATTTTTCATTTCATAACTGATTTGACCTAAGATCTCGGATTTTTGATACGCTCCGTATAGTGTGTGAGTCGTGGAAGCATGCCCCATATAGCTTCGGTGCTGCAAAGGGACGTACGGCTACATTAACTCATATAATATCAAAATTTTAACTGTTCTGAAGAAGATTCCGATATATTAAGAACCTTCCTTGTGAATAGCGTGTTACATTAATGAAGACTGTATTCAAATATCACGTAGTCTAAAAAATAGGTAGCATTTTTCGCACAAGATGTCGTTTGTGTCCAAAATTGCAGGATATATCAGTCGCAGCAGATCCAGCTTAACGTGAGTTGAGGGTACTAAATGCCCAAAAAGTGTTGGAATTATTAGAATCAGATGTAAGATACTTCGTGGTGAAGATGCATGAACTTTCCACAGAATTGCGCTACATTTTACAATTTTATTTCGATAGAGGTACAGATGATGCTCAGGCCCATGAAGAAATTTGTACTGTTTATTGGCAAGATACGTTACCAAAATCAAACAAACAATAGTTCATTCGCTTTCGTTGTAGAAATTCCGATTTTTAAGATGCTTCTTGTAGTAGGCGGCCAAGGAAGGAAATATAAATGATATTCTGGCAAAAGTTGAGCAAGAACGTCGTGTAAACAGAGATGGCATTGCCAATGAACTAAAATCGATCACCGAACAGTAGTGGAAAGAAGCTGGAGAATTCGGAGAAAGCTGGCAATAGATATTCTTAGTCACTTGCTCATATGCAACCCACCGCATTCTACTGAAGTTCTGGTTGCATAATATTTAAGGAAGTTTTTCTCGGGCGTTGCAGGAATTATTCGATGTTTTTTTATTAGTTAATTGCTACATTTAGGTATGCATTAATTGCAAATTTTGAGCGAAGTGATCGACCTTTATTTATTATTCATATAATTTTTAGTGCATCACTTGTTACGACATACAAAAAGTTGAATTTGACTTATCAGCCAAAAGCATAATGAGTTTGAAAAACTGTGTTCGCAGAACGAAACGGAAAGGGTTTTCCCATTTCTAATGCTGACAATTCTATTTTCCATTGTTTACAATGAGAATTCGCGCACCAAATGATTTTCCACGGTTAAACCTAAATGCTATGTTCAACCGACGCTCTCGAATCATGTCAAATTTGTTGAAGAACGGTTCGGGTATCTCTGAGGAATATCCGGATAAACGAACGAGAGGAGCGCTTTGCTCCAATTAATTTTCTGAGATATTTTATACTAAAAATCTTCTTCAAGAATAGCATATTCAGTTAGCGGAAATCGCATCCAAATGTGACGGAACGGTTTTTATATAATCACATATAACCCAACAAACATATCCATTTAGATCAAACAGGGAATTTTTCTCTCCTTTTTTTAAAAGTCGGTTAAAGGTGCGTATATGCTTATATTTTACTTTGGTTAATTTCTTGTCCCACTATTATGACCTGAACGGAACTAGTAAATGAGACAACTTAAAGCGTAAATTGAACTCCGGACCTCGCGTACCGAGCTGAGTGAGCTCTTTGAATGTTTTTGTTTATTTGGAATGTACCGTTCCTTTTCATTACAGAGGCTATACGCGACATAGACCTTTATCTTAACCGAACAACGGCCGGTTCCGAACAACGACCATAGAAATGAACCCAGAACTCCCGCACCACCGACCAATGCATGCAGCCGCGAAGAAGCAGTGTTTCATATTCGAAAACTTTTCATTGGGACGTGAAGCAGATATCGTCCAGTTAAATGAAAAGACTGAGAATACCAGTATGTCTAACAACTGACACTAAGCACAAGCTGTCGCAAAAATAGTTAAGTTTAAAGCGATATAACTGCAAAATAGGTAGAACGGGTTCTCAGACCATGATATATTATGCTTGTGAGTGGTTCGATTAAACTTTCCGAGAACGTTGGATCGGAAGACGCTGATCTGTGGAGTAGCCAGGCCGTGCTTCTGACGTGCCATCAACTGATTTATTCCTTTGGGACTTCCTAACAGTCAAGGATCTGGAACAAGAGATCACCGAGGAATAACATTCCGATTGAGTTATGTGACACTACATGCAAATGCAACGACGCATATTGTATACAGTCGTTTCGGTTTCGGGAGCGGAATGATTATTACATTTAACAACATGAAAATCATTATATATTGCAAGGTTCTTCCTATGCTTCCAACAGCACCTGCTGGCTGTAGACAAACATTAGACGACAACCACGAAGAAGACGTCTTGACCATCGTCAACGATCACGAAACAACGAAGATCAACGAAGTTAGCCGACGTTATAGAATAAAAGAAGGCAACACACCGCAAAAACCATCAATCGTCAATGATCTCTATTGATTGATCATCACTTCCACTCTCTAGGACAGCGGTTCTCAACCTTTTATGACTGACGACCCACTTCACTCAACTTTTAATACATCCCGACACACTTGTTTGACATTTTTATTATAAATATAATAATAACAATACTACTACTACTACTACTACTACTACTACTACTACTACTACTACTACTACTACTACTACTACTACTACTACTACTACTACTACTACTACTACTACTACTACTACTACTACTACTACTACTACTACTACTACTACTACTACTACTACTACTACTACTACTACTACTACTACTACTACTACTACTACTACTACTACTACTACTACTACTACTACTACTACTACTACTACTACTACTACTACTACTACTACTACTACTACTACTACTACTACTACTACTACTACTACTACTACTACTACTACTACTACTACTACTACTACTACTACTACTACTACTACTACTACTACTACTACTACTAATAATAATAATAATAATGTGTATTATAATAGCGAAACTGATTATAAAACATAATCATTGTGTAGCACTGAGCATTATTGCTACCGCTGGAGATGTTGACTCGTACAGTCTGTCTCGATTTTAACTAATTATTATTAAATTCTTTATTATTTTTAAATTCTGAAATTTTGCGACACACCTTAGGGGACTATGTGACACACCAGTGTGTTGCGACACATTGGTTGAGAACTATTGCTCTAGGGCGCCTGGTCTCTGCAAATACCTCACCACTCCCTAGGGCGCCTGGTCTCTGATAGGTACACTCATGTCCAAAATGATTGTCGCATATCTGTAACTGTCTTCTTGTAATAATATAACTTGATAATGATTTTGCAGGGTACTTTTTAACACTGATACTATGTGTATAATCGCGAAATGTATATTTGTGGTAAATTTCATAGGAAAATAATTATAAATACAAAAATTAGAATGAGTAAAACAAAATGTTGCTAAATGGACAAGAAAGTTTTATTTTCGTTTTATTGTTCTTATTTACTGCTCTTTTGACATTAAATTTACCACATAAACGTCTTTGCCGATTATACACATACTAATATTATAAGAAATAACTGGCAAATTCATTATCAAATTATATTTCTACAACAACAAATTTATAGACATGCGACAATAAATTTTGGCTTGAGTGTACCTACGTACACCTTGGCAGCAGAAGCCTTTCTGTCGCCCCAGGCCGTTTGGTCATTGGACTCTTACAAACTTACCAGCAAGCCACCAAGATATCTAGTGTAAGAGGAACTTACCCATTTTATCTGTAATATTTATTACTACTGTATATAAGAAGAAGCTCGTATAATTTAAGGTAATTGGGAAAGTCTAATTTCCTGTGTACCATGTTTTGCTGTAAAACAGAATTTTACAATATACATAAATATACAATATTTTACAATATACATAGTACGGTAGTTTGCTGTTATTATTCAATATATATGTTTTCAATTTTGAATTCTTGACTTTTTTTTTTTTTTTTTTAAAAAAAAAGATTACATCGATTTGAATGTATTATATTGTGATTACTGGTGCACACTGATGACGGCAGCTTTAATTTCTTGTTAGGCAGTCGGAGGGGCAGAGAAACTTTGGGAGGCAGCTATTTTTTCTATACTGAAAATTATAATTTTATTTTCCTTTATCTACATCACAGTACATGTCTAGGAGGCCAATCTGCGGACGGACGATGCCACCAGGGGGACCTACCCCCGTCTAGCGTCATCACTGCTTTTGCGCCCTGTAGATAAACATTTCATTCGTTAACCACGAAGCACAAACTTTAGATTAATGAGTAAATGGTGCTGTGTAGAAAAATGTTTTCTGTGCTAGATATCGGCTTGATACGAGTAATGTATACGTATGCGTGTCGTGGAAACATGGGAAAGCGTGATCAGTTCCATTGCACTTGGTATTAGATGCAAGAAACTCTACGATAGATAAATGGAACGAAAGTACAGGATTCATACCTACCATATGTCATTCGTTTCCATTTCACTAATTTCTGTGAAGCGAAACGCTTCTGGTTTTATTTTATTACTGGAAGAATGAAATGAGGAAAGTGAAAGTTTTTTTTTTTTTTTTGTGTGTGTGTGTGTTAATTTCGTATTCGATCTAATTTAGAATTCCGTGTTCTTTTAATAGAACCTTGTCCATGAATGATGAAAGGGTCTTTGGAGAAATCACCTGAATTAAAATCATAGACTGTGGTAGCCATTTGGTCAGCACGTGTCAGAGGAGAGAAAAACACCGCTTAGTCGCTTGTTAGACGGTTGCTGTAACTTCGTGTCTGTTAATTTGGCGGCATGAAATAAAAGCGTATCCTGCATCTCAGCCGCTCACACTGTTGGATCGTATGTGGTTTGCTGAAAAAGCTACATGAATCAATTTCCAGGATCTTGGATGCTGTCCAATAAGACCCAGACCGTTCGTTACCTTTTGCTTAAAAATAAGCCTTTCGATTTCAACATGGATATTTCTCTTTCGGTTCCTTTTTACTTTTTCCCCCTTTTCATGTGCAGGATTTGGTCGCTAATTCACAAACAACATATCAAGAGATTTCGGTTCTATTCAGCCAAGTTTAATCAAGTGCGTCGGCTGCGGAGGAAATGATATGAAGGGAACAGATTCGGCTCGTCCTTTTATTTAAAACATTTTGGTTGGAGTTAAGCTTTCCTTTTGAACACCGAGGCCACATGAAACATGAATCTACAGTGTAAGGTAAAATACAAACTACCGTAATGGGTTCAGGTTTTTCAGGCGATCTCATCGGGAGTCGAATCCCGGACCTGGTGAACTAAAGATGCTCATGCTAGCCAAGACCCGTGTCCTACTGACCCACCACTCACCGTAACCCACGACCCACCATGACTCACCCCCGTGACATACTCTGACCCACTACCCACCAAAACCCATCATCATCAACTCTGACCCATGATCCACGTCCTCGTCTCCACTGACTAAACAGTTTACACTTGAAATAAAACTAGGCTGTGAAATTATCACTAATCGATGTTTGAATTTCTGCTGTCAATCGCTCAAGCACCGCCCTGTTAAAATATCGGTGGATCTGACCTTTACGGTTTAAAATGCTAAAGTGTTTGTCATGGGCCTAATATGGCCAATTTTAATTTAATTACCATATATAATTATTTCTTTGTTGAATTACAGATACTTTTTAGTGGAAAATAGGATTAAAGGCTCAAATCAAGGTTAAAGTAGACCAACGTAAAGATTAAAAAAAAAAAAAAGGTAAAATTCGACTGTGTCTTGAAAGCAAAGTAGTAAAGTCCTATTGCTATTGCAGTATTACAATTACAAATACCAATATCCAAAAGTCATTTTCCACTATGATATAGTCATTTCAAGTAAATAAATAGAAACATTGAAAAAGGAAGAAAAATGGAGGCCTTGAAAGTAAAACGTAGACAAGTTCACCAAGGTACAGAAGATGCTATCCACAATGTACTGAGGAGAGTGGACGGTGGGTGAGTCATAGAGGGCCGTGGGTCAGAGTGAGTCATGGTGGGTCGGTTAGTCAGGCGGGTCACGGTAGGTAGTAGGTCAGAGTGGGTCACGTGCTGTTGACCTACTGACCCACTCAAAAATCTTGACCCCTGATCCACTCCATGTCTGCTTGCCATTAGACCGGACATTGTGCTTTACTAATACAGCACTCACTTTTGGTGTGAGAGATCAGAGGCGTATCTAGGGTGGGGCAAGGAAGTCACGTGCCATGGGCACCAGTGCCAGAGATCCGCACAATGCGACGCTATTCTAGTAGGAATAGTGGCTAGACTACAGCAGTAGTTCTGTTTTAAGTCAATGTGCTTCGAAGTCACCACTTTTACAATTGTTTGGCTCTTCTGTAGAGTCACGCTTTACCTCCTTCTGTACGGCTGGTAGCACTTATTGGAGTTATCCGAAAGCTCAGCACCTGTCGCCCATTAATAGCGTCCCGAAAATACACAGAAATGTCGCGTACCGGAACAGCAACATTATCTAATCTTAAATTGATTACGTTTATGACAGCCATTAAAATTGATAGTATTTCTCTATTCAGAACGTAGGGTTTCACTTCGTAAGTTCTGTGAAGTAACAAAGAAAATTTCTTTTAAAAAATGTAAAGTATTTGAACTTAGCTGGCTAGCGAATCATTAGAAGCACCTGGTTCTAATGATACAGATACACTAAGATTGGGCCTGATTCTAATGATACGCAGACTTGATTATGAGGTGGAACAACTTCAGTTTGCTTTAACGATTTGGTATAGAGAAAGAAAGAAGTGTATTGTTTCATAAATGGTAAGTCATTTACTTCGTCTGGCATAGTGTTCTCCGGGTTTGAGCCGAGATTTTCAAGGAACTTAGAATATTCGTTACTGAATTCTCTCTCTCTCTCTCTCTCTCTCTCTCTCTCTCTCTCTCTGTCTGTCTCTCTCTCTCTCTCTCTCTCTGTCTGTCTGTCTCTCTTTCTCTCTCTCTCTCTCTCTCTCTCTTATTTGCGATTTTTTTTTCCAGTTTTGGGTCCTCCATTCGATAGAGCATCAAAACTATCTGAAAGAAGTGATGGAATTTTTCGCGTCACTCTTATCGTTCCCTAGATATTAGCCAAAAAAGTTCCGATATCGGTACATTTATGGAACCATATTTCGGGAACCGTATATCATAGTGACGAGATTTTGCAAAGTTTTGAATTTTTGAGCCCTTCATTTTGGGCATATGTCTTCGTAAAACAACCTATCGTAGAACGTTTTAACAGAACTCTAAACAAAACAGGTGGAAAAAAATGAGTACTCGAAGAAATTATACAATGGATAGTTATATTACAAGAACTCTTTAATGAGTATAATAATAAAGTAGATAGAACAATAGGTATAAAACCTGTAGAATTTAATAAGAAAAACGTAATTCTTTCTAAATTCGTTCTGGCAGTGCTCTTGGAGCATTCTCAACTTTTTTTTTTTTTTTTTTTTTTTTTAAATCTTCACTGGGATAGCCGAAACATTATCGCTTATCTCGCCTGAGTGTACGAAGATAGATATTTTTGGTGGTATAGGTGATGGGGAGTAAAGTATACATTTACAGTTTCATTTTTTCTCCACGGTCAAGTCACAAAGGGAAAGATAGAATTGAGATAATATGAATGAAGATCTTGATGTGATTTAATTTGATGTTTAGGGTCCCATTCAGCAGCGAGGCTATATCAAGACGTGAACCTACAGTTTAAACTTGAGATCCGAACCACATGAGCTCCCGCCGCGAATCGAAGCCGGGTCTTCCCACATCAAACGCGCGTACGCTAACCGCTTAGCTATAAAAGAGCTCCAACATGAATAAAGAGATAGGAGCAGGGGCGCAATTTCCGAACTTGACGTAGGCGCTATTAACACTAGATACAAAACTTTGAGGGGTCTTGGGTTCGGTCTCAGCTATGTGAATTTGCGGTAGACATCTAGATTTTCTCGGGGTCGTTCTGTTTTCTCCCACATTCTGATTCCACCAACCTTTTATAGTCTAATGATTCAATTTCATCAATCATCCGTCTTTTTTCTCTACGGGACATAACCTTGGGACGTAAAGGTTTCACTTCATATTTTGTTCAGCGATATCATAGTTTGCGTACGATACATCATCATTAAATTCAGATTTTTTATTAATATTATCTTATATATAAAAGAGAACGCACAAATCCTTTGTTCCCTCATCACGCTAATACGGCTGAACCAATTTCTTTCATTTTTGGGGGGTTATTAGGATTTGGACCCTAGATGGTTTTTATCATATCACTTTAATTTTTAATTACCAGTGTCTTGAGATAATTGACCATTCAAGTGTCCATAACGTACAAATCCTTTGTTAGTTCATCATAGGTAAAAATAAACGTATTTATATGCAACCCGCATGACCGTGTCACTCAGCGGGTTAACATAAATGACAGGCGATATAATGTTAACATTTACTGCAATCTACTATGGTTTTTATCATATCACTTGAAAGCGAAAAAGTAAAAATTATCTAAGTAACAAAGTTTATTGCGTTCCGGGGTGACCGCAGCGAAGCGGGGCGGGTTAACATAAATGACAGGCGATATAATGTTAACATTTACTGCAATCTTCTATGGTTTTTATCATATCACTTGAAAGCGAAAAAGTAAAAATTATCTAAGTAACAAAGTTTATTGCGTTCCGGGGTGACCGCAGCGAAGCGGGGTGAACGCTGCTAGTTATGAATAAAATGAGTAAAATAAAAAGAAAGGGAAAAGACTGTTGCATATATTTGGAGATATAGGCTCACATACACCTCGAAACTTTTTTTTTTTCATGAGCATGAATACCATATACTAAGAAGGACCACTGCAATGGCATCATGGGAATATATGCAACCAACGATTTAAGAGTTGCAGTAGGAAAGAAAATGAGAGGGGAAAACGAAATTGCAGTAGCGTAGTTAGGACTTTTTTTTAGCCGGAGGGGGAGTGAGAGGGCGCCATTAAATTGTTTGAAGCGCCTTTCTTGCTTCACCAGTTTAACACGCTTCTTAAAAAAAAAAAAAAAAAAAAAAAAAAAAAAAAGACGCTAACACCAAGGATCTTATAAAATATAGGATCTGCCCTTACAACAAAATCTTAAAGCAATACGTCACAGTTTCGCCACCCCTACTCTGCCCAATAGGATCGCATTGTTTTGAGCCAACAATCATGGCGGAAACGAAAGTAGCCAATCAGACTATGCAAGAAACGAGAGTAGCCAATCAGACTTGACGATGCTCGGTTGTTTTTGGGCTTCATTGATTTAATGGGATGAAGATACATATGGGCAGATCCTCTATTTTACACCCTCCATTCCAAAAGAAACTGAACGTTTTAAAAAAAAAAACAAAAAAGCAATGTACATTTTGGAACAAATCATTTTTATTAATCAATGTATTCCCCTTCTGCATCGATACACATATTTGCACGCTCCAACAAGTTGTCAAACGACTTCTCCATGTCCTTTATTGGAATGGTCTTTAGGACGGCGGTGGTCGCCTTCTCAATGGCATCAATCGATGCGTGCTACTTTCCTTTCATCGCCAAATGCAGTTTCGGGAACAGATAGAAATCGCACGGAGCGAGATCTGGTGAATAGGGCGGATGATGCAACCGAATAATGTGATTTTTGACCAAAAATTCAGTTACAAGTCGCGAACGATGTGATGGTGCATTATCGTCCAAAAGAGTCCAACTGCCGACTTCGCGATATTCGGGCCGAATACGACGAATTCTTGCCAGCAAACGCTTCATGACGCCCAAGTAAAACACTCCAGTGACTGTCTGGCCGGGCTGAATAAATTCTTTGTGGATAATTCCTTTTGAATCGTAAAAACAAATCAGCATCACCTTAACTTTTGACTTCACCAAGCGACTTTTTTTGGGTGTTCCTTCATCCGGCGCTCTCCATTCAGCACTTTGCCGCTTTGTTTCGGGCTCATATTCAAAACACCACGTCTCGTCACCAGTTACAATCGATTTCAAGAAGTTTCGATCCTGCCGAGCACTTTTAACGATGTCTTTGCAATGCGCAATTCGATCAACTTTTTGGTCTTCGGTGAGTTTGTGTGGTACAAACCGCGAATTAACCTTCTTAAGGCCCAAAACTTCGGTCAAAATGCGGTATGCGGTTGTTTGAGGAATGCCTAATTCCATTTCAGTAACTTTCACCGACGATTTTTTGTTATGTTTGATGAATTCACGCACTTTTTCGATGTTTTCTTCCGATAATCCGGATCTGGGACGGCCTGATCTTTCGTCATCATCCAGCGTCTCTCTACCCTATTTGAATCGCCTGAACCACTCGTAAACTTGCGCACGGGATAGACACTCATCACCATATGCATTTTGTAGCATTTGGTGCGTTTCACTAAAAGTTTTACCCAGTTTAACACAAAACTCAATTGCAGCTCGTTGTTTGAAACTCATTTT
Source organism: Thermobia domestica (assembly GCF_964235325.1). Lineage (NCBI taxonomy): Eukaryota > Metazoa > Arthropoda > Insecta > Zygentoma > Lepismatidae > Thermobia > Thermobia domestica. Next base: position 324,738 of record NW_027655909.1, read on the forward strand.
CCGACCGATGTACACAACACACTGACAGTTGAAACGCAGTAACTTTGTTGCCGTGCATCCAAATGTCATGACATTTATACCAGTTGTCAATGAGGGACTACGCCATCAACCGGTAAAATATTACAACAGATGGCACTAGTGGTACTATTTGTTTTCAAAAGTTCGGTTTCTTTTGGAATGGAGGGTGTATAACATCCTTGGCTAACACGCTCGAGCCGCCACTGCTGAATTGGTCCATCGTCCTGGTATTAGGGAGGTTCGAAAGCTGGCCATTATCATGATTGAGCTTTTCGCAGGGTTGTCGGATAAAGTGACGCGGTTCAGTACTTTTTTTTTTTTTTTTTTTTTTTTTGTATTGTAAACGAAAGAGTCGTTGCTTTTACTCAATTTAACCTTTAGGACACGAAGTAACTAAATATAGTTACCTAAAAATAAGGCTTGGGATACGAAGTAACTATTTATAGATACCTTGCAGTTTACCCACTAAACCTAATTGTTTTTTAACTTTCTGGGTATCACATATATGCACTTGCATGTGTTTTATTCAGGAGACATACTAGGCAACTGCAGGAATTGCTTTATTTTTTCTCAGGCTTTATTTTTTAAAAAGGCTCCGTAATCAAAAGGTTAAACAATGTGAAAATACCTTCCGTCAGATATATGTAAAAATATAATGTTATAACTAACGTTATGCCCCAGAGTCATTAAACAATATTTTTTCTAATGGTGAACTCAAAGGTTGGTATTTAAGAGATTGTTCGTAGTTGCTATTACATTAAAAATAGTTTTGAATACTTGATAGTGAAAGTATTTGTCGACTTTACTAGATTTTCAATATTTTAGTTAGTAGCAACATGGCCAGTACTGAGAGAAGGGTACTGGGGAGGAAAAGTTTAGAGTAGGGGAGCCTACCCAGGCTTCCCTAGAGCTCCGCCACTGTGCAGTTGGAAATACTAGCAGGGACAAGAGTGTTGGCTCTCACCGTTTTATTCAATAGATATTTGAACGACTGCTTTGTAGGAGGGGAAGGACAAAATGCATTCGCTTAGGATGTGTCTATTATTATTATTATAATATCTGAAACTAAAATTAAGATAAAGTTAGAAAGCGTGAGGGAAAGCCGGTAAAAATATGGAACAGAAATTAACACTAAAACAGACTAAAGCAATGGTGGTTACAGGGATGGGAAATTTATCAAGTACTTAAAAGTTTTCGAAGGGAGAAACTAGAACAGATGACTAGTTTCTGTAACTGGATAGGAGGCTATTAGCGAAAATATCAACTGTAAACGGGAAGCAAAGGCAACACACTATAGGAACGAAAAAAAAAAAGTTTAAGAAAGAAAGTGTATACCTACATAATTTTCATTAAGATAATTTTGTTGAGATAATAGACAGTGAGATATGTTATTTTTTACAAAAAATGTTGAAACTCTGACAGTGCTTATGTGAACAGCTTTTTCATGAGGTGCCATGAAAATAAAAACTGGAAATACGTTAATAGAACAGGTCATTATATTTATCTAAAGCACCAGTGAATATGAATTCTTTTGTAATACAAAGGTAAATGTTCTTTTCGTACCCTTGACATAGTTTTTGGTGGAATAATTTTTAAGATTGTAATACCTCAATTGTCGCTGTGTATTCCGTAACAGACTGCTGACAGTCAGCTGGTTCTGTACTTGGTTAATAAATGTCTGAAGGAGAAACCTAATGTTTTGAAGGATGTTTTAAATAGCTACTGTTTCTGTAGAGCTTTAGAGTAGCACGCTTGGAGCTATTGAAGGAAGATAACACAGCCTGTTTGAAGCGACCAGGACTCGATGTAATCGATGTAGCAAGCTGTCAAACACAGAACTTTCATCTTCACATTCTCCTTTGTCACAAGAGGGAGGGCACGGTGTCTTAGTGGTAGAGCAGTTCCCCTTATGCATGGAATCCTGGTTCGATCCCCAGCTGAGTAAGCTTGTTGTGGACAACATCGTGTCCATGAGTTTTCTCGGGTACTCACGTTTCCTTCCATATTCTCATTCCACTAATTATTCCATGATCATTCACTTGCCTTAATCATCCGCCTCCCGTAGCATAACAAGCATAATCGTAGGACGTTAAACTGAAAGTTTTTTTTTGTTTTGTTTTCCTTTGTCGCCAAGGGTCCAATACGTGTGTATGGTGTAGGCCTACAAAGCTTAGATAAAAATGCAAGACATAAGTAAGTTCCTGTCTCATTTACTCCGTTATAAAAATGCAAGTAAGTTCCTCTCTTATATACTTCGTTATAAAAATGCAAGTTAGTTCCTGTCTCATGTACTCCGTTATAAAAAATTCAGGTAAGTTCCTGTCTCATATACTCCGTTATAAAAAATTCAGGTAAGTTCCTATCTCATATACTCCGTTATAAAAAGTGGAAGTAAGTTCCTGTCTCATACAGTATACTCCGTTATATAACAAATGCAAGTTCCTGTCTCATATACTCCGTTATAAAGAATCAGGTAAGTTCCTATCTCATATACTCCGTTATAAAAAGTGGAAGTAAGTTCCTGTCTCATACAGTATACTCCGTTATATAAAAAATGCAAGTTCCTGTCTCATGTACTCCGTTATAAAAATTGAGGTAAGTTCCTATCTCATATACTCCGTTATAAAAAGTGGAAGTAAGTTCCTGTCTCATACAGTATACTCCGTTATATAACAAATGCAAGTTCCTGTCTCATATATTCCGTTGTAAAAAATTCAGGTAAGTTCCTATCTCATAGACTATACTCCGTTATAAAAAGTGGAAGTAAGTTCCTGTCTCATAGAGTATACTCCGTTATATAAAATATGCAAGTTCCTGTCTCATATACTCCGTTATAAAAATTCAGGTAAGTTCCTATCTCATATACTCCGTTATATAAAACATGCAAGTTCCTGTCTCAATACTCCGTTATAAAAATGCAAGTAAGTTCCTGTCTCATATACTTCGTTTTAAAAATGCAAGTAAGTTCCTGTCTCCTATACCCCGTTATAAATAAATGCAATCGATCAACAATAGTGTGAATCAGCACTCATCTTAAGCAGTTGTTAGTTCATAAATACTGAATATACGCCTATAATATGAGAAATGTCGTTTCGGAAACAGCAATTCTTTTATCGGTTTCAAGACATTAAAAAATTCTCTAGTCTCGTGAACAACACTAGTTCACCAAGTCTTAGATCTGAAACACTGTTTTAGTTTTCTATGATTCGCAGTATAAAAACTATGATTGTACAAACATAAAGAACATTTATCAACGTTTAAAGATACGCAAATCATAACACAATATCCTCCAATAATAAATATCGTTTAAATGTTGTTATATCACGGACTTCATAGTCCTCTCGAGATGAGAAAGGGTTCTGATAACTTGTAGATTCAATTGTGACATTATAAAAAGTGATTCTGGAAGGAGAGATAAGAAGGGAGATAGACGGAAGAGGGAGCAAATTTGCATTCTATGGTGTTTGATCTAGGCCTCGACATTTTGAAAACCCCATTCCGGAGGAGTTGTGTAAGAGTTTTATGGAACTGCAGTGAATTCAGTGATTATTGTATTGTATTTATTTTCTTTTTTTTTTTTTAAATCAAAAGATCCCATATATTTCAATCAAAGATTTTCTTGTACGCCTTGTATCTGGAGAACTACATATAGTGTAGCCAAACCCAAACTATCACTTAACTCAGTATGATGTGTTTATTCCGTAGAAAATACAAAAACTCGATTTGGGAGCCATTCAAAACTTTTCTGGTCCCTGATTAAAAAAAAATAAATAAATAAATAAAAAGAAATGGCCCAGATCGCAATCTTTTATCTATTGTTCGCATCATTCCTAAAATTCTTGTTTCATACTTTTAGCACTGTATTAGAATGCATCTGAAGTGGACACGTTATTTGTATATAAACACAAAAGTAAAAGAAACAATAATAATGTAAATTACACACACTAGGTTAATAATTATGCCTTACATTTTGCATGTTATCATTAACAACAAAATTATAGTAAGTATTACTTGCAGTATATGTAGAAATTCGTACACATACATCTAATGCTAAAAATAAGCAATGACACTGATTTACTGTAATCATGTAAAATTTTAATGTAAATAATTAGCAATTTATGTATTCCTGTACCGAGTAAAAGCAATGTTGTAATACATATTTCTGGAGTTTTTTTTTTTTTTTTTTTGAATAGTCATGAGTCTGTATATTTTTGGAAAGTTTATTGTAAAGCATGATACCCGCGTATTTACATCCTTTTTCATATAATACTGTTCTGTGTTCTACAATAGAAAAGTTTTGTTTGTTTCTTGTATCATGATCATGTTGCTGTTCTACTCGCGTAAGGACACTTTGTAGTTGTCTCTTTACAAATATCAATAGATTTAAAATATACAAACAGGGTACTGGACTGGAAGTATACAAAAATTTTTAAATATTGGTTTGCAGTGATCTTTTGGTTTAGCAGTTGCCATCATTCTTATTATTCGTTTCTGTATCGTAAAAATTATGTTGGCCTTGTGTGTATTTCCCCAAAATATAATGCCATATGTTAAACTCGACTGGAATAATCCAAAGTAAATTGTTTTTAAAGTACAGTCTTTTAAAACATTTTAAAGTACTTTAATTGCAAAATAAATATGATTTAATTTTTTACTAAACTTAATTATATGCATATCCCAGGAGAGATTTTAATCTATACACATTTCTAAGAAGTTGGTTGATTTCACATAATCTATTTCGTTATTTTCATTATTTCGTTATTGTAAGATTGGAAGGTTATATCTCAAATATCTCCCATAGTTTTTTCTCTTTCCGTGCTAAAAGTGAGCACTTGTAGTCCATATCTATGCTATTATATAAAAAAAGGAAAATGACTTACTTATCAATCCCCCAGGTCACACTACTAAGCTAGAAACGTGAAATTTAGACATAAAACTACTTTTGTAACGAACGCACAGGATAAGGAGTGATTTTTGAAAAATAAGGATGGCGAAGAGGAGGTTCTGTTTCCTTTTTTTTTTTTTCTTTCTTCTGCAAGAATGGAGTATCTCACGAATCCTTGAAGTAAGAAAGATGAAACTCAGCATGCAATATTAACTCTTAATGAAAAGTAGGAGAATACGTCTTTCAGAGTTTCCGAAAAGTCCAATGCTAATAAGGAGAAAAGGGGGTAGGGTGAATTTCTGTAATATTTAACAGCCCCTTTTTTTCATTTATTCAGAAAACGCGTAATGTGAGGTTCCACTTAAGTTGAAGGTGTGAAATTCGGTATATTAAGTCTTAATGAAAAATAATGGAATCAATGTTTCATCAGTGGAAAATTCCGCTCCTAAAGGGCCAATTTCTATAATATTGAAATTTCCAGTTTTATATTTATTAAATTTTATTTTTCTGTACGAAGTGTAGGTGCTACTGTTAGCATAGTTAAAGTATATTTGAACCTCGCACTACCTTTTTTTCTTTTTAATACTTACTACCAAGGAGAGGAGTCATTTTGTACCGACCTGCTAATATTAAATATATCTCGCAACAGATTAGAAACCTCTCACATAAGTCTACAGTGACTGAAGTGAACAGTACATGGGGTAAGATTAACCACCAAATTCAGAAAGAGCGGGATACAGCTATTTATTATACTCCTAAATGTCAGTTTCAGCTTCTACCAACGGGAGGGGGAGGAGTACTTTGTGTCCGTCAATTAAAAATAACAAATTTAGGAGAAACACTAACGTTCAATTTTCACCACCGTAAGGTATATATATGCTTTAGCTAAAAATGTTGAGTATTATTATTATTATTATTATTATTATTATTATTATTATTATTATTATTATTATTATTATTACAATTTTAAAGAAATTATTAAAGAGAAATTACAAGAAAAATATACTGCAATGTGCAGAAAGTACCCCCCTTCCCCCTGTAGTAGTGCGAGGGTTAATACAGGTGAAGTACTACTAGTACAGATGTAAAGCAATATTTCATGTTGTAGTTCCAAATGAGGCATATAGTTTCTAAATCCGCCATCTCCAATTTAAAAAAAAGAAATAGATAAGTAGATTTACTGGTATTCCTTTCCATGCCCGACACGATGAGAGAGATTTTTGTCATTTGGTAGTTATAATGAATGTCCAGAAAGCACCAAAGTATTTTAAAAAGAAAATTTTATCTCATATAATCTCTGAGTTATCAGTTTTTCCTGTTTTTCTCGAAACCTTTTATGAAGGAGATAGCGGATTTAGAAACTATACGCCTCAAATAACCTCTTTACCATTACTTTTTCCTTTGTTGGTCATATTGTTGCCACCAGTGACGTGAGAAATAATACCTCCAGTAACACGTGATTGTAGCCAATCGAACAACAATAGACAGAACGTAACAATGGAAAATTGTAGTGTAAAGGTTATAAAATAGGAAGCAGCGGATAATTTGGAAATGAAATTGTCTGTGCTCTTCCGCAAGGAAGTGAGGAAAATCACCGTTAGCCATTCTCATCCGAGTGTTTTGAGCTGCTATACAATACAACAGCTGATGGGTGGAAGAGAAATTGTCGTTTTAATACGGGAATAGCAGGCAATTTCCTCTGAGCTACAAAAGATTCATTTTGGGTGGACTGTGTTCATGTTTACATTGCATTTTGGTCATTAAATCGTTCTCAGAATTATAATTATCTCAAAAACTCTTTGACTTAAACTTCAATTTGGAAGTTATGAAGAAATGTTTCAAAGAAAGAAAGAAAGCAGTTGATGTGTGTGTTTTGTGAGAAAATTTGTTCATATTTAAGCACTATTAAGAACTGTCACAGTTTTATTTATTTACACCAGTGTTTCTCAAACTGTGATCCTCGAGGTCTTCCCTCGTGGTTTTCTTAGATCCAAGATTAGTAAAATAAATAAATAAATAAATTACGTATCACACGTAATTAAGAGTTTTAAGCTGGTATAGTATACAAAATCAGTGTCGGTCTTCCAATGACGCGGGACACTAAGCTTTCTAAGATAAATAAGGTTTTGGTGTTACATCAAATTCCATTATCCAGTTTCGGTATCATTGGTGAATAAGTGCTACAGGGGCGTCATTTCAGACGTCGCTTGAGGGAGACTAAGAGCACTACCGACATAAGACTTTCACGTTTTGTACTAGTATATTAGTACACAATAGATTAAAGTATATATATTCCTCAAATTCTTGGGGAGGGGGGCAATTCCCCCTCCTGCCGCCATAAATGACGTCCCTGAAGTGCTCTTAGACGCCACAATATTGATAGATTTTGACAATAGTTGCTTACTGAGTCTTTGTGCAGAATTGTAGTAAAGGAGGGATTACAAAGTTTACCCAATAAAAATTGCATAAAGTGGTTCATGCATTACATGAATGTTCCTGTATCTTTATTAAACTTGTTAATAAGATTATTATTATTATTATTATTATTATTATCATTACTAAATTATGGATTATCTAGTGTGGCTGATAAAGGCAAATCATAGCCTATATTGCCGAAACTAATACAGAGTATTAATACATGTTTTTATTTGATCAAATTTCGATTTTTACTTAAGTTACAAGTTTATTCCAAAAATATGATGAACGATACACATATGAATTTTGGTGCAACAGTACCTAGATTTTAATACTTTAGCTTAAAATAATCAAGGACAGCTGTTGTAAATCGTTTTGAGTTGAATTTAAACAAAATACATATATTGAACAATTTTTAAAAAGTGTAAAATATAAGCTAACACTTTTAAGGATAGACAATATTATTCTGAAACATTAATAACAAAATATTAAAGTATTGTTTTGCAATGTGTGTTTGCAGGGACGTCCGTCGCCAACAACCTGACATTCTGTATGGCAAAAGCTGCCAGGAGTTACCAGTGAAGCAGATCGGCTGCCTGTTCCCAACCATCTTCGCAGCGTTCACGGGACCAGACGGTGGGCTGACCACAGTGAACCGACGTCAGCGACACCTGTCGACCACCGACCCGGACGTCGACTACATCGACAAAGAAGAGGATTCCCCGACCACTCGAAAGCCAAGTAAGCGCAGGCACTGGGGTGCTGGTGAGGGTTATTTCTTTAGTATCAATTATGGGACGTATTTTCAAATGCGAAAGACATTGTCCCATCGGGGGGATAGGAGGGTTGTACCCTTTGTGGACAATTCTGTGATGAACATCAGGGTCATGGGGAATGTGTATACGATAGGCAAGAGAAGCGTAGAAACCAGTATGAGCGATATCCATTTGTTTACCGAGGGCAGGAGATCGAGTAAAACTAGCCTTGTTTTGAAAGGGGATGATGAAGGTGGTGAGCGGGTAGACAACAGGGTGGTCCTAAATGGCAATAAATCTGTTTCCTCTCTTGTAGAAGATGACGATGCCTCTGGAATCGGTGAGGAGTCCGCCAGTTCGGAAGGTGTTCCTCGAGAAGCTACCTGCGAATCCTCCGAAACTCAAATCAACAACAACAACGAAAATTCGAATAACAACGAAACCTTTTGCATCGACGTGGAGTGTAACTACTTGACGTCCGTTATCCCACCGCCTGCTGAATATTCCACTTCCGATTTCGAACCCGAGACCGTTGGTTGTCCAGAAGAACAAGAAGATAAGAGTGAAGATTGGATTGAGATTGAGGACGCTGGTTGTGCACCGATGAGAAGTTCCTCAGATTCTGAGCTCAATCGAATGTTACGGAAGTCTGCCAGCGCTCCTTGTGGCACAGATGTAGACAGTGACAATGTGTTTCTTCCAGATACAGATGAAGACCTAACTCCGAATAGTCTTCATGCACGAGACGATACGAAAAATGATCTCCTGATTTTAAACAGTAGCGACAAAGAGTCAATTCAAAGCTTCTTCGCATGCCCTGAATATATGGTCGATGTTGGAACATCAACAGCTCTTGGCTTAGATACTGATTCTTCGTATCTCAACAATAATGTATCTGGTTTCTTCAACACAACTCCATCCAACAACAATAATCCATCTATTCTAGAAGTTAAACTAAGTGATGGTTCTCAGAAACTCAACGGACACACGAACACAACAAATGCTGACGAAAACCGAAACGACTTGGAGGCTACTTCCAAAGGTGCAGCTCATAAGGATGGTTCGTCGCAGTCCAAACCTACAGGAGGGAAAGCCCGGAAGTCACACAAGGAAAAGCAAAGTGCTGGTGGTAAGTATGTCAAGCATGTGGAAGCAAGCTTGGCTGTGTTCACCAGCATGGACCCTCTCAGCATGTGTTGTATTATGTTCTGTAACATTCTTGTAGCCCTTTCTGGAACAATTCCTCCTTCTCCCCCAAGAAAAAAATAGCATGAGGACTGGTTTGGCAGGACTTGCACTTACGTACAACCGGTGCGTTTTATTTAATAGCATGTACAGTAAGAACAGTTATGCTTCGTACTAAGAACATGGCTTCAGTGTGTTGTTGTGTTGTTCCATGCCTCTTGGTTAAAGTGATAGAAATTTTGTGGCGGCTTGAACTGGTTAATTGTACTAACTTCTCCCCCGGCCACTTCTTTCATATTATTGTTGGACTATTCTAGTAGATTTTGACGTGGTGTAGTTTGGAATATAAATGGAATGGTGCAATATCGCCTTTTATTGTCACCTCACACTTAGGAAATGGGTGTTCATGGAATTTCATCATTCGGTTTGTCAGTTGGTACTTAGTATATTAGTGTAGTCTTCTTTGTACATCACCAATGGGGCATAACTTACGTTCACTGTTCACGGTCACCGATGCAACTGGAGAATGTTTTCTTTAAATTAAGTCCGTCCGATTATGGTATAAATTGTACCCAGGGAATGCATTGGTTTCGGTCAGTAAAGTTAGGTTGCCATGCTGCAAGAATCTTGTAGCTGTCATTAAAAAAATCTTGCAATCCAACAATATTTCTTCATGTAAACATAATCGTGAAAGGAACATGCAAATTTTTTTTTTCATCTTCCAAGGAGTCTAACCATGTTCAATTTTCTGGGTCGTCTTGCTTGCTACCTGCTATCGTCCTCCCACTGACATAAAGAAAAAACCAGCTTCGTCGCTTCCGAAACGACAGATTCTTTTAGATGGGAAGGGGAAGCGCGCCAAAATACACACTTTTAATGAGGAGGTTCACTATTTGTTCGCTAGAGTGCAGTGCTGCTTGGGTGCAGATATCCTTCTTGCTTTCAGAAAGTTTAAAGTGTAAACAGTAAATAGAAAGATGGCGATGAAAGATTTCTCTCTTTTTTTATTTTTATTTATTTATTTATTTTTTAAATGACAGCAACGATATGGCAGCCTAGCTTTGTGTATAGACCCAATTAATTTGCAGATAGTTCTTACTTTTCTTATAACTGAATGTCATATACAATCTTCTAAAATTGAAAAGTTGTTAATGAAAGAGTATTGTTAATTCGGTGTCGATAATATCAGTTCTTATTTTTCGATTATACTCTTCGTTGCTCATATTGCTAATAACTTCTCATATGGAAGTCGAATTTGACTGAAGGAATGACAGAGGGTCTTAGGATAGATGATTTACCTGCAATGGAAAGGGTATAAAAATTTGATTCCAATCCATACAAGCTTGTGGACAACGTTGTGAACCTGAGTTCCTACTATTTTCACCCCTCCCCCTCACACGCATTGACTTGACCGTCTCTTTGAGCCTAGTGCATAAAAATGGGACGTTGAAATTAAGAATTAGTTTCATTTTAGATTTGATTCACATTATTCAACCGCTAACACAATGTGGAAAATTAACTTTATTTTTAAAAATGTAATTTCTATTAAAGACAAGTTACTTACCAAGAAATACATACGAGGAATTATGTATTCACTACACTATTAACTACATTTCAAATACTAACAGTTGCAATACAAGAATGGCTGTTTATACTGTAAATAAATTTGACATAATTCAAATTTTACCGGTATAGTTATAATACGGCAACAATGAGTACATACTGCTGTATCATAGTTTTAGTAACATTCAGCATCGTACTCTCATAAATCAAGAACTGATATTTCGGTGGAAAATATATTTGTAGTTACGTAAACTTGACCCATCTTTTGCTTCTAAACAAGATAAACCAGCAAAATTCATATAGTAATAACCAAGTAATCTTAAAATGAATATCTCGGAAAACAAATACGATGTACTTTATCGGAGACATCATATAACGTGGCTAGTAAATAGTCAGAAATATTTTAGAGAATTGCTTATGTCCATTCTGTCGACGAAACAGGAAATTTTAGAAATTGCGATAAAAAATTAGAAAAAGACATATGCGTAAAGTTTTACGATAACCTAATACATTCATTACATACTTCGATTTTAATTAACAATTAATACTTAGTTTATATTCTTTCTCACTTGGAAAACTGTTTCTTAGAATATTCTTCGATCGATGAAACCAAACGTCACAGAAATGAATTCCCTTATTCCTTGCTAATACGTTGCGACAGGGAAATTCGCTCCACGTGATCATTTACTGTATTGCGTCATAGAAACGAGAAAGGTTACTTTGCAATAGATTTTGACAATATTATGATCAAATAAATTATCAGACAAGGCTGTGAAATTCTCAGTTATGCAAACAAGTGTTCAGGTTTTGATAAATAAACCAGTATAAAAGATACAGAAACAGAAAACATTAACTAATGGCTTAGTATTTACGTATCAAAATTCACGAGAAAAATATCCATTCATTTTTATTAGCTGTATTGCATTGGTCACGAAATTGCTTTATCCATAATAAAATATTAACTTTTCGAAAACATACGTAGTTCGCAAGTGGCATTAACAGTTTAATCCGAAGTCTGTTCACAACATTGAACACAAACTCGTATGATTGAGGATGTTAACCCATTCGATTATTTTTATTTATTTATTTATTTATTTATTTATTTTTTCGAATGCAGTAAATCTTCGGAAATGCGTGCATATTTTAGTAAAATCTGTAATTTACAGTTCCTGGCCAAATTGTTTTAAGTTATTATGACTTTCTGTGGAACTAGCATGTGAGATGCAAGTGTTTAAAAAATAACACACACAAAACCAATCTGATCCAAGGATGCTTATTTTACATACATTCCTTTATTAACACAGCGTTTCAAGTGTATTCGGCACATTATGGACAAAGAGTTATACAACTTCTTCTAACATCTGTGTCCAGGTATCATATTTCGACGAATCGTAGGATCAATAGTTGCTTGGGTTTTTACAAGAGGATGACGCATCGTTCTTTTGATGATACTCCACCTATGTTTTCAATGGAGCTGATATCGTGAAGTTTTATTAGAAACATAAAAGAGAACACAGGAGCAAAATTTGATGACTTGATTCAGAAACGCCAGACCGTTTCGACAAGATCTTTTTGTCTTCGTTAGCTGCATGGAAACTCCTACGGCAAATTTACTGTACATTTCGTGAGGAGGAGCACCATTTTCAACTGTCAATGATACTGCGCAGATGAAGAATGTAGTTTTCCACTTAGAATTTCAGGTTGCGGAGTTATCCTTCATAATTCCCTAAAATACCTCCGATTCTTGTAAAAATATCTTCGAAAACGAAATGTATGGTATGTTTGGAAATTCAGTGACTAGAAGTCGGCAGATTGATTCCTACTGTCAAATGAAAGAAAAAAGGATTTAATAAACACAGGTCGAAAAACGCCTCCTTTCAGAGTTGAAAACCAACGAAAATGTGAAATATCACGTTTTAAAACGTCCTTATTTGAAAGCTATGGAACTTATCCCAAGAAGTGTTAGGAATTACGAGGAGAGAGTATACACTCTAAGTATTCATGTTTCAGAATCCTACGGCACAGGCAAAACGAATGGTCAATTAATACTTAAAAGTGTATCCCCATAACCCATTTCTCTTTGTACAAGTCGTTTCGCCGGTATCGGAGAACAGTAAACCTTGAATATTTAGATAGAGCATACAAATTTTTGAGAAATTCCTTGAATCCCTTGCGATGGATCTCATAGTTTTAAAACCATTGCATTTCAAGACACAATGTTTTCTATTTTCAGTCTAGTATAATATATAAAGTGCTGCACATTTCCATGCAATGTAGTTTCACGTTATATTGAGGGAATACACTGTGTGTACTCTGACTTCAGAACATCAGAAAGATTCAGCAGCACACTAAAATGATTGTAGAGTCAGAAAATACACGAACTGCTAATTTAATTCCCTGTAAGTAGGAAACGAAATTGGCCGCTCAGGTTACAATACATTTAATTGTATAATTTAGCAAGGTTGCTGAGAGGGACAAAAATCTAAGCTAGTAGGAAGAACAGCAATCTTCTGCTGACATAAAGACGTTGTGGTGATATTTCATAAATCGGTTAGCGTAGTTCTGTATGTCATTGATAAATTCAGTGGCCTGTTTATTTGTTTGTCGTACATTTCCTTCAGTCAATTAGGATCGATTTAAATCACTTGGATTTGTTTTTCTCTGCAAAGCTTTTGGAAGTAATCATTAAGGATACGGGTGCAGTAATTGACAACTCCATAACAGGCTCAACTTCCCAAATGGGTTCTTCCTCTGCCCATTGGATCATTAATCGAGAACTAAAGCGTTCATCGATTATATTAGTTTTAGTGTATATAAGATATATATACATAAGCTATAATGAATATTCACATTTGATTAAATTCTTTTATATGTAATGTGTCAAATGCACATGCATAAGATGTTAGTAAACTGTAAGTAATTTGTATGTACACTCCATTGTACAGTGTAGTTATATTAAAGAGCATGTGAAGGTACTTTCAATTATCCGTCTTGTAAAATATCTGTACGCCTTGTAATGAAAGTTAAGCAGGTTGAAAAATTCGTTCAGTTCTTTGTAAGAACTCAAGATTTGTATTCTACATCTGAAAACATGCGTTTTCTCATTAAAAAAAATAAAAAAAAATAATAAAATAAATAAATAAAGAAATAAATAAGTAAAGGTGTTGAAGGTTTAACTATGGGTTCTTAGTTTATGTAGTCCCTTTTTATACACTAAGTAGTGTAGAGCTCTTTCGGTGCGGCAAACCCGGGTTGATTTTCATTGGGAGCTCATGTTATGCGGATCCCACATTAAGCTGTAGGTCCGCGTCTCGTATAGTCTTGCTGCGTTAAAAGGGACGCTTAACTCTAAACGAACCAGCAACTAAGTATTGTATAAGCGGTTCATTTGTACTTCTATTCATATATTTGTATTTTAGGTTCCGTCAATTGCCCGCTTCGCTGGGTTAAAATGAGAAGAAAATAGTAGTATGTTCCGTTAGTCAATCACTTTTTACTGTTACTGAAGCACTCTCTGATAGACGATGTTTTTTGTCTTGCTGATCATTTTTATATATTTTCCTCCTTCCCCGAGTTGTGGGGCTTAATCTACATTTAAACGGCATCGAAAGTGTCACTATTCATCTCAGCGACCCCGAAAACTACGGATTCTACACTAATATCGGTCATTTTCGATTTATATATATCCCTCCCCTAAGTTCCACCGTCAAAGTGAAATAAAAAAAAAATCATCCCAGGCCCGAACCTCATCTATGTTGAAAATTTGATCGAGAAGAGTTCAAGAGTTATTTAGTCACAAACTTCGGTCTAGTAGATTATATACCGGACAAACAGTCCGATAAATTATATTCACTTTCACTTTTATGAATATAGAAAGATAGATTCTGTTGTACGTTACTGAAATACTTGCTCATTTTTCGTATTTCGAGTTATTCTTTTTCCTTTGTGCTGATTGACTTCAAAAATGTGGGATAGATCACGTTAAAACGAGTCACCGATACGTGTGATATTTAAAGAGGTTACTTCTGAATGTAAAGTAATTATTCTAGTACTTGTACTCGTACGTGAATTATAATTATGAGTTCATACTGCGTATTCACCTCAGAAACAAAAGACTAAGTGATTAAAATTCGATAAGCGTAATTGAGTAACTACTCCTGACATTTTTGAATCTCCTACGGAATTATTAAATAATACGGTAGGATTCATATATACAAATAAAAATATATATTTTAACAGTAAATAAACAGTAAACAAAACCCCTCGTACGTTTAAAATATCCCAAAAGACGTCAAATCTGCAATAGTTTCGAGGCATTCCTCTCCTCACCTCTTCCTCAGCAAATGTAAAGGAAACTTGCTGCTACATACAATTGTCCATATTTTTGAAATATTAGATTCTGGAACACAGAATACGGAAAAGTGGAATTCTAAAGAACAGTAATACATTTGTTCGTAGCTTTTATTTATAAATCTCATTACACAGCAAGTTAATGTTTCTGAACAAGTTCGAATGTCTTAAAATGCATTAAAATATCAAATAATACTTTCAATAGAGTGGATACTTTCAACTATCTAGGATCAATATTAACAGACCAAAAACCATATTCACGAAGAAATTAAATGTCGACCAAAACCAGAGAATTCATGTTATTATTCAGTTCAGAATCATTTCTTGTCTCGAATTCTGTCGAGGAATTTGAAGCTTAAAATACATAAAACGATAATCATGCCTATTGTTCTGTATGGTTGCGAAACATGGTCGCTTACTCGGAGGGAAGAACATAGACTGAAAGTATTTGAGAACAAGATCCTGAGACGAATATTCGGATCCAAGAGGAACGGGAATGGGAAATGGCGGAAACTTCATAACGAGGAACTACATAATTTATACGGTTTACCAAACATTGTTAGGGTCATCAAATCTAGGAGGCTCAGGTTGGCAGGTCATGCAGTTAGGATGGAAGAAAGTAGGAACACTTTCAAAGTCTTATCTGGAAGACCAATCGGAAAATGAGCATTAGGAAGACCTAGGCGCAGATGGGTGGAAAATATTAAGATTAATTTCATCGTTAGCTAAGAATAGAAGTTAGTAGAGAGTTTTTGTAAACGCGGCATTGAACCTTCGAGTTCCATAGGCCATAGAGGTAGTTAGTTAGTTAGTAATTAATTACACAGCAAGTACCTCTTTACTGTGTTCAAATGCTTCAAGTACTAAAAAAAATTACATATTATATAATCAGATTTTTCAGTGATTGGCAGTTCAAAACCGCTAATTGAGTGTTAGTTCGACATTGTAAGTTGAATGTTTGTTATTTGTGATTCTATTTAGAAATACATCCCAGAAGTTTTCATTATCCACAAAGTAGAAAGAGAAGGAAATGTTACTATCCAACTGTCAGCACAAACTGATCACATCGTTCAAAGAATTTCATACATCGTACTAATTATGCAGCAAAGTTTTCTTTGTATGCACTGAGAAAGGGTGAAGAGTGCCTTGAAACCGTTCAGAGATTTTGTATCTTCAAGATGTTTTAACGTAAGAGAATTTTTATTTACTGTTGATGTTACCTTTGTTTCCTTTTGCACAACCGAAGATTAAAGAACCTGACCAACTTCGTATTTAGTGGTGGGTAGCACTGTCTAGAGAAACGGAATAAGTGTTGCTACTTTCGCTCGCGTCTTTCATCTTAGAATTGGACTTTGCTGTCACTTTACAAGACGGATAGTCGAAAGTTTCCGGTAGATTCTATTCAGTAGTATATTATTGTGGAATGTGTATATATACAGTGTACATAGTGTAAAAGAAAGTATTCCGTACTTTAGCAGCAATCATTGTTGTTGAACACTTCTCTGTGTCTTGCATGTTGTTTCTTATTTAGAAAAGTAAATGAGGCAAAAAATAATAATATAAAAAAAATGATTTTTCTTTATTTTTCTTTATTGAGGAACATTTTCTTTATGCACCTTTGCCTATTATTTTTACTTTTCAGTCAGTAAAGTTCAGACACTTTTCAGTCAATTTTCCTAAATAAATGTAGCAATTCAACGGAATTTACAAACAGTAACAACTGTAGATAAATGTAAAAATTTCAAATAAATTCTGTTAATAAACAGTACTGTATTCTACAGTATTTTTAAACTAACATATAGTACAATTCATCTTATATATTATTCGGTCCAGTTAGAGTTGATCAAGTGTTGGGGAAGAATGATATAGTAGTTCTTTTAAAGAAAGAAAAAAAAAAAAGCTAGAAAGCAGAAATAATAATAATAGCAAACTGCTTAAAAGCTTAAAAAAAATATTCCTATTAAGTATGTGGCATACAGCGTTTTTTTTTTATATAAAGAAAAAAGTGGCTTTGCATCACAATTTGGGATGCAGAAAATATGGAAATGCGATAAAATTCAAAAATTTATCGCAAATTGCGATGCATCTTTGCATCTTTCATTATTACCACGGAGTCTAAAATAAGGAGCAAGCTGAAAAAAATATTACTATTATTTCAAGGAACTTTTCTTTGAAGGGTCGGTTGCTTAAAAAAGAAGCCTCGAGTTTGGGTTACAAAACAGTTTTCCACTCTTGTCTTTCCTTCCCATTGTTGGTTTGTTGCTAGTGGATCATTCTCTAGGCCTTATCAGGTTTTCGGTCTTCCTATCCTTGTTTCTTAGTGTGTGAAAAAAAAAAAAGTCCTTTGAAGAAAAGGCGCGTTGGCAGCAGAGAAAACAAGTTCAAACTGTATTGGACCTTGCCGATATATGGCGTAGTATGAATAGGGCTTAGATATGGTTAGTAAAATGCAGAACTGCGTACAGTAGATCACTGAAACAGTCACGGCATTCTTCAGCGCCGAAAATATAGAAACTTTCCTTTCGCTTTTCATTTGAAGTACTGATATACCGGTATATGCCCATTTACTCCTCTAGAAAAAACCAAAATACGGTAATATTTTCCATAAGTAAAAGCTTTCCTTTGTATATACTTAAACACGAACAAACTATTTGCTGAGCAAAACAATATATTCACATTGAAAAGTACATATGTGCTAGTTGGCAAACTGTAACACGTATGTAGTTCTTAATGTGAATATATTGTTTTGTTTGTTTGTGTTAAAGATTCGGTATTTGCAAGATTTCTCCTCGCAAGACGTTACGAACCTAACTCAAAAAACATCCCGACCAAATAATAATAATAATAATAATAATGAGATTCATAAAAGAAATCCAATATATATGAAAGTAATTGACAATTCAATTCATAATGAACGGAATTGTGAAGTACTTTCGAATTTATTGGATTTCTTTTACGAATCTATAATCATTATACTACATAAAATACGATGCAAAAGTTACAAATTTCGATATAAATTGAAAATTGTATCGCAGTTTGCTACATAAAATGTAAATTAAAAAATTTAAAAAAAAGAAGAAAAACGCTGGTGCCACTCCAAGTCAAATATAAAATTAGTATGGATAATAATTTTATGAGATATTTTATTATTATTATTATTAGACTTGGTACATACTTAAAAAATTATTGTAGTTAATAGGAATTAATTATTTTTCGCTTTCAACCACTTCGTTATATTTTGCTTTTATACATATAATATTATTCGGTCTACGACGGAAAATACATGAACATACACACAGTATTAACAGCCTATTCAATAGATGGTCGCTCAAATCTAAATAAACAGTATTGCAGTATTATATTCTAAAAAGCACTAAGCTTTCCACTAGTTTCTTTATTATGGCGTTCAGTTGATTTTTTTCAGTCTGCTTAGGAAATGAAGCAAGGCAAGACGTTTTTTGCATGTATAGTCTACACGGATTTTCCCAGTTCAAATTTTATCAAAAAACAGCTCCAAATTTTTTACTTTATCCACAATAGGTATTATATATTGCGTTATTTATGGATATGTTTGGGATATCATTGAAGTCCGTTTTTTGACATAATTATCTTGAATTTAAGAAAATAGGGCATTTTATGGTCTGTCTCTGAAGATTATCACTACATCCTGATAAAATTTATATGGGACCTCTGGCAAAGTATACTCTTTCAATCAAAGAACGAATCATTAAAATATGTGCACGTAGCCGAAGTTATGCGTGAATATACAACATGTATATGAATGGGCCGACTTAAGAACCTTCTTTTTCTGAAGTCTGGTGAAAAATAAAAATAAGAAAGAAGGTGTCATAAAGAGACATGTGTCGTGGAAATGCTGAATGATTTTTTTTTTTTTTTTAATTTAACCTCTTGCAACTGTATGAATGAAGTCTTGTGATGGTGGAAAAAAATGGATTCCGAATAAAAATGTATTTACAAGTTTCATGAACCCTACACGCCGAAAAATATATTTTGCATATATTCCTTCGTTCAACATTTAACTATATTTATTGTTTTTTGCCTCATTTACTATTTATTTTTCTGTGTTTATAAGTGTGTAGAATGGAAATGTAGATTTATCCCATCGTAGAAAAGACACCAAAATTCAACACTGAGACAACTGTGTATTATTTGTAGTACAAGATCCACAGAAATTTACGGAATAAAAGAATTTTTTTTTTGTCTCCCTGTATGGTTAGATAATTGACATCCTAATTAACAGTATATAATATATTACAAGGTGTTTCAAAACAACATCAACGACGTTTGGGAGGTGATTCCTGACACCAAAATAAGACAAAAAGTATAGATCAACCTGGGTGCAGAAAACCGTCATTTCGCATTTATAGGCTGGCGAAAACATAAATAAACTTTAAAAGTCCATAGCTCCAATACTATAGGACCTACCGTAGTCCGGTCAGGACTTCACTTAAGAACTAATATGTGCGCTGTCAAAAAATACAGGTTTCAAAATCCTGCGGTACTCAAGCAACAATTTTTATAGAGGTGTCGATGTGTTTGTAAAGTTCTCAAATACATCCTCTGATTTTTCACTTTCTCAGTTGATCTTCCGGTTCTTTCTATATAACCTCCTCAGACCTGAAAGCGAATTTTGGTAGCTGGATCTACCGTTGGCTATGAATTCATTGGTCAACACTGATGCTAAGAAACCTCCCCATGTTCGAATGGCATTTCACCTAGAAGTCACTTACTTCTAGTAATCATCTAGTAAATGTTAATAGGCTCTTTTGGAATCCACCTCTTCAATTATAAATGTATTTGTTAATTTCTTTTGAAAGACAAAGTACTAAGTCAATTTTTGTCAATTTTGAAATATTGGTTCTATTAAGTTCTGTTTCAGCATCTCCGTATATTGAATAGGGTCTCATGCCAAAACTCCATTAGTCAAATTAATTGTAGGCAAAAGAAAACAACGTTGTTTTCCAAAATGTCCTTAGTCAGCGGTATTCTCTGAAGTTATTTTCTGACTCACGCCTAAAAAAAACACTTATAAACTCTTGCTATAGATGATTATTTCACAGTTATTTTACGAAAAGTAAGTAATTACAGTACATTACAGTACATTTACCATTCGCCAAATACTCGAAAAGAAGTGGGAATACAATACCCCGGTACATCAACTATTTATTGATTTTAGAAAGGCTTACGACTCGGTTAGGAGAGAAACATTATACAACGTTCTTACAGAGCTTGGAATACCGAGAAAGCTAATTAGATTAATTAAGATATGTTTAAGTGAATCCCAAAGTAAAGTCCGGGTAGGAAAATTTTTGTCCGCGAGCTTCCACGTCGAAAATGGCCTGAAACAAGGAGATGCGTTGTCGCCATTATTATTTAACTTTGTGCTGGAATACGCCATAAGGAAAATCAAAGATAGCAACCAGGGCCTAGAGTTGAACGGCATTCACCAGGTTATGGCATATGCTGATGATGTAAATTTAATAGGGGATGATAGGAGAACAGTAGAAATAAATGCAGAGATATTATTAAACGCTTGCAGGGACATGGGTTTAGAAGTAAATGCAGAGAAAACTAAATACATGGAAGTGCGTCGGGACCGTAATACGGCAAATTGTGGAGGCGTTAAAATATTAAATAATACTTTTGATAAAGTGGATACTTTCAAATATTTAGGATCAATATTAACAGACGAAAATCATATTCACGAAGAAATTAAATGTCGACTAAAAGCAGGGAATTCGTGTTACTATTCGGTTCAAAATCTCTTGTCGTCGCGAGTTCTGTCGAGGAATTTGAAGCTTAAAATATATAAAACGATAATCATGCCTGTTGTTCTGTATGGTTGCGAAACATGGTCGCTTACTCTGAGGGAAGAACATAGACTGAAAGTATTTGAGAACAGGATCCTGAGAAGAATATTCGGACCCACGAGGAACGAGAATGGGGAATGGCGGAAACTTCATAACGAGGAACTACATAGTTTATACCGTTTACCCAACATTGTTAGGGTCGTCAAGTCTAGGAGGCTTAGGTGGGCAGGTCATGTAGCTAGAATGGAAGTAAGTAGAAACGCTTTCAAAGTCTTGACTGGTAGACCCATAGGAAAACGACCATTAGGAAGACCTAGGCGCAGATGGGAGGATAATATTAAGATGGATCTCGCAGAGATAGGAATACAAAGTAGAAACTGGATCCAATTAGCTAAGGATAGAAGTCAGTGGAGAGCTTTTGTGAACGCGGCACTGAACCTCCGGGTTCCATAGGCCATAGAGTTAGTTAGTTAGTTAAGTAATTACAGTTTTGTTTTATGTAGATTACTTTTCTTTTACAGAACTAGAATGATGGAAACACACACAAAATATTCGTCTCCTGAAAAACTTACTTTTTTGACTTAGGCTCTTTTGAAATTGAGCTCTTCAATTGACAACTTGTAAAGCACATTTTTCAAGCTGGTGTTCTGCCACCAACAAATATTTTGTTGAATTTTTTTAAGTTGCCTACGATTCGTTTAATGTTAGGTGAGATGCCATTCGGACCTGGGAGGTTTCTTAGCATCAGTATTGACCAATGAATTTATACCCAATGGTAGCTCCAGCTACCAAAATTCGCCTTCAGGTCTGAGGAGGATAACATACGTTATATTTTTAAAATATTCTGTATATTCTTGGTATCTTACAGTTCATTTTATCTTTTATATATTCCTCGACTTCTGTTTCTATCTTATTTCTTGGTGTATAGAGTGTACACATTTACTTAATTTCAGTTAGTTCTCATTGTCAACTTTACCATAGCATGTATTACCATATGCAACCCAAGGTGCCCCATACTTCATTACAGTGTGTTTTCAAACGTAAATAGGTGCAAGGTTTTTCGTATGATCAAAATGTAAGAAATCAAATGAAAAGAAATGTTCTACAGACTCAACATTCTTTAAAAATAATTTATGAGCAGTTATTTTGAAAGGCTCTTCCTGCAAATTTGAAATTAATCTCTTCACACAGGAAACACTGCAAGTAAATTAATTTCATTTGCATTCGTTGTACTTTATATACATATATATATATATATATTAAAAAGAAACGACTGAGAACTTGAAAAGTGCTACCAATTAGACTGGCTCATTTTACAGCTGAGAATTAAGTCGTGATTTGTGTTATGGTAACAGCTTTGAAAAACATATCCGTAATTTTAGCAACTCTATGTTTAAGTACAAGAATTACTCTTTATGCTCTTTAATTACAAATAAAAGATTTTCAGTCAATAAATTTCGAGTACCAAGTACATGTCTTTTCTGATCCTCAGGATAAGGAATTTAAAGAAGGAGAAAAGAAGTCAAAACACGTTGTGAATCCGAGAGGGATGTGTAAAATTCAAACGGATTAAACATTCAAATATGACAAAATTTCTGTAATAGTCTGCCGTATTGACCGTGCACTGAATAGGATAATGATTCTCATTTCCTTTTCAGATCATAATTCTAGTCCGACAAATGTTAGGCTTCCGAACCACGCGAACATGATGATCATTGCACTACTCGATTTACAAACGTAAGTTACTTTACATGAAAATTGCCTGTATCATCGTTGAATTTCGACACGTTTTCTGAATAAAGAATGATTCTAGTGGTATTCTGCTTATGAGAGATTTTAATCATTTATATTTTAGATCAAGTATTGCGATTGTTTTCGTGTTTGCGTGGTGAAAATAAAAGAGGAAAATAGACAATATGACAAATTAGCTAGAGAAGATTTATGTCAGTTGTCAGTCATCAAAAGGAAAAGGAGAAAAGAATGAAACGAGGGGTATATGTTCAGACACAAAGAAATCGTAAATGTTCATTGAATAGGATGAAAGAAAGAAACGAGAAGTATATGTTTAGATCCAAAGAAATCGTAAAACTCTAGTGAATAGAAAAAAAAAAAGAAGAAACTAGATGTATATGTTTAAATACAAGGAAACCGGAAATGTTTAGTGCATAGGGAAAAAAGATAGAAAGGTGAAGTATATTTTCAGATATAAATGTTGAGTGAATAGGAAGGAAGAAAGAAACAAGAAGTATATGTTTAGATACAAAAACTCGTAAAGGATCCGTGAATAAGAAGAAAGAAACAAATGAGAAGGATATGTTTAGATACAAAGAAATCGTAAATGTTCAGTGAATAGGAAAAGAGAAAGAAACAAGAAGTATATGTTTAGGTTCCGTGAATAGAACTATACTAGACACTGTTGAAAATTTGTGCAGTGGACAGTAATACAATACGCAATTTTTCACTGCACATAGAAGTCCAGACTTGTACATATTTCTGTGGATCTTGTAGTATTCAAGATAAATACACATTGGCACCCAACACAATTTTTTTTTTTTCTTTGTATCACATATCACATGTTATTGATCAATATTTGTATATGCAGTGTGTTTTGTCTATATTATTATTTATCATACTTTTCTTTTGTGATTGGTTTCTGGAAAAGAAAATTCATCAGTAATGTTAAAGTGGATTTTTTCTCTGATATGAACAAAAAATATTGTTGATTATTTTTGTGGTTTGTGAATAATTCTATAAGCTTGTGCATTTATTTATATAATGGCTGTTTTCTTGATAAGATGAACAACCAATACTATGTTAAAATATTTTCCTTGGATTTCTTGCCTTTTTGCGCTGTGTTAAGTGAGTTTCCTAGGAGTAGGTTGATATGTGAATTCTTGGTATGCTTTTGGGATCATTGTCTTTTTTTTACTGTATGTAGCCTATGTATGATATTGATATACACAAGTATATACTATATACATATATTTATCTCTCTCCTGCCCATTACAGTAGTTTGAATTTTCTCCAGTGCTTATTTTGCTTTCAATCTGAGGTCGGTTTCCACAGGTTTCGATATACAATAAGCATTCTATAATACCTCAAATTAGAGTACATGCATATTTCATGTTCTACATGTCAATATTAAAAAGCAAAATAAAAATAAAATGACATTCCTGAATCCGTGACAAAGAAGAGTGAATTAACAATATGTCGCTCACTCTTCAAGTGTTATTAAGTTTGTACCAATCAAGACAAATTATATCCGAGAGATTTTTCTGTAAGCCGTAAGTAGGTTTTCAGTGAGATAAATTTTCAGGAATTTTTTCGAAGCATCAGTGGGATGACTATAAAATCAAATAAAACAGAAATGAAATATAGTTAAAACCGACATATAGTTTGATTATTTTAAACGTTCATATCTGCACACTTTCCCTTCTTTTCTGTACGATGAATGATTAATGATTAAAAAATAAATAAATAAATCAGTATGTTTTGTTTCTTTGTGTATATGTGTAATAAATGTTGAGTATCGTAACTTACATATGGGCAGGGGCCGCGGTAGCTCAGTGATAGAACCTTCACATCTGGTGCATGGAGTTCTAGGTCCGATCCCAGCTCGCGCCAAGTAAGCTTTGTGGTGGACAAACACCATATGCATGGGTTTTCTCTTCATTTCACCATTTTATTCATTTCTCATCACCATCGTCTCCTTTAGCCTAGCCAGCATAATTGTGGGACGTAAAACTTATATATAATAAATATTTTCTATATGCAAAAGTTCATCTCTTGATTCTGTATATAAGAAAACATATAAAGATAGAGACAAACAATTTTGCCCTTTTTAAATTCAATAATATCAAAATCTATATATTATTTAAACTGATAAAAGTTGTATCGATCAAAATTTAAACTGAAGTCGTCTGGAATCACGTAATAACATAAAATAAAATTTTAAAAAAATACTAAAACAAGCAATATTATATTGTTGATTTCGGCATTTTCGTGAGTTAAAGCGTTTATTTATTTATTTATTTATTTATTTATTTATTCATTTATTTATTTATTTATTTTAAATTAGCTGAACCTGCGCTCTCTACACAGCGCATCATTCACAAATGAGCATGAATGTCCTTGTCATTCCTCACAACACACGTACATGAGAAAGGCGTCTCGATAAAAATCAGCAAGGGGTACCATAAAGGGTAGATTTTTTTCGATTATTTTTTCAATATCGCACCGTTTCCAAGGTTTGAGCCTACTTTCGGTTGGAGTTTCTAATTCATGTATGATCAGTGCTTCCTTTCTTCTTGAATGCTGTATGTAATAAGCAGATACATTACACACACAATTAATTATAATGTCAGTCATATATAGTGCTCATTGGGCAAAACACTCCAAACAATAAAGGTTCATCTTAGACTGGAGAAATGGTTATCCTTCGTTTCTCATCACCATGAAACAAACTCCGGAGAAATATACTAACCCCTTATACAAATGTGTGGTGTTGCAATGTACAACTCGCAGGATATGATGCTTTACTTTTTTAAAATTTAAAATTTACAACTAAAAAATGTAACAAAGAAATAACGACCATTTTCATTAAATATTCAATTACGACTGAAGAATCTACACAAAATTTGGAATCGACTAACGAAACCAGCACGTTTCTAGCACTTGTGGTTTTCGAGTTTTCATTGTCAAAAGGATCGGAGACAAACATATAAACTTTTCTTGACTACAGACATATAAACCTAACATTTTAATATATAGATGTTCGAGTCGCTGAATGTAGACAGTAAGATATCTACCACCTGAACGGTTTGGGTTTGGCATCTGGTGGGGACGATATTCATTATTGTTTTTACCCTCGTTCACAGTGTGCCTTAGAAATTCATCCAGGCTTTGAAAACGGTCAGGAATAAAGGCGGCTGGAGCATGATATCACCTAAGGTATCACCTGTATGACCTAAGATCGTGAAATTGTGAAGCCGTCCTTGACACAGGTCGTAGATCACTTTGTCCTATTCAGAGTGGAGGACGCGTACTCTTCCTTCCTCCCTACCTTTTTTTTTTTTTTTTTTTTTTTTTTTAAATGTTGCAAAATAAAATGGGAGAAACTACATACAAGAACTAGAGATAAATGTGGAAACCGTACTCTAATCTGAGGTTCTAAGCATGTTATTTTACAAGGCTAAACATATTCCTAATCTTTGTCTTCTATTTAGTGCTTTGCTTTTTTCCCCTTCATAATACGCATTTAAAAACAAAAATAAAGATACTTCTTGCAGTGCATTTATACAATTTTAGATACAATCGGGATGGCAACTGTATCATACACAGCGGGAAACAAAGTGAAAATACATGCCAAATATTACATTTGTATTTTTTTTAGTGTGTACATATATATATTTATAGTTCATCATATGATATTTGGAGAGTTGTAAGTAAAAGATATATTTACATAAATACGTTAAAGTAGTAATGTTAATTCATTTTTTTCTTTGTACGTTTGAATTTTCTTGTCTGTATTATTTGTGTACGTTTATTTATTTTTTGAATACTCTGTAGAATACAATATTCAGTCAGTATTTTAGATAATTGTTATTACGATGTTTCTGACCTAGTTCTGACAGTAGTATTAACATTAAGGTTTCTTGCCAGTTGCTATAAATATATTTTTTTGTTTTCATTCGTTCTGTGTGGATGTTAGAGTGAAAACAGTAGTAACATTAGTAGATTATCGTTTGATGAATGCCATAAAATTAGCAATACCGTACATTAACTTCGCAAGAGTTGCGCCAAGTAAAATTCGCATATTTTATTTTAAATATATATATTTTTTGAAGTGACAAAATATATCATTGTACTATAACTATTCTATCAGACGTTTTTATATCATCAAACTAAACAGACCAACACACTGAGCTAGGGTATCTGATAATATAGTGATTAATAAAAATGATAATACAAAAATTTTGAGTATTGGTAGACAGTATTTTACGCTGTCATATAATTATTGGGGATTTGTTCTAATTTCTTTTCTATGGAAGTCAGTAAAAGAACCTAAATAATATTTAGTTTTTAAATTTTATTCACACAGAATAAATGATTAAGATATACAAAAAAATGAGAGAACATTCACAAAATATAAATTCTGGTCACAAAACTGATTTTGCAAGCAGACCTAACTTTCTTTGCTCAGAGTCTCTTTTAGCTAAGTTTTACAAATAGGAAATGATCTTACATGAGTGTGTGGAATCCTCTCACCCACATGGCTAAATAACTTCTCCACTTGTTATGGCTGCTTCCGTTCCCCCGTAGCCGGCCTGGATCCTTCTTATATTCCCAACTTTATCACGCTTTAAACAATTAAAAGGTCTTGTTCATTTGTTAATCTTGTACCTTAGGCCAAGTTATTCTAACAAAACATTTTAATAGTTCGTCTTCTTAAAATTCACTTAAGCACAAATTATCTTATCCATTTTTTTTTTTCCAAAAAATCTCTTTCCCAACACAATAGTACATAAAACACACAGTCAGGTAACACTTTCAACACAATAACTTTTTCTTCATCAGACTTTCACTCCTTCTTCTCTTGTGGAAGTCTGATAAAAATACAGTTATTGCGTTGAAACTGTTACGTGATTCTGTGTTTTATGTACTATATTATCTCATAGCCTTGCTCAATGTGTTGATGTGTTTTAGTTTGATCATTGTACTACTTCTAGGCAACCTTTAAACTTTTCTCCCCAATTTGGAGAATGAACTAATTCGGATATTAACAGGAATCCAATGCTATCATCTTCTTGCAAGTTTCTTCGTATGCATTCGGAAGTAAACTAGTTTTGACAGTCTTAGGTTATGCTGTTTCAGCTTCATAGAGCTAGAAGCAATGTAGAGGACTGCATAAGCGCTACATGTCGAGATAACTGTAAGAAAGTTTGTATGCTTATCTTTCTCTCCGTGTAAAGATTTGGGCAATTATGTACATCAGTAGTTCAGCAAACATAGAAGAAACATTTCCAAACCTGAACCGAAAACCCAGAAAAAAATAACCCGAAAACCTGCCGATAGACAGAATATTTAATAATAATAGTGGTTCGGCATGATCCCAATTAGGTGTCTGCAAGTCTAAAAGAGCTTCTGCTGGTAAGTAGTAGTTCGACCGATTCCCAAACGGACAAATTATCTGTGTCATTGGGTTCCGGTAAGGCACGCGATACCTTTGCCTTGTAACATGAAGCATGGAGGACCAGTATTTATTTAAGCACTTTCCTGGTGCTAGAAAGCTCTCGGATCGGGTTGAAGTTTTCTTGGCTGTGATCAAACTGTGAAATTCGATACTTTGTGGTCTTGGGACGCCTTCGGACAGCGCCGGGGAAAAGGGAGCGTTACTGTGCCGATATTGGATATACCCGTACGCAGGATAGGCCTACTCGTTAAAAAAAAAAAAAAAAAAAAAAAAAACCCTTTAAATAGTAAGAGGACAAGAACTTCCTCGCATAGGCGTATCCTGAGTTTCCACAGCAACTATCTTCATGTGAATATCGAGGGCTCATAAGGCATTCACTGTAGTAAATGATGGATCAACCTAGGGTAGGTGCCCTAAGCTTTATTATCATTTCAAACTTACCTCGATTATATATATAAAAATCTAGAAATGCCAGACTTAAAATCGAGTACATGACAAAGAAGTCACGATCAACTACTCGCACTGCTGCTAGAAACATTCTTGAGCCGATTATGGAGAGGAACTGCAATACTTCTACGGAAATGTCAGCGTAAGGTTTCATCGTATACCTTAAATTCTGGAGCCCACTTTCATGAAGAAACTGCATTTACTGCCAACGTTCAAATCATACCATTCAGGTACATCTCAGCTAAGCAGCCTGAGGCAGCTTTTATATATATATCTGTAGCTTCCAACTCCCCAAAGATTTTTCTTCACCGTGTTAAGCCTGTGCATGCTCTTTATGAAACCGTAATTTACATTCATAGTAAAGTCCACTTTCTCTTTTTCAGAGGAGTCGACTGTAGTGGAGACTTCAGTGCAGGGCGGTTGTCCGGAATAATGGCTGATAAGAGAGCCCACTAAATTGTGCGTTTTGGGGTGCAAAGTTTATTTTCTTGTTTTTTTTAAAAAAAAAAAAAATCAGCTACGTCAGGATCACAGCATGTTCGTGATTCATTTCTCAGTAATTAGTAACATGTTCAAGATTCATGTTACTGTACTTAGAACTTTTTAGTACTAGGACGCCATTTCTCTAAATTTTAAGTGTAATTGTAGTTATTATAAATAAAATTAGCGAATTTTACGTGGGCAAACTCTTTAACTTTAGTTCAGATTATTATTCCAGAGTGGTCCGAAACTTAAATGAATCTTATCGTTAAAATGATTCTGTTCTAAACAGCCTTACAGCAAGCACATAACTCCGTGATTTTCGATACAATTATGCGTAGGTCTGTATTGTCGTATTAGTGACTTGTGTCTGTGTTGTATAATCTTAATTGTAAATCATGTTTTCTTATTTTGAACAATAATCCGTGTTCGTGGTATTTATCTAAGGTACGCGAGATGTATAATATTTCGAATTAATTCCTCTTTAGTTCGTTTTTTATTTTCACGTATGTTTCCATTAGTAGAAGGCATTAATGTAAAGATACAAGTTCTGGGAGATCAACTCTGTGAGATCAAATCAGAGTTTCAGTACATCAGGATCGGAGCTTACTATTTGTTTTTTATTTTTGTTATTATTTAATTTATAGTGTCAATGCAAATCGAACCTGAACCATATGCATCAAAGTCTATGAACTACAGTACAAACTGTTTGGGCATCAAATTCAGTCAGCTTTTGTACGTTGCTGTAATATTTGTAAAGATGTAGGTATAAAACGAAAAACGCTGTAGCAAATATGTACGACATAAATAACTGAATTAATCTCTTTTCAATCATTGTTCGGTAATGAAATTTGCATATGGATATGGATGCAATTATTTAAGACAATATGCGAACGGAAGTGTAGGGCCATATCTTGGGATTCATTGTAACTATTTAGCATCAATAACCGACATCATTCATATACAGTATTATTATGAATATAATGTAAGTCGTGTATTACATTTTTTTTAAATTTTGTTTAAAGTATAAGAGAATTTGTTTGCGTTAAAATAATCATCGTAATAAATATAATCAATGTGCTTGCAAAGTTGCAGATTTCGAGCAAACAATGAAATGTTAGCGTCATTGGAACAGATTAATTTTTGGTGTTTCTCTTTGCTATGTTCAAATAACATTAGTCTAATTTGTTATTTAATGTTCCATGTATGTTACGTCTTCATACTTAAGCTAGCTTCTAAAGGGACCAATCTAGTTTATGAGCACCAACGGAACGCATGTTTAGAGAAAACATATTTTAGAACATCGTCCAACAAAAGTTAGCCATCCTCAGACGAATGAACAAGCAAATTGGAAGTAGATTAGTTCAAAGTTTAGTTTTATTAAATATTCAAGACTTAAAATTTGTGCTTTTTGTTTTCAGCTGAAAACTATCAAAAGTTGCCTTCGACAATTAAAGATTGTAGTTGTCAAGTGTGTCTCTTATATTGGGACAAGACGATAGTATCGATCTAATTGGGGCCTAATTGGCATCTAATTAGAAACTTGATATTCTCATACTATTTATTTGTATACTGAAAGGTTCAGTTCGATGAATTTCATTAGAAGATTACCATAGTATTGTTAATGCGCATAAAATGAAATAAAGGTAATGAGATTTTATGGACTTGCTTAAAAAAGTCTTATTCCATACATGTCGTTAGTAAAAATGATGCTAACATTGATCTATATTCTAGGAAATAGAGTTAAATATGTTCGTTAGTTTTGCTTCGTTAATTCGTAAAATGTGGTGAGTAAATTGGTAATTTACTTTCTAGAAAGTAAAGTTACGTAGATTTCGTTCGTATATTTCGGGAAAAAAAAAAAAAGAAGAAAAAAAAGGGTCGGCTTAGCACTGTTGACAAAGTGAGAAGGATTTTCTTAACTCATTTAGCCAGATACAAATAGTCATTTGTACCGTTAATTTATTAAACGTTAGGTACAGTTATATGAATGTAATTTTATTTTCGTGTTATTTTCAATCTGATGTACTAATCCGATATACCTTATATTATTGTTGATGAATATTTCAGTTGTGAGAATTCATGAGTAGAAATCGATTATAGAACTTCAATTTCACATGATTACTCAGAGATAGCACCAAGAACCTGCAATTGAATCGATTTCTAGCCATCGTCCCATTTTTTTTTAGCATTTACAGTAACGTCTTTGCTTATATTTTAGTAAGAGAAAATTGGTTTCAAACAACTTGCTTTTATTTACAAAGCATAGCACTAAAATAATCATGTGAAAAAACTGGGAAAGTAAATCGAAATAATAACTACTAGTAAATGCTCTAGGTAGATATTTAATACAAAAAAGAACTTACCTTGCACCCCTATAGTTGCTTCTCATTCAAGAAATCATGTATTTGATACTTCAGCTCGCATGGTGGCTTCGGTCGCGATCAATCCGTCCGTAAATTAGAAGGCACTAATTAAACATTCTTTGTTGTTTATAGTCTTGTAACAAAAGAGAGAAACAAGTATTCTGAAAGGCACTATGTTTCAACACTTGAAGACTGGAATTATGTCCATTCACTCCTAAAAGATTGAGGCGATCTCACTAGGATGATAGATAATGTGTAAGATTACCTCAATTTCTTAAGAATGATTGGAAATAATTCCAGGGTTCAAATGTTGAAACATACGGAATGTTAAAAAAGTATCGAACTTTATTTTTTCGCGCGTAAACTAATGAAGCACGGGAGACTTTCTTCAGTGTAAATGTAGAGGGGACACTCATGTGCAGTCGTGAATTGTTTCCCGCCCGCAGACGAGGTCAGTCGCTGACAGTCGGCCAACCAGTGAAGACGTGTAGTGAGCTGTCGTCGGATTTCAGTTTTCTGTAAAATGATAGAAAAACTTGAGCGGCGATATTGCAAATTTTGCCAAGTTTGGCAATACCCAGGCGGAAACCATTCAGTCAGATCGGTACATTCAATTTTGAATGAGAATTTGGACATGAGACAATGTTCGCGGAATTTGATTCAGGATTCCGTCGCCAAACACAACATTCTTGTGTGTCGTTAGGCTTCTTACTCACCCGACATGACTCCGTGTGGCTTTAGGTTATTTCCCAAACTGAAAATGCTACTAAAAGAGACTATTTGAATCAAGAGAAGACATCATGCAGAATGCAACAGCACGGTTGCTCACCATTCCAAAAACTGCGTTCCAGAGTAATTCCAACAATGGTGGGAGTGCTGGGAGAAGTGTATGCATTATCAAGGAGACTACTTTAAAGGGGATTAGTGTTTCGGATTTCGAAATCAATAAATGTATTTTTCCCAACCGAAGGTTGGATACTTTTTGAACACACCTCGCATGTTAGTGCCTTTCAGAATAGTTAGTTTTCTCTTTTGTTGCAGGAGAAAGAACAACAAAGAGCGTTTAATTGTTTCCTTCTAGTTTACTGGCGGAAAGCCTCTGGGCGAGCTGAAATATCGAAGATATGGTTTCTAAAATGAAACGCAGTAACAGCTGGCGCAAGGTGAATTCTTTTTTCTAATAAATCAAAATAAACTTATTTTTTTAAATATCATTCAATAACATTCATTGAAATGAATGAACAACGTGATTTCTGTAGTAATCTTGTATTTGTATCGCTTAGGTTCCGTTAACGACTTCATATTTTAGTTATATACATTAGTAAACATAGCTGTTATCAAGCAGGAAAGAACAATCAGCACTGTTTCCGTCCATGTATAAAGGTAGCTTTGGTACTCCATGGTATAACCATGTCAAAGAGAAACACACAAAGTAATCTGATTGCACAAGACGCTTGCATTTCGCTGCTGAAATCGACAAATCACAAAGTAGATTAGACTTGATAATGATGTCTTAATCGGAATGCATGGGTAAGAGCGACATATTAACTTACTTGGAATATCAAAATAGTTTCGTCCTTCTGTATATTTACAGCATTATTCTGTTTCTCTAGCTTTTTCTATATCTTTTCAAAGGTAGCAATTCCATCCTTACAGAGATCTGTATATATGATAGTGTATTATATGCAATATTTCTCACCTGTTGTAAATCTGCAGGTTCTGCACCTCCAATCAGCACCAATAATGTAGCCGAACCTCTATTAGCCTCCAAGAACGAAGAAATCGCTGGTGTCATCAACTGGAACCGTGCTCACTCGAGAGCGTACGGTGCAGCCACCACGTTGTATGAATGCCATCCAGTGACGCACCAGAATGCAGGCAATCCAATTGCTGATGCGTTTGCCATTGTAGCCCGGGAGAACAGCGCTATCCTCGCGTTGGCAGACGGTGTCAACTGGGGAGAGAAGGCCTGCATAGCAGCCCGCTGTGCTGTACATGGTTGTGTCGAGTACCTGAATAAAGCATTGTATGGCAACAATGGACATGTTTCTACTACTGCGGTAAGTCCTTTTTGCTCTTCATTCATTTTACTGCCAAAGACAAATCTGGTTAAAAAAAAAAAAAAAAGTATGATTTCAACACAGGAATTTATTTCTTTGGTATGTCTTTCCAATTAAGAACTGTCCATTTCGGCAGTTGTAGCAAATACTTAACTTGTTTACAAAATCATTACAACAAATGTACTGGTCTAGTTTAAGTTCAGACATTTATTTATTTATAATAGAATATGGGGATATATCTACACAATGTGATCAAAAGTATCCGGGCACCCCTAAAAACATAAGTTTTTCATATTAGGTGCATTGTGCTGCCATCTACTGCCAGATACTCATTATCAACGACCTCAGTCGTCATTAGACATCGTGAGAAAGCAGAATGGGGCGCTCCGCGGAACTCACGGACTTCGAACATGGTCAGGTGATTTGGTGTCACTTGTGTCAGAAGTCTGGACGCGAGATTTGCACACTCCTAAACACCCCTAGGTCCACTGTGTCTGATGTGATAGTGAAGTGGAAACGTGAAGGGACACATACAGCACAAAAGCGTTCAGGCCGGCCTCGTCTGTTGACTGACAGAGACCGCCGACAGTTGAAGAGGGTCGTAAAGTGTAATAGGCAGATATCTATCCAGACCATCACACAGGAATTCCAAACTGCATCAGGATCCACTCCAAGTACTATGACAGTTAGGCGTGAGATGAGAAAACTTGGATTTCATGGTCGAGCGGCTGCTCATAAACACATCACGCAGGTAAATGCCAAACTATGCCTCGCTTGGTGTAAGGAGCGTACTCGTTCATTGGACGATTGAACAGTGGAAAAACGTTGTGTGGAGTGACGAATCACGGTACACAATGTGGTGATCCGATGGCAGGGTGTGGGTATGGCGAATGCCCGGAGAACGTCATCTGTCAGCGTGTGTAGTGCCAACAGTAAAATTCGGAGGTGGTGGTGTTATGGTGTGGTCGTGTTTTTTTTTTTTTTTTTTTTTTTTTTTTTTTTTTTTTTTTGAGGGGTCTTGCAACCCTTGTTCTTTTGCGTGGCACTCTCACAGCGCAGGCCTACATTGATGTTTTAAGCACCTTCTTGCTTCCCACTGTTGAAGAGCAATTCGGGATGGCGATTGCATCTTTCAACACGATCGAGCACCTGTTCATACTACACGGCTTGTGGCGGAGTGGTTACACAACCATAACATCCCTGTAATGGATTGGCCTGCACAGAGTCCTGACTTGAATCCTATAGAACGCCTTTGGGATGTTTTGGAACGCCGACTTCGTGCCAGGCCTCACCGACCAACATGGATACCTCTCCTCAGTTCAGTACTCCGTAAAAGAATGGGCTGCCATTCCCCAAGAAACCTTCCAGCATCTGATTGAAAGTATGCTTGCGAGAGTGAAAGCTGTCATCAAGGCTAAGGGTGGGCCAACACCATATTGAATTCCAGCAGTACCGATGTAGGGCGCCACAAACTTGTAAGCCATTTTTAGCCAGGTGTCCGGATACTTTTGATCACATACTATATACACATAGTATGAAAGTAATCTCTCTAGCAATAATATATTAGCAATAGAGAGATTACTTTCATTTACGATCATTTATAAACTTTCAACTCAGACTTGAAAAATTCATTAATAATTTATTATTAAGATGATGATTACTTTATAACTTAACATAGTTCAGTAGTAGACTTTCAACTACCCGGCCGAAAAAAAGAAATAGCAAATAGAAACTCGGCCCTAAAGTTGGATGCATTCAACAACACTCTTCAACGTATCCAATTCGACCGCTAGTGTGATTATATGTAGCTTAGGCATTGCTGGTTTTGTAACACAAGGCTCAGTCTGGCGCAAGCTGTCATGCAGCGTTATCAAGTGTAGTAGAGATGGAGTTCGATAAGCAACATTTACGCCGTCGTATTCTCCTTTGTTTTCAAATGAGAAAATGCTACGCAAGCAACAGAATTGATTAGTTTGACTTCGGGTGAACATTCTGAGAATCATTCAACAGTAAAAAAATGGTTTACAAAATTTCGTGGCGGAACGTTTAGTCCGAAGGACAATCGACGTCCAGGTGCAGTAAAAAAAAAAAAAAAATTGAGGATGAGGAACTTGAAGTGGTACTGGATGAAAATGCATGTCAAACCCAAGAAGAACTTGCTGAACAGTTAGGCATTACTCGTCAAGCAATATCACTTCGATTGCATGGAATGGGAAAATACAGAAGAAAAGGAAATGGGTTCCTCACATGGAATGGGAAAATACAGAAGAAAGGGAAATGGGTTCCTCGCATGGAATGGGAAAATACAGAAGAAAGGGGAAATGGGTTCCTCGCATGGAATGGGAAAATGCAGAAGAGAGGGAAGTGGGTTCCTCATGCACTGACGGAAAGAAACAAAAACTGAAGAGTTGACACCTGCATGAATTGGCTTTCGCGGTACAAAAACAAAAACTTTTTGCACAAAATCATCACGGTTGATGAAAAGCAGATTTTGTATGACAATCCTAAACGCCGTAAAATGTGGGTTGATCCAGGCCAGCCATCAACATTAGTTGTAAAAACGAATATTCATACCAAGAAAGTGTTATTATGTGTGTGGTGGGATTGCGAAGATGTTATTTACTACGAGCTTCTGGAACCTGGTGTAGCTGTGACAGCTGAATGTTAACAGGCCCAACTGATCAAATTAAGTAAAATCCTTAAGGAAAAAAGACCATTTACTGGCCAAGGAAGTCGGAAAGTGCTGTTGATTAAAACGCTCATCCACATACAGGAAAAGAAACCCAGGAACTCATCTTCGCTTTAGGCTTGGAAGCTCTTCAGCATACGGCGCATTTTCCAGACTTGGCGCCGTTGAATTCCTACTTATTCAGATAGATGTCGTCATCTTTGAAAGATCAGCGATTCATGCAAGTGGAAGGAAGATGTGCGAAAATGGGTCGATAATTATTTTGCTTGTAAACCATCAAGTTTTTATCGTGACGGCATTCATCAGTTCCCACATTACTGACAAAAGACCGTAGACAGTAATGGCGAATATTTCGATTATTAATCCGTGTAATAAGTATGTTCTCAGTACAGTGCAATTGGACCCCAAAGAACCGAGTTTCTACTTGCACACCCAACAATAGAACTAGGGATATTTTTTATGAACGACTTATTTGTTTTAATGCCCTCATGAAGACGTAGCTGTCAAGGAGAAACAGTCATCTATGAAACATTTCTTCAAACTATGTTTTGACTCTTTTATTTTTCTTAGACATGTTTTTTTATACTTAAATAATAATTTATCAATGAACGGTAAAATAAGTTTAATTTAAAAAAGAAAGAATTAGGGGTATTTTTACGGTAATCTATTTATTTTAAAATTGTATGTATGTACAGCGTACATTATTTTATGTAATTGAGGTAGATATTATAAAATTTTATCGTTTTATATATATTCTATATATATAATATTTATATATAATATTTTTATTCTTGAACTTTCTTTTTCTACTATAAACTTTGATTTAAACTACTCACTCAGCAAAACAGTACGTTTATTGTAAAAATTATTAACGTGTAGCAGTTTCGCCAAATATTCACTTTGGATTCAAAGTGGATAGTTGGCGAAACTGATTATTGTAAAAAATAAAAAAGTTATCAGTTTCGCCAGATATTCACTTTGGATTCACAGTGGATAGTTGGCGAAACTGATTATTGTAAAAAATAAAAAAGTTATCAGTTTCGCCGGATATTCACTTTGGATTCACAGTGGATAGTTGGCGAAACTGATTATTGTAAAAAAATAAAAAAGTTATCAGTTTCGCCAACTATCCACTGTGAATCCAAAGTGAATATTTGGCGAAACTGCTACACGTTAATAATTTTTACAATAAACGTACTGTTTTGTTCAACGAGTAGTTTAAATCCAATTTAAGTCTATAAATAGCAAAGCTTGTACAATGAAAAACATTACAATAAATTTGTAAAACTCACATCACAGTACACTTATAAAGTATTGGCCTACGAGATTAGAAGATACGAATAAAATCAGGTTTTGGTATAAATAATGTGTATTTAATGGTATGGGTGGAACAAGAGTTGAGTAATTATAAAACTTTAGCCTATCCGGCGTGCCCTTCCCACCATATTCGATCCAATCATGTATTGGTCAAAAAGTTAAGATGAGCTATGAACTTACGGTGCACCGTAGCTGTCTGGTCCGGCAAGCTTGTGGACAGAACGAATTTTCTCCCGTCCCTTTTTAACAATGTTACATTCTTCTGTCTTTTTTATATATTTAAACTTAATCCATCTTGACCCTGGAACTACTACTTAAATAATTAATACTTTTCAGACCAGAGTATATTATTATTTATTAAAATTAAAATAAGTCATAACAGTTTCAATAACTTAACGTTGTCTTCATCAATGTTAACTGGAGGAGATATCTTCATCATATTAAATTATTCATAATTTTAAATGTTTAAAATGAAACAATCAGGTATTGTTGTAGTTTACTGTTTGTTTAAATTTATAACTTTTGTTTAAGTTTTTATTTTTTAAATGATATTATTATAATTATTTTTTTTTTTAATTCCACATTATTTAGTCAACAAATTTCTATCATACACACACACAAACACAAATAACCAAAAAGAAAAAAGAAACAAAAAAGATAATGAAAGATACAGCTTTCTACATTTGATCTCACTTTCCTTCTCGACTTCTCAATGCAACTCATATCGA
This sequence comes from Thermobia domestica, assembly GCF_964235325.1. NCBI lineage: Eukaryota > Metazoa > Arthropoda > Insecta > Zygentoma > Lepismatidae > Thermobia > Thermobia domestica. The sequence goes on from NW_027655909.1 coordinate 363,019, forward strand.
AAAAAAATAGTTAATCATGGATTCAAAATTACACATTTGAAACACCTACAAGATACTATCTGTCAAATAAATATAGAAAGAAGTTAGACTTTAACAATAGGATTTTTTTTTTTTTTTTTTTTTTTTTTTTTTTTTTTTTTGCGTGAGTTTGGTGAGAGGAGGGTGGTTACAGAAAGAAGATTTCTTCCAGTGCCTTTCCCGGTGGAAGCGTTCCTAGCATCGCTGCTACGTTCCCTCTTTGCACAGCCATACTTAATCTCTGTATAAGTAAAATTTATAACTGTTTTCTTAATCATTTTTATTTTCACTTTTCTCTTTTATTATTATTATTTTAATAAATTATTCCAATCATCAGTTAGTTCTAAAGATTCCTCTTAGTTCAATGTTCTATCATATAATTTTATTTCTATTATTTCTCTTAATAATTTCTCATACCCATGATTTTTATCCTTCAATTCGTTCTAACAATCTGTCTCATAACTCATGTATTTGAAGTCCGTTTGTCCAGTTTATTAATCTTTCCCTTTTTTCTCTCTTAATCCTCTGTGTGTCTTTCCATTTCCTTATTATTGTGCTATTCTCTATTCCAAATCTCGCACCTCTTCCCAATCTATATCATGTCCTGTTTTTATAACATGTTTGTATATAGCGTTATTCTCTCTTGTAAGTTTCATATCGTCGCCATGTTGTTTCGCTCTTACCTTAAGCTTTTTCCCTCTCTCTCTAATATATGTCATATTACAATTCTTACACTTCACTTCATACACTACTCCATCTTCTTCACTTACCTGTCTTCTATTTCTCATTTTCTTAACCACTTCCAGAATTCTCCGTCCTCCTTTTCTGTATGTCTTCACATCGTCTTTTCGTAATAAGTTCTTCCGTATCTCTGTCTTTAATTTTCTCGAATAATCCATTAGCAAGATTGACGCCGTACGCAGATGAGATTATTGGAGATTATCAGTGCGAGTTTAGACGAAATCGATCAACTATCGACCAAATATTCACAATTCGACAAGTACTCGAAAAAAAGTAGGAATACAATGCTCCGGTACATCAATTATTTATTGATCTTAGGAAGGCCTACGACGACTCGGTTAGAAGAGAAACATTTTACAACATTCTTACAAAATTTGGAAAACCGAAAAAGCTAATTAGGTTAATTAAGATATGTTTAAATGAATCCGAAAGTAAAGTCCGGGTAGGAAAATTCTTGTTCACGAGCTTTCACGTCGAGAATGACCTGAAACAAGGAGATGCGTTGTCGCTATTATTATTCGAACTTTATCCTGGAGTACACTTTATAGATAGCAACCAGGGACTAGAGTTGAATGGTATTTACCAGGTTATGGCGTATGCTGATAATGTAAATTTAATAGGGGATGATAGGAGAACAACACAAAGAAATGCAGAGGTCTTATTAAGCGCTTGCAGGGACATGGGTTTAGAAGTAAATGCAGATAAAACTAAATACTTGGAAGTACGTCGGGATCGTAATACTGCAAATTATGGATGGGTTAAAATATCAAATAATATTTTTGATAAAATGGATACTTTCAAATATCTAGGATCAATATTAACAGACGAAAACCATATTCACGAAGAAAGTAAATGCCGACTAAAACCAGGGAATTCGTGTTATTATTCGATTCAAAATCTCCTGTCGTCGCGAATTCTGTCAAGGAATTTGAAGCCTAAATAAAACGATAATCATGCCTGTTATGCTGTATGGTTGCGAAACATGGTCGCTTACTCTGAGGGAAGAACATAGACTGAAAGTATTTGAGAACAAGATTCTGAGACTAATATTCGGACCCAAGAAAAACAGGAATAGGAAATGGCTGAAACTTTGTAACGAAGAACTACATAATTTATATGATTTACCGAACATTGTGAAGATCGTCAGGTTTAGGATTCTCAGGTGGGTAGGTCGTGTAGCCAGGATGGAAGAAAGTAGGAACGCTTCCAAAGTTTTAACTGGAAATCCAATCGGAAAACGACCATTAGGAAGACCTAGGCGCAGATGGGAGGGGAATATTAAGATGGATCTTGCAGAAATAGGAATACAAAGTAGAAACTTGATCCAGTTGGCTAAGGACAAAAGTCAGTGGAGAGTTTTTGTGAACGCAGCATTGAACTTTCGGATTCTTAGTTAGTATCTGTCTTTTCTCCAATGCTCTCTATTCCGTGTCATTTTCTTTCCTCCTCTTCCTTTCTCTCTTTTGTATTTGTAGCAAGAGGAGGAGAGAGAGATATACATATCGAACTACTCACCTACTAGTGATCCTTCTAATTTTCTTTCTTTCCTTTATTTCAAATGAGTCAAGCAATCTTCTGCAGGGCATTCTGTTCCTTCTGTCAACCAGGCAACTAATTGAAAATGTTTTCAGTGCCATAAAGGTAGTATAAAGGTTCCGTAAATTTTGAGGAAGAAAAAAAGAGTACTGATTTCTGACTATATACAAATTCCGCTCACAAGAAATTCCTATTAAATGAAGGTAATAGAAACTTACCTACTTGCTATTCGAAGTGAATGGGGTTCTTTGCGGGATGAAAGGAATAGACAGGTAAAAATAAATAAATAAATAAATGAAGACTCACATTGCACAGCCATTCATTTAAAAAAGTAGTCTTGATCCCACCAGAAGAACTGGATCAATTACACTACTTCTCTCTTCTGTGCACTATCTTCTCTTAAATTTACTCTCGATGGTCGGTTGTTCGCTGTATATCCGACAATTTTCGATTCGGTGCTGCCACCTTGCGTATGATGGATTTGTTGGCAAGAGTGGTGTTGTGTCTGAACTTGTAGTTGCGTGAGTGTTATCAAATGGCACCGAAAATCAACTGATATTGGGAAGGTTACTTGATGACGTTTTTCCAATGCTAGTTTTCGTACGTACGCATTGTAAAACAGTGTCGGGAGAATGGATTAACACTCGGGGTGACTACTGGGAAAGCTATTGTGGCCCGTTACACACAACAAGCTTCTCTTGCGAAATATTCACCCACGAAAACCACCAAGAGAAGGGCTGCAGCCAAAGGGACACCCGTAGTGCTAAGGAGGGGCACCCGCAGTGCTAAGGAGGACTTATCGATTGGTGTGCCAAGAAAATCCCCCGACGCAACCTGATATTGGCCACAGATTCTGCCTCGCACCGTCAACTGTGAACAAAACAATTCGCAAGCGCATCAGGTTGAAGTGTGTGCAGAGGGCCCGTGTACACGATCTGATACTGCGTCATGTTGCCGAACTTAAGACGAACTGCTGGAAACTATGAAAAGTACCTGGCGGGTTCCAAATGGAAGAAATCTGTCACAATGGATGAATCATATGTTCATTTTACAGTTTGGGGTCACATTCGGGAGATCACATACCGTGACATTAATGGCAAGGGGTGCAACAACTTTTTTCGTCAATGCAAGTTTCCTTTGGTGCTTTGTGGTTGTTACGGGATTCGGATATGAGAGTAAGTTGATAATAAGCAAGGTGGACATAAACGTGAAGGCGTATGCAAGATACTTCAAGAATGCATTCAGACACATATCTATAGAAAAGACATTCTACAATTGTGTGGAATGGATGGGAACTAGGTGATGATCCATGTGGACAGGGTTTCGAGTCATACCACCAGAAGATTACTACGTTTTTATCAGGAAATGACAGAGGAATTTGGAATTCTTGTCATTCCATTTGAAGATATTCCTATGAAAAGTCCAGACGCCAGTTCAAAGGATTTTTGCGCATTTGGACTGTTGAAACGACGTCTACAACTTCGCCGCCCGCCAACCCTGCATGCTACGGGAAGCTTGCAGGGAGGAGTTGGGACAGAATTCCCATGTCTGTGCTGCGCGAAGCGTGCTGCCATGGAAACTGCTATGCCATGTGATAGTCCACAATGCTGGTGGTCCAGTAGAACATAATCGGTGGTGGCGGCGCGGTATTCCTTAAGGTGAGTACCCGTCAAAAATGGTCGGATATAAAGCGAATAACCTTCTGTGTAGCAAATAAATTCAAAACAGTGTTCTAACATTTGCCCTATTCTCACAGAGTCCAAATTTATTTGCGATTTTTTTTCTACTTATCGAGCGTATGGAACACATCATCATTGAATTACACATCTAGTAGTTCCTTTTAATTTTTCTTCTACCCTATATTTCGAATTAATCACGTGTTGTGCTTCTTAAGGGACGCACACAAGCCTTCTTAGAACGAGTTCTTACATTGCATTCTTATCTGAAGAGTGAAACTCAGCACCCATTGTAAATTTTTTAAACTTACAGTTGGCATCTTTCCCAGTATTGTATCTGTTCCTTATTTTGAACATACAATACTGAACATAAATTCCCCAAAGTTAGTGCACTAACAGAATTATTACTAATACCTTGGTATTTTTGTTTGCTTCAAGTTCCCTTTCCTGTAGTTTATTCTTACACAGCATGTATCATAAACGCTTCACAGACATTTATTTAAGTCACTATATATACTATTATACCCAGGTCAAACTATTTTTCCAAATGGTTACCACGTAAAACGGAGTATTATTATTATTATTATTATTATTATTATTATTATTATTAATAATAATAATAATAATAATAATAATAATAATAATAATAATAATAATAATAATAATAATATTTAGGTGCCTGTAACCAATAAAAATGTTACAAAATCTTTTTCTTTTCCTTTTTCTAGCTTTTTTTCTGTTTTTGTTTTGTTGGTATTATTGATATCGAGAACGGTGTTGAGATTTCTTTGTCGGTGTTTAGCATTGGATTCTGTTCTTATGAAATATGCTCCATATATATATATATATATATATATATATTTAATTTGAGGTAGAATGATGTAAGACTCAGATTCTGCTCAAAGTGTTTGGTACTTTGTAGATGCTACATAAACATGATTTAGCTTCTTTGTCGTCTCGGAACTCCCTAACGTGTTCATTAAGCATAGTACCAATATTTTTTGTCATACCTGTATAAGTGTCATCAAACGAACAAAAAGAATCGTAAAACCGCTTAAGGTATTTTTCTCCTCAAAATAGCTTTTGTATTGACTTATATATTTTCCTTATTCCTAGGAAGTTTAAGGCTAATTGTAAGTTTTTTTGTTTTCTGAAATTTGAACAAGGGTTTTGGATTTTTTTCCTTCCTTTATTCAACCTTTTAAATACAGAATGCCCAAGAAGTTCTTGACCATTTCTGAGAAGGAGCATTTGAATTCAAATAAAGTGTTTATAATAGCAAAGAAAACACCGTAAATCAACGAAATAACAGCAATTCGAAATGACCGCCTTCCATATCCAAGCAGAGTTGCCATTTCTCCGCGGTGCGCCTGAACAGACACTGCAGCATTGCTAGGGTAATTGTATGCACCGATGCCGAAATTCGTTTACGTATGTGATCCAAATCCCTAATCTTCAACTTGTGCGCCTGACTTTTGATGAAACCTCATACAAAGAAGTCGCATTTCGGCATTGGTGCGTACAATTACTCCAACAGTGTTTCAGCATGTATTCAGGTGAACCGCAGAGAGATCGCAACTCTGCTTAGATATAGAGGGTTGTCATGTCGAACTACTGTGATTTCGTTGATTTACGGTGTCTTCTTTGATATTATAAATTTTACTTGAATTGAAGTGCTCCTTCCCAGAAATGCACGGCCCGATGGACACACTTGGTCGAAATATTTGAAAGCTCTTTGAGACCAAACAACTTCAGTTAGGTTTTCCTGGATTTTCCTCATTCACAACAGGCAAATGTCGGATTGATACTTGAAGTAATTGTCCCAGGACGTTTTCTTCCTTTCCCATCCTTTTCTTTTTTCCCAATTCCTCGGATAATGTGATCGTCGAGGGATGTCATCCCTCATACGTGACGGGCTAACACGGTCATAGATGGTGAAAGCCCAGAAATCTCATTTCTAAACCTAAACCTTCAAGTTAAAGTAATTGAAGTATTCTGCATACATACCTCTAAAATTTTTGTTTCCTCACAGATTTCGAAATCATTAAATTAACTATCACTAAGCATATTTTGAACACACTAATAAAATTAACTAACTCTGTGCCGCGGTTCAATGCTATGTTCGCAAAAGCTCTCCACTGACTTCTATCCTTAGCCAACTGGATCCAGTTTCTACTTTGCATTCCCATTTCTGCAAAATCCATCTTAATATTGCCCTCTCATCTGCTCTCAAGTCTTTCTAATGGTCGTTTTCCGATTGGATTTCCAACTAAAACTTTGAAAGCGTTCCTACTTTCTTCCATTCTGGCTACATGATCTGGTTACCTGTTTCTCTTAGATGTGATGACCCTAATGATAATCGTTTCATATATTTTAAGCTTCACATTCTTCGACAGAGTTCGCAACGACAGAAGTTTTTGAACTGAATAATAATATGAATTCCCTGCTTTCAGTCGACATTTAATTTTTTTCGTAGATATGGTTTCGATCTGTCAATATTGATCCTAGACATTTGGAAGTATCCACTTTGTCGAAAGTATTACTTGATAGTTTGACATTCCATAATTTGGAGTATTATGATCCAGACGAACTTCCATGCATTTAGTTTTCTCTGCATTTGCTTATAAATCCATGTCCCTGCAAGCGTTTAATAAGACCTCTGCATTTCATTCTATTGTTTCATTATTTCCTATCAAATTTACATAATCAGCATACGCCATAACCTGGCGAATACTGTTCAGTTCTAGACTCTGATTGCTGTCTTTTGATTTTCCTTATAGCATACTCCAGAATAAAGTTGAATAATAATGTCGACAACTTATCATCTTGTTTCTCGACGTGAAAGCTCGTGGACAAGAATTTTTCTACCCGGACTTTGTTTTGGGTAACTAGCTTTTTCGGTATTCCAAATTCTGTAAGAATTTCGTACTATGTTTCCCTTCTAACCTAGTCGTAAACCTTTCTAAAATTATTAAGTAATTAATGTAGCGGCGTATTGTATTCCCATTTCTTCTTGAGTATTTGCCGAAGGTTATATATCTGTTCATAGTTGATCGATTTCGTCTTAACTCTCACTGATAATCCCCAATAATTTCATCTGCGTGTAGGGTCAGTCTTCCTAATGTTTGAGAGACTATTTGAAAAGATTTTACAGAAGAGAGATCCCTCGATACTTACTGCAATCACTTTTACCATTTTTATTCTGAATTCGAACAATTGGTTGATTCGTTGTACTCTTGTGGCAATTCTTGTTTGTTTCAGATAAGGAGAATGAGTTTACATATCTTCTTCCACAATTTTTTCCCTTCATCGAAAATAAACTCGGTCGGAATTTCGTCTACTCGGGGATATGTGTTTCTTTAATTTCCTCATACAGGGTTGGATCAGAAAACTGTCATGAAAGTCAAGAAATTTAGCTTTTGGCTCACGATTTTTACCATCTGTACAAATATAAGTATAGACTAGATTTTATTATTATTATTATTATTATTATTATTATTATTATTATTATTATTATTATTATTATTATTATTATAAAATGTTAAAATTCACCACTAAAAATGTCTATGGTCGGCTTTAGATGTTACCAAATCGCAAGCAAAACACATTTTTATCGCATGCATGGAAATTGGGCCATATTCGCACCCAAATTTGCTCTTGAAAATGTTACTAAATTTTATGGTTTGGGAAAGAAAAGGTCACGAAAAAGTCGCGAAATTTCATTTTGGAATTTTAGTAGACACCCTGTAGTAGCGATTTCTACTTCTGTTCGGTTATGCTTTGGGATATACGGTTTTGCTCTGTGCATTTCAGTTTCTCCACAAACATCAGTTTTTGGCTTTGTGTTAATTAAGTTGTCAAAGAAATCTTTCCATCTATTGAAGATGCTATCTTTATCAGTGAGAATTGTTCCGTCGGCTTTCTTTAATAATAAGCGGGTTATTGATAGCCCTTCTTAAATTGATTGATCCCCTTATACATGTCCCGAATGTTTTTATTTTTACTATTATCTTCAAGTTCCTTAATTTCAGCTTTCAAAAAATTACGTTTCTTTGTTTAAAAGTTTTGGAAGTTTCCCGCCTGTTGTCTACGAAATTTTGTGTAGTTATTTCACTCGGATTTTGTAGCCAATGTAATTTTGCCTGTTTTCACTTCTCTGCCAGTTCAATGTATTCCTGATCGAACCATGGTTTGTTCCTACGTGTTTCCGCATGTCCCAATTTTTCTTCTGCTAAAATTTTAATACTAGTCCTAATTTCAACCCAAGTATCTTCAACATTAGTGCACTCCGAAACTTCTAAAACCCAAAATCTATTCGAAACTTGAAGCTGGCATTCCTCTCTCACCTGGCTTTCCTCTAATTTCTTTAAATTAAACCTTTTCGTTTTTAGATGTTGAATATTTCCTTTATTCAGCGATAATCTCTCTCTCTCTTATTAACGCTGCTACCAGTTAGTGATCAGTGTAAGTCAGCCCCTGTGAACGACCGAACATCAATTATGTTAGACTGTCTTCCTCTGTCTACTAAAATGTGATAAATTTGATTGTTTGTTCTTCCATCAGGCGAGATCTATTTAAGAATGTCGCGATGTGGGAATTTTGTATTCTTCGCGATAAGGCTTCTTGATGTTGCAAAGTTCATGAGACTAATACCGTTGTCATTACTTTCCTTATGCAGGCTTTCATTCCCTATAATCGGTTTGAAAATATCCTCTCATACTACCTTCACATTGAAATCCCGTAATAGAATTTTTATATAGTATCGCGGAACTTGGTCAAATATACGTTCCACTTCTTCGTAAAAACTGTCTTTTATATCGTCATCCTTATCTTCTGTTGAGGCATGTACATTTAGAGCAATATCATTATACCACCGACCCTTAAGAGTAATAAAAGAAAGTCTATCATTAAAAAATTTAACTTCCGCTTGATACTCCTAAACCCATGTCCTTGCAAGCGTTTAATAAGATTTCTGTATTTCTTTCTATTGTTCTTCTCTCATTCCCTATCCGCTTTACATAATCAGCATACACCATAACCTCGTGAATATCATTCAGCTCCAGACCCTGGTTGCTGTCTTTGTTTTTCCTCCTGCTATTATTATCCTTCTGCTGATTTTCCATTTAATTGCTGATATTTGTTTGTGAACGAAAAACCCTGTTCCTATTTGATGATTTTGTTTCCTTCCCCGTAAAACAACGTAAAATTTCCGGACTTCACTGTTCCCATACCATCTAATTTCCTAAACTCCTACTAGGTCCATTCTATATTTATCTAACTCATTCATTTCGGATTTTAACGCGCTTACCGTATAAAGACTTCTTATATTCCATGTTCCAAATCTCATGTCCATTTTATGTTGCTGAGATCGTACCAAGTTATCAGTCTTGATCCCAGGGTTCTGCTTTTGAACGCACGCAATTGATAAATTTATTGGCATATATTAGAATATATTTAGAAACTTGAATAATGATGAAAAAAAAAAAATGCTTCTTCCCCCAGTGGGTATTCTTTCATCCCTTTCCAAGATTGTGGTTCAAATTATAGATAATAGCCAGAAAATAAGACCTTAAAGTTAGTCTTAAATCCCTTGGGAATACAGAAAGTTCATTAAGTCAATTCAAAAACTACTTTGCAGAGAAAAATACCTTAAGCGGTATTTACAAAATAAAATAAAAGAATTTATTTTATTCATGTGATGCTATCTGTATAGGTATAACAAAAACAAACACTGGCACCAAGGTTAATGAACACATTAGGGAGTCCCCGAGAAGATCAAAAAGCTACACATCAGGTTTACCTAAAAAACTACAAATTAACAAACATCGGTTCAGGTTTCGAGAACCTTACACCATGTCACCTCAAATTTTAAAAGAAATGTGTTTAAAGCATATTTCATAAGAACAAGAAGTCCAGTTCTAAATACCAACAATAAGGATTGGGGGTAGTATTATTACCAGGAACTCCACCGACAAATTTGGGAGATGATTCCTTACATGAAATGAAAGAAAAAAGTTCTAATAAATATGGGACAAAAAACGTCTTCTTTCAGAGTTATGAATCGCCGAAAATTCACTTTTCGAAACGCTCTGCCTTAGTAACTACAGGACCGATCCCAAGCGGTTTAAGGAATTACAAAGGAACTCGTATGCGCTCTATCTAAATATCCATGTTCTACCGTGGTCCGTTATCGGCGAAACGAACTGTAAAAAGGAAGTTGAGGTATAGGGATACTCCTTTAAGTACTAATGGCGCGTTCGTTTCGCCAATAACGGAGGATGTTAAAACATGGATATTTAGATAGATCCTGTGTAATTCCTTAAACCGCTTGGGATAGGTCCTATAGTTTCTAAGGCAGGGCGTTTCGAAACATGATTTTTCGAATTTTCGGCGGTTCATAACTCTGAAAGGAGAGTTTTTCGACCTATGTTTATCAGAACTTTTTTCTTTCATTTCATATAAGTAATCACCTCCCAAAGTTTGTCGGTGGAGTTACTTATCACCCTGTATAATATACACAGTATATAATATAACGTAAACTGAACTCAGACTCCGGCGTGTAGCGTGCAAAGCTGTGAAACACAGCCTTTGTTGTCGAGCCGAGCTTGTCCCTGGCCAAACCTGGCACCAAATATAGCGAGGTTTATTCCATAGACAATGTGCTAGTTACTCCACCAAATTTCGTTCAGATCAAGCCAGCAGTTAGCGAGAAATAACGTGCCACATACAAGTCGAGACCAGCCACCAATTATAACATTTTTTAAATTCCTTTGGCCATGGGCTATTTGCCCTAAAATTTGGTTCAAATCCATCCGATCAGTAGTTGCCGAGGAATGAGGTACCAAACAACCCCCCCCCCCCTCATATATATATATATATACTTGGAGTAAAACTACAAGGTCGTATACCTACATCAGGAGCTGAAAGGAAGAAAAAATACAGACATCTAAATAGTAATAATAATAAATGCTCCGATTTACATGAATGAAGATTTAAGGTTTACTCTTGGAAACTACTTGGAAAAATAGTTTGACCTTGCTAGTGACATTAAAAAACATCTGTGAAGCGGTTATGGTGGCACGCTGTTTAAGAACAAATTACACGAAAGGAGACCTCAAACAAACGAAAATAAGGTGATATTAGTAAAATTCGGTTAATGCACTACCTTTAGATAATTTACGTACAGTATTGCATGCTGAAAATAAGAAACAGCTATACCAGTGCTGAGACACAAGAATACAATGTAAGAGCTTGTTGTAAGAAGACTTGTGTGTGCTGCCGAAGAAGTATACTGAGTGACTCATTCGAAATATAGGGAAGAAGAAAAATTAGAAGGAACACTAGTAGATGAGTTATTCGATTTATTAGGATGTGTTCCATATGCTCGATAAGTAGAAGAAAATCTCGATTAAATTTGGATTGCGTGAGTTGGACAAAAGTTAGAACACAGTTTTGAGTGTATTCGTTATATTTGAAGGGCGTGCAGGATAACTTCAAGAGAAGATAGTACACAGAAGACAAGTAGTGTAATTGATCCAATTCTTTTGGTGGGATTATGTTTACTTTCTTAAATGAATGGGTGTGCAGCATGTACTTTTGCTGTTTTCTTTTTCAATTATTTTAACCTGTTTATTCCTTTCACCCACCAAAGGCACCCACTGCACTTGGAAATACGTTGAGTATAACTTTGGTAATTTTCTATTATCTTGGTTTAATAGGAGTTTCGTGCAGGCATAGAATTTATAAGCAGAATCAGAAGCAAGCCGCTTTTATTATTATTATTATTAGTCAAAACGTATAGAAACCTTATATTGTCGAGTGTTCCCATCAAAAATGTTTTCAATTAGTTCGCTGCTTGATAAGACTTCATGGTACTTGGTTTTTACAGTACCAAGGAAGAGGTAATAATTGAGGTTTTAAAAACCTGCCGAGTAAATAAATAAATAGATAAATAAAATGTGTTGAGAATAACTGGAAAGTGCCCTTAATCAGGGAGAAAATATTTTATTTATAAAGAAGACGATTGGATAATATTAGATTAATTCGCAATAAGCCACAGATAATGAATCAGCAAGTAGAGACTTACTATATTGTCAGGCTTGCAAGAAACCAGTAACAAGTGCTAATACAAGATTATATGTAGTCTTGTTTAAAAAAAAGAAGGGGGCGGGAATGGCCATCCACATCTATGCTAATGACCATGTTCTCGCAACCATGCAAGGAAAAGTTTAATACACGCTGGTCAAAATTGGTGCAACCCATGGAGGTGCTACAAAAGATATTTAAAATCGCCACCACCACCATGTATTGCTTCACATCCGCGTTCTCTTATGATGATGTTCTTGAACACGGTCTGGAGAGTTGCATATCAAATGTTGTTCACAGTTCGTTCAGTGTTTATGTGCAGGATCTTCCAAAGTATGCAGGTAGATTATGTAAACTACTGACTTAAGGTATCCCCATAAGAATTTGTACAGAATCGTTTGTAAAGATTGCTTGACAGTAGTACATGCTGTGCCATAAGACACATCACTCTGATTAGACAGCATACGCTGGAACTTTTGCAGACTATTCTTCATTGTTGCACTCATCGTCAAATTTGTTTTGAGTGAGAACCCTTGATACGCCACTTCTGAGAGCATCTGACACACTCCCTATTTCCTGAATTTATTGTACAGACGTTTAATGATTGATTTATACGGAGTTGCCTTTCCGAGATTTGGCTCTGCATAGTATACCACAGTAGTTTCCTTATAGAATAAGATCTCCCTCGTAGCGAAATGGTTCGCGTACGCGCCTTTAGCGCGGGAGACGCGGGTTCGCTTCTCGCTCAATCTGAAACCCCACGTTAAATTGTAAGTTTACATCTCATATAGCCTCGCTACTGAAATGGACGCTAAACTCAAAATTCACCCTCCTCTTCTAGAATGGAAATTTTCCTCCAGTGCGCACCTGTGGTACTGTACTACCAGTTCCTTGGCTCACTCATCACAACCTATCATCTGCAGTAAAAGAGAAAGTAAAAGATTTAATATTTGATCCATGGATTTTGTGATTTTCGATCATTCTGTACTTTGACATGAAATAAAGATTTCAATAAGACAAACAGGACCCATTTTACCATGATATAATATCATCTAAAAGTTAAAAATATAAAGATTTTCAAAGACAAACTAAAGACCAGGTTTTTTTTAACGACTGTACATTGACTATGAAAATAATTTAACACATGATCCAATATCGAATTAAAACTTACATCGTAATAGGAACGTTTTCGACAGTATCTCCTGTCATCTTTATCAGTGGGACAATCCAAATGAAATCGACCAATGATGCTTGCTGACAAAATTATTTTTATATTAATTTTTTACCGAGGTTTGTACCACATTCAGGGAGTTGAAAACGGGTATTCATTTATTTTTAGCCGTGCATGTTTTGTCGTAGCGGCCATTTTGTATAGGCGCGTGAGCGTATTTTAAACTTTAGTGATTTCCGTTAAACGGTTTAACTTTTTAGGTTTTAAAGATAATGAGCTCAAACCTAAACCATATGAAATATAATGGAATGGACAACATTCTATGTTCTGTGCAAATTGAGACGTACTTTAGAACGTCGAAAAAAAAAATCTCTGAACATTCAGGTTGGAAACCTACAAATGGCAATTTTGGAATGTATATTTTTAAACGAAATAAAAGAGATTCGCGTTCAATGTTTTTGTCTACGTAGAAACTAGATAATAGACGACGTCCCAAACAAGTTTCAGATCTGAGAACCATATACAGTGCAGTCTCTTTAATTCGAAGTCCAAAGGGACACGAAAAAAAATCTAATTAACCAGAAACTCTCATTTATAAGTAACATCAATTAAACAAAATAACTGTGCTGTATATGAAAAAGTAATTAACATGCGATGCATCTTACCTTTAAAGCACTACATTTTCGTAGGAAATCAGAATACGCACCGCGATTCGACATTTTGCATAATGCACGCCAATAGATCACAAACGAATCTGCTTACCTTTTTGTCACTGCTTGTAGTTCAGTTAAAAAGAATTGCACAAATGTCTTGTACAAGTCATTTGTTAGTGGAGGACAGGGTTCAAGGTAGTTCACACTTCTACAGAAGGGATGAACACTTCCAGGTTATTGAGGAGGAGGAGAGATGCACACCACCCACCTTCTGCCGGATTCTCTATATTAACAAACAGTTTTCCCTTTCCCACGGTCGCCTCTGGATAAGATAACAGATAAACAAAAACCAGTCGAAATTGCATTGTTTTGTTTGCAATCTGTCGAACACTGCAAATTTTTCCACTGTAAATACTTCGAATTATCTAAACAGGAGGTTCAAAACTTCGATTTACCCACGAATTTTTACAATTGTTTTTAATACAGTTTTCAATTGGAATAAACTTGTGTTCGAATTATCCAATAATTCGAATTACCCAAGTTCGAATTAAAAAGAGTCGCTGTACTTGATTTTTTGGAAATTTTTTAAACATTGCGAATTTTAGAAAATCGTGTATTTTTACCATCAAATATCTCAGAAAGGACACAAGTGAAAATTCTCAAATTTGCTCAAAATAGACGATAGTTGTGCGGTGGGTAAAGTTGCATCGCTGAGACTCGAGTAGTTTCTGAGTTAAGTTTCTCTTCACACGGATAGGCGCCATGAGGCATGGATATAAACTTTGTAGCGAAAGTCAAAATAACACGACAGTAATGTTAAATGGGTAAAGTGTGCATAATTTATGAATCATATCTTGTACAAAAAACGAAACACGTCTGTTATTTCTTTTCTCTCTGTAGTGCTGTTGTTAAGACATCAGTGAGGTAAGTACTTGACTGATTTGTGTACAGAGTTTGGCACTAATATTGAAAGTATGACCTGTAAGGGTTGTGAACTCTGTGTGAGTGAGTTTCCGGAGAACCTTAGTGATTGATACCCACACTTTGTCATTCAAAGATAGCTTAAAAGAGGTTTTTGGGCCATGGGGATGGAAAAAGTGAACAAAAAGATCGTTATTTTTCTGACTGATTTTTTCAATTCTCCTGATCCACCATTTCTTGTCACAAATACAGGCTACGATATCATTAGATGCAAATACTGAGGTACTGAGGATATGTTCTGGAGATACTGAGGTACTGCAATCAGTAAATTCATCTGATTGTGAGTAGCCATAACATCTGATTTGTGTTTTCGTCAGAGGTACATATCTATGATATGATCTGGTATTAATAATTCTTTTACAAGTAGCAAATCTTGAGTTTCTTGCTGTTTGACTGCACTTCTGATGAAACGTAGATAAATTGTATGTCTGAAATGCTATATCAACACAAAACCTGTACATCTGTTCACCTCTTAAAATCGAGAATTTCACATCACTGCAATAGCTTATAACTGATAAACTACTCAAGTCTCAGTGATGCAATTGTACTCACTTGTTACTGCACAACTATCGTCTATTTTGTGCAAATTTGAGATTTTTCACTTGTGTCCTTCCTGAGATATTTGATGGTGAAAATACACGATTTTCGAAAATTTGCAATGTTTAAAAGTTTTCCAAGAAATCAAATATACGGTTCTCAGATCTGAAACTTATTTGGGACGTTGTTTACTATCTAGTCTCTATTTAGGCAAAGAATTGAAGGTGAGTCTTATTTATTTCGTTTGAAAATGTACATTCCAAAATGGCCATTTGCAGGTTTCCAGCCTGAATGTTCAGAGCTTCTTTTTCCGACGTTCTAAAGTTCGTCTCAATGTGCACAGAACAAAGAATGTTGTTCATTCGATTATCTTTCATATGGTTTTAGTTTGAACTCATTATCTATAAAACCTAAAAAGTTACAGCGTTTAACGAAATCCTCTGAAAAGTGCAAAATACACTCATGCGCCTATACAAAATGGCCGCTACAAACAAACCTGCGCGGCTAAAAATTAAACGAATACCTGGTGTACTAAGTGATTATCTTCATGTTAAATTAGAAACTTAATAATAATAATAATAATAATGAGTTGTACGTATAAACACAAATCCTAGTGTCTAGGTTTTGTACTTTCTTACTTAGCAAGGATATATCCGCTTAGTATATCTCAACGGTATAGTGTTTAAAGTTTTACTATATTGTTAGTTTGTCGTTTGCATACCGCTGCTTCACATTGTATACATGCCTTGATCCTAAACGTTTGAATTAGTTCGACATCTTCATTAGTACAAATTCTTTAAGAAAACGATATTGCTTGAAGAATTACATTGGCGGTGAATTTTCTTCCATACGTAAATAAACAAATTGAAAAGTCCTTCTATTGTGTATGTGCTCCTTTATTACGGAAATAACTCTTAGTGAGAAGAATCAAGTAGTCATTATTCTGAACTGAATATTTTGGTAAGCGTTGAGTAGTTGGACATAAACATATATTTTGGCCCAGGGCCGTGCCGTGGGGAAAGGGGTGAGTAGGGCAACGGCCCCGGGCGCCGAAGTAAGAGGGGCAAAAAATTCGGGAGAAAAAATGAAAAAAAGATAGGAAAAATTGCTTGGAATATATGTATGGGGGCGCCGTCGTATACTCTCGCCCCGGGCGCTGATTTTCCACGGTTTGGGCCGCGTTTATCACGGAGCTTCAATATACACAAAGAATGAGTTATTAGTTTAACGTCCCACGATTATGCACCGAGGCTAAGGGAGCCGGTGATTGTGATAAAGAATTAAATGCTGGAATGGAAAAAGTGGGAAGAAAGGGAAAACATCGAGAAAACGCATGCACACGGTGTTTATCCACCACGTAATTCACTTGGTGCAACCTGGGATCGAACCAGGGATTCCACCCACTAGAGATGAGCGCTCGAACACAGCCACCGCAGCCTCAACACACAGAAAGATGAAGGAGCACAAGTGTACGAATAAGGATACCGAGAACTAAATGCTACATTAACTAATATGGAAGATTTTATTTCCTTAGTAAAGATGCACATATATAAGGGAAAAAGGGTACTTCAGTTTTGTTCAAGAAATTCATCGACAATATAACTCTTGAAACAACGTTGTTTCCTTAAAGAATTCGTACTGTGTCAGACGGTCCTTGACACGTTTACGGTCAAGAGTACCATTGTTACCTGTAGGTGCTTACGTGAGTAGAAAAACTTTGATTACATACATCGTTCCCCGCTCGAACCCCGGATGTATCTGTCCATCGATCTAAATCATTTCAATCATCTAGAGATTTAATTGAGTTACTGGTGAAAGAAAGTTATCAAAGAATGCAGAAACGTACAGCGATTAATTAACAGAAAATTGGTTACTTACCAATTTATTCTCCCGTGGGAAAACTGAGTATTCTCCAAACGTATCGGAACAATAAACTAGTTCCGTCTTCAGTCTTAAGGCAACAAGGACAAAAATGGATGAGGGAAATATGGGTATGGGAAAAGAAATACATAGCACAAAATAAATACAACGTGAGAGATGGGTACTAAAACCACGAGCAGGGCAGTGAGTGAAAGAAAGAGTTGAGTTGAAAGAAGCATGGTGTCTCTGTTACGTCACTATTGCCAGATCCAAAATATACGTACATCAGAGGTAGGTAACCAGATTTTATCAATGTTGCCAAAATCCAGATTTAAATCAATTTTTATTTATGAATAAAGAATGATTCTTTTAATCTTCTTCTTCTTCTTCTTCTTCTTCTTATTATTATTATTATTATTATTATTATTATTATTATTATTATTATTATTATTATTATTATTATTATTATTATTATTATTATTTATTTATTTATTTATTTATTTATTTCTTGAACCTATCACATTAACCTGTTTTGTATCGTGCGTATGTTGTTTTAGGTGAAGTGACAATCCCGACATACCCTCGTCCTGTGCCTTTTTTGATTGTCTAATGTGTTCTTTAATTCGAGTGTTAATATTGTGTTTGGTTTCACCTATATATGAAGAGTTACATTCACCTTGAGCACGATAAACACCAGACCTATGTAGTGGATCAACAAAATAACTTTTAAAGCCGGTAGGATGTTTTTCTAAACTTTTGGAGGAGGATACTGGAAGCAGATATGTTATGTTTTGCAACAATACGTTGAATTTTTTGTCGATAATTGTGGAAAGTAAGAAATTCCTATCCAAGATTTTGCTTCTTTGGGAGTAAGTGTGTTAAGGGTTTTGCACCGAATTTGCGTGTTTGACTAAATTTTTTTTTTTCATGTCTTGCGTTTTAGTACCCATCCCTATATGGTAGTATGTATTCCTTTTTCCGTACCACAATTCTCCCATTCATTTTTATCTTTGTTACGTTACTACTGAAGAGGGAACTAGCTTGTTTCGATATGTTTGGGAAATAATTAATTTTCCCGCGGGAGGATTTATTGATAAGTAACCAATTTTTTGTTAATTTGAATCATCCTTTCATGCGCCTACATAAATATAAGTACAACGACTAATATTTATTTTTTATTTTTAAACTAGGATGTGTTTGTGGCGTTACTACGTTCCTTCCACGCAGCTCACAGTTTGATTCTTCAGGAGGACGGTATGCTTACCACTCTCACAACAGCGGTTGTTTTACCTTTGAAGGAGAGCAGTCAGTTTGTGGTGTGCGTTTGCAACGTCGGGGACAGCCTAGCCTACGTGTACAGCAAGAAACATGGAGTGAGGGAAATCACACAAGGTAAACAATACTCCTTATTTCAACTGTAAAATAAGACACCCATTGTTGTTAAATGTCATTAATTTTTCTTAAGATGTCGCATACAGTACCTTACGAGCCGCTCAAATTAAAAAGATTAAACTCGACATACAAACTCCTCATTATAAATAAGCAAACAGGTGTTACGTAGTTTTCGAAAATCCCACTTTTTACAGAGCAAGGGGAACATTTCTGTAATTACTTTCTTCAGATTAAAATAGACATTATCTGTTTGTGGTTGGATCATAGGATAATGGGTGAATCGTTAGACGTGAATTTTGGAACCTAAGTAATGCTTACCTGAAGCTAGGTTTTTATGACGTCACTTGATTGTAAGACGCATTTAAGGGAGTAGAGGGGTTCAGAATGTATTACAGAAATAGAATATGTTACGGGTTATATCATTACACTTTTATTGGAATATATAATCAAAGGGGAGGGGGTCAAATATTTTCCATGTGCGAAGAACAGGCATTTCAACAAATATATATTATATAGTCGCATTAACAATATGGATTTGATAATATGATATAACAAAATAACTTTATGTGAATTTGTATTTTAGCTTCCATGATGTAACTGCTACTTCTTGCCTGTAATGTTCGGCTGTAACCGACTAATCCGGGAGTTGAAGCTCAGAAGTCAACTGCGTTTTCATGATTTTATCCAAAACACAAATAAAAACTTAGCTGATGTGAATGCTTCTATGCGCATTCATCTAGCAGGTTGTTCGGGATCTACCCACGACTTCTTACCTTTAGAACTGAAAGACTGAGAAAGTGGTTAATTGGACAGCGCTTGTGTATCTTTGAATTCGCATTTATAGAGAATTTGTTGTGTTAAGAATCGGTTGTTTCCTCCTTTCGTTAATGTAATGTAAATACATAAATGAACACTTTTGCTGTTCCACATCAAGAAATTCCAATGTTGTTGAACAATATGTAAGATATCGACCTTTGAGTTTATTGATAACTAGCAGCGTTCACCCCGCTTCGCTGCGGTCACCCCGGAACGCAATAAACTTTGTTACTTAGATAATTTTTACTTTTTCGCTTTCAAGTGATATGATAAAAACCATAGAAGATTGCAGTAAATGTTAACATTATATCGCCTGTCATTTATGTTAACCCGCCCCGCTTCGCTGCGGTCACCCCGGAACGCAATAAACGTTGTTACTTAGATAATTTTTACTTTTTCGCTTTCAAGTGATATGATAAAAACCATAGTAGATTGCAGTAAATGTTAACATTATATCGCCTGTCATTTATGTTAACCCGCCGAGTGACACGGTCATGCGGGTTGCATATAAATACGTTTATTTTTACCTATGATGAACTAACAAAGGATTTGTACGTTATGGACACTTGAATGGTCAATTATCTCAAGACACTGGTAATTAAAAATTAAAGTGATATGATAAAAACCATCTAGGGTCCAAATCCTAATAACCCCCCAAAAATGAAAGAAATTGGTTCAGCCGTATTAGCGTGATGAGGGAACAAAGGATTTGTGCGTTCTCTTTTATATATAAGATATTTCTCTTCAAGCAGCTTACATTATACAGTGTTTCTATGGAATCAATTCGCCTTACATTGGAATTTTCTCATTATCCGCCGGAAAGCGATTGGGTTACTACAAGTGTATCTGGAATCTCATTCAATGCTTCCATTGGGTCTTCATCATGTTCTTGCATTTCCTCGAATAATTGTGCCTTTTTTTTTTTTTTTTTTTTTTTTTAACACGTTATTTTGTCATTATCATCAGTTTCGCTAAGGGCCTATCCAGTTGCAATGATGTGAACATATTTTGGAGGAGATGGCTGAAATTCAGGTCAAATGTAGAAGAGACTATGAAGATTCTATACTCCCGTTTGAATATATTGCTGTAATAGATGCCAGCTTATGACAATGTAAAATTATTGTTAAAAGAAGAAAAAGAGCGATGTATATTGTGTTTTTGATAAATTTTGCAGCGTTATAAAATGTATTGGTTCTTATATCTAAATTTTATATATGCGTTATATCAGTTTATGTGGGAATACAAAATGGTTTTAAAGTGCACGTCTGGTACTTGCTAATTGGTGTTAAATTATTTAGTACACATTACTTATGTAGGATAATATTTAGGTGTTGTTAGACCTAAAAAATAAGCCTAACGTTAAAAGTAGCTGATACTGCATAAATAACATTTAGGAACAGTTTCCCATAAAATTTTCAACATGTTTACAACTCCGAAAACAAATTGTCTAAAAATGGATGGAACATTGTCATAGAAACACAAACATTGAAGTCAATGGAAAATCAATGAAAAAAACTGAAGTCGACCTCATATCTCAAAAACTGTACTAAGGAGATCGTTAATTGAAAGCTTGTTGCAGACATAATGAAGAGCTTAAAAACCATGTATAGCACGTAAGGTAAATATGGACAGAACATTGTCAAAACTCCAAGTTATTTGAGTAAATTCAATAATAATGATAAAGTATATGCATCTTTTTCGAATTATCCAGGACGCCCCACACGAAAGTTACGTGCTTGAAAATCTCACATCTGGATTTGGAATCTCCAGACTCGATTTAGTACGCAACGTGACTTTTGACCTGATCACATGACACAGTCTGATCCTTATAGCAAACCGGATAGGCCCGTTTAAACCATTTGAACGACGACTTATAAACATAGGCGGATTCAGTGTTTTCTCGTAGGTTTCACTGATTATCAATTGTGTTCTCATAACAGTCGTTTTATGTTAAAGTAAGAAGCCTATTGCAAGGTAGATCGACTTCATAGGTTTCCATTTTTTACTTACAATAAATAAATAATAATGAATATTGTTATTTAAGAGAAAAGACGTAAAAAGTTGAGATCATGAGCAAACACCTTCTTAAATGTATAAAGTTATGTTAAAAATAAAGCACAAATTACTTAGAAATCAACCGCTTTTTGTAAGGTTCCAATACTAACGTTTGTAACTTTTTTAAATATTGCGATAGCTATTAAAGTACGTCTGTTGTAATAAATAATATTGCGATAGAAATAGTTACAGTTACAATAAGAGTCCCGAAAACTCGACCTAATGTGGATGGAAGTGTGGCCGACTTTCTGAAAATGCCGGGTTATCAGGAATGGGGTTATAAAAGAATAATTTACGAGCGTTTCCTCAGAAAATACAATACTGTACTTGTATGTATTGGTTGCTTGAGAATACAACAGAGAATAAACTGCCCAATTACCCTTAAACAAAGGAGAAGTACTACTTTATGAAGGCATAGAACTTTTACTATACATGAAAATGAAAATTAATGAATACACACTGTACAGTAATTTACCTGATAATATAGACTTCAGAAAAATACCCGGTAATGATCTTGAACGGATCTGCGCGCGAGGTTTTTTGCTCTGCCAGGGTGTGGCCCGGTTAATGGAGTGCCGAGTTTTAGGGACTGTACTGTGTAATAAAAGTAGGCTGTAAATGAAGTCTAGAAATCCCTTATTTGGATATAAAGAAAAATAAATGTGTAACACATTTGTTTTAGTTGCAGTTTTAGTGCTTATTATTTTAACCGCCAAACTGTGTAGCTTGTTTACGTGTACAGTCGAAACTGGTTATAACAATATCGCTTCTAACGACGTATTGGATATAACGGGGAAATCTAACGGTTCCGTCTAAACCCTATATAAAAACTGTATTTAAAAAAATCGCTTAGTACGACATTGTTTATTACGACATATCGTATAAAACGACTCATTTTTATCACATTATCGGAGAAATGTATTGGCTATAAACGTTCACATGTGTGGAGATTGCTGACAACAATGTAAGGTTTATTTTCAAACTCGTTGAGTTGAGTTGATTTTGAGTTTAACATCTCGTTCAGCATCGAGGCTATATGAGACGTGGATCTACTGATTAACATGGAATCCGAACCACATGAGCTCCCGCTCGGAATCGAACTCATGTCTCCCACGCCAAAGGCATGTACGTCAACCGCTGAGTCACGAATAATCTCTTTTTCAAACTCTTGTTTTGCTTATACTATACAACACATGCAGTAAGTTTAAAACCATGCTCAACATTTTAACTCATTCATTAGCCAAGACCTGTACGACATTATTCAACAATTTACACTGTTGTCACCTTTTTCTCACTTACAAATTTTTATACTCTATTGCCATACAGTATTATTGCTGTACGTACTGTATAAACATTAGAAGAAAAAATTCTCTTCAATCCCGCTCCACAAGTATTGTATTGTGTGTGCTGTGTTTCAGTTTTTTAAGTTGTTCTGTTCATTAACCATATAAGTGTACAGCCTAAAACTTAGATACGAAACTTTTAGTGAGATAGTGAGCAAAAAAAGAAGTACTCGGTTTGTGCGACTATCGGCTACAACGACCGTAAATTTGCGGTCCCTTTGGGATCGATATAACCGCTTTCCACTGTATTTTCTTTAAATTTTAGAATATTCTTATACGTGCATCCAGTTCTTTTTCCTGTTTCTCCTTATTACGAATAGTTCAAAGTTTCTTTCCTTTGTCTGTCTTTTACATAATTTATTAATTGTCTTTAACGCAAATCCTTTGTTTTGATTGCAGGATCTCATGACATACACTCAATGCGAGATATGAGGGACGCTTTAGGAGCACTTGGTCCGGTTGACGGTCAAAATCCAGAACTGAACAACTTGACGTGCTCTATGACTGTAGTAGAACCGGGTGACATCGTTTTCCTAACTAGTGATGGAATTTCCGATAATTTTGATCCTGTCGTGGGAAAATTTGCCATGCCTAAAAAGGCTGATGCACTCAAGACCTCGTCGATCTCCACCGGCAAGAAACAGAAACCGATTCCAACATCCGCCTCAGCTGGAAATGTACTTGACGAAGACGTGTCCAGACAAGAAATGTTCCTTCCAGTAGTGGAAGCTTATCAACGCCACGAGTTGACCCTTTTACGTATGGAGGATTTACTCAATCACGGCGTGTCTGGTGCAGAAGGTCCATGTCAAACTGCACAAGAACTCTGTGAGCAAATGGTTGATTTTGCGACCAAATTAACAGTGGCGAAACGAAGAATTCTAGAAGACCCTGATTTGTACACGACAGGGGATGCTGAGTTGAGCCGTGCAGAACAGCGTTATCGTCGAAAGAAAGTATGCGAAAAGTTAGCTATGGTACCTGGGAAACTAGATCATGCATCTGTAGTCGCCTACATGGTTGGTGAGTACAGGGATCCTCGCAAATTGGAAACAGTCAAGGAGTTAGGGGAAATTGAGGAGAAAGCAACATCTGCCGTCACGCCACGCACATCGTCCCACAGTCATCAGAAAACAATCGTCGAGAACAAAGAAAATCTAAGTCCAAACCCAAGTTTACGACTGGAGGCTGATCGCTCAGTACTACTAGAGACGGTTGTTTGACAAAATAGGTCCAGCACCCCACGAACGGGGCGCAAATAGGGAAAGTAAGAATTGTGTAAAATAAAAAAAGAAACTTTTCTGAAAGAATCAGCCAATTAGAACATGGCTTTATTGCCATCTGTGATAGCTAAAGCCAGTCATCACACGTAGTTTCCATTCCAAGAATTCACTCAGGTCTTTTCACATCCCAGTGTTTCCTCTGTCATCGATGTAGTTCTATAGATATAGAAAAAGAGTCTTTTAGAAGTGGTTGCCCTGTTAGAGAAGTGTTACTTGCAATGGTTTTGATCTAGTATATGTATATATTTCTCTAAATGATAATAATGTGTCAGAACTTGCTAAATGCATAATTTTCTCTACTTACTGAAAGGGTATTATACTTCAATAGACTTGTCTTTATACTTTCCAAGAGTACGTGGAACTAAGATGGATTTCAAAAACAAGAGGAAAACTTAGCATTGTAATGCCCAGTAATGGAAAAATATGTGGTAATAAATAATCACAAATGAAACTGTATGCTTATCCTGTACTAATTTGTTTTGTCACCAGATTCCTAACAAGTTGTCCAATTGTAGATTTTTTTTTTTTTTTTTTTTTTTTATAATCTTAACCTTGCGGGAATGTAATTTTCTGTGTGGTACGCACCGAAAATTGTTTTGAAATTTGGTCTGTTTGATTTGAAATAATTGATAGAAAAGAAAAAGCATGTAGGGTATGTGCTTTTAGTAGTAGTGTACAGTCAGCGACAAAAGTTTTTTTTCCGTTTGGTAAAATTTATTTTGGGAATAACGGTGATATGGCGGGAACGTATAGAAAATTGCATTCTTTTTAATTTATTGAAAACTGTACTCAAATTGTCCTTACGGTAGCTCAGTGGTAGAGCGTTCACCTCCGGTGCTTGGGGTCGCCGTGTGGACTTTGTGGTGGACAAACACCGTGCTCGTGGGTTTTCTCGGGGTTCTTCCGTTTCCTCCCACTTTCTTCATTCCACCATTTCATTCATTTCTCATAATCACCGTCTCCTTTACCCTAACCGGCATAACCGTGGGACGTAAAACTCAAAGATTTCATTTTATTTTTTCAAATTGTCCTTCGATTTTGAGGTTATTTACGAAACTAATTTCATAAAAACGGAAAGAACTTTTGTTGCTGACTGTACAAGTAACTGGCACTTTTCTCTGAGTGACAGATTGTTTCATAATCAAAAGACCTACCAGTATGTTTAATTCTCTACTAATGCAGTAATAAGTTTTTCTGTGTGTGTGTGTTCCTGAAGGATACTATATTGTTTCATTTGAACTGCACACTGAGATTGTTGTACTTGCTTGCTCTTTATATCAGTGCAAAACTCGAGAAAGGACAATTTTATCCATTTTAACAGATGGAAAAGGGCACTTCTATTTATGTTTTATTAAAATAAAGGTTATTACTTTTTGTGGAAAATACGTCAATGGTATCATTTTTAATTATTTTGTTATTTTTATACTTCATGTACTTGCTTTCTATTTTCAGCGTGTTAGATCCCTTTGTTTAAATGTTCGTAGAATTAAAGGGATAAGTGAAGAATACCAAAATTCATATTTACTGTAACCATGTTTTGTACGCAATTTGCATTTTTGTACAGTTTACCACATTTTGATAAGATATAGAGAAAAGTAAAAAAGAAAACAGATATTGAACACGCTGAAATGAACAACGGTGCAAAATATCTTAAATCTGGATATTAAAACCAATGTTATATCTTTTTAAAGTTTGATTCCTTTTTCGGATTTTTGGAAATTGTTGCACTTACTTTGAAGGAATAGATTATTCTTTTAAAAGAAATTACAAACATTTTTTCTATATATGTATTTGATCCCATTTTATTGATATTTTATTATTCAGAGACTAACAGAGATGTCTAAACGAAGAATTCTTACTTTTCGTAACTGTCTGCCAAATAGTATTTCGGTATGTTGATATTGTTATGAAATGTCACGTATTTTTTGTTACTAATCTTTGGCTAAGAGTTTGGCAGACGTTGTCATGATCATAACTGATTTAACCAATGGAATAGCTTCAAATGTAATGGAGTTGTCTATGGCAGATATTGGTTGGACAAAGTTCACATTGTTGCATTACAAAAAAACACACAAAGTATTCAGTTATGTTCGTATAAACAATGATAAGAGGACACTAGATTCTTACTTCGGAATTTCACAAATTTTTGAGCTGGATCTAAGAGATCTATGTTTTATAAGTGCTGTATTTAAGGAATGTGAACAGCTCCTTATTTTCAGTCTAATCTCTGAACACCTACATTTGAAGATAATCTTAATATTTAGGAAATGTGTTTCAAGTTCCGTTTTTCGTTCAAAGCTTTGTGTGGTCGATCTGCTGACGTCAAATGGGTACACTTGAGAGCATATGCAAAACATTCTACGCCCATATTTTGTTCAGTCAAAAAAGAGAACAGAGAACATATATAAAGTTACGAAGGTGATTCAGAAAGTAATGCCTCCAAGGTTATACCTTTATTTGTGTTTGGCAGATAGCACCGGTACAGGTATCAGTGGAAAGCTTGCAAAGTCAGCTACAAATGGTGGCATCATTTTTCAACATAGTCTCCATTAGGGGCAACACAGTTGCGACAACGCGAAACAAGGTTTTTCATGCTGTCGGCGAAAAATTGTGGTGGCTGCTGGCGACACCACTGCCGAACTGTTGCTACTACCTCCGCGTCACAATCGTAGCGTTGTCCCTTAAGGTGATCCTTAAGTTTGAGGAAGAGCCAAAAGTCGCAGGGCGAAAGATTCGAACTGTAGGAAGGATGAGGCAGAATGTCAACACTTTGCCAGGAAATGGGACAACTTTGAATTTTTTGGCGGAAGAAAGGGCGTGTGGCCGGCTGCACTTCATCGACTGACGCTTCGTTTCCGAGTCGTAATGGTGTATCTACGACTCGTCGACTGATGGCATGGATTGCTCCATTACTCTGAAACGAGAAGAGATAGGAAGATGAAACAAGCGACATTCTGTAGCTTAAACATCAGTGCATTTATGATAAATAATTCAGAATGTTTGCAGTATTATTAGCCAAGTAGCGAGCTTGGACGCATTACTTTCTTAATCTATCTCGTATAATCGCAAATTCTAAAAGATAAAATATAGTAATAACGAAAACTTGGAAGACAGTTAAATCTTTCATTTATTGTTATAGACTCGAAATTTGTCACTTTCGCATGTGACAGCATATTCTAAAAAATAGTGCAAAGACAAAGATGATTTTTGAGAAAGAATCTTAGTATTTTGGTTCTATAAAAGTAAAAGCTGACTTATTTGATTAAAAAAAATCTATAAACCATATAAAACTATGGAGATAATCGTATATTTTGTTGAAATATTAGATATTCGGAAATATTAAGTATAAATCGTGAGGTAACACTACATTGGATATATCTTTGATACATTAATATATCCAAATTGCATTTTTATAACGTGTCCTCAAGATGACAGACACAATGTTTCTTTCATATTGAAACAGAAGATGTCATGAACAGGTGCAGCAATATTCCATCAAAACTCAGTGTGGGATAAGAATTCGATTTTTTCTAAGCACTCACTTAATGGTATAGTCTTCTAAACAGAACTTTAAAAAAAGAGTTGAAAGCAAAAGGCCAATAAATGTTTGAGCACCTTCGTATATTTTTTTATTAAAAGGCGATACCTTAGAACACTGAACTTCATAAGATAAACACGTCACTTAATGAAACGATTAAGATGGATGGAATACGTAACTCGATACGTGATAATTAAAGCGCTTCGATACTGTTGTTTCATAAATAAGCTAGTATAAATTCTATCTAATTCATGTAGTATATTCGTAACAAATTTTACAAAATAGCTGAGTAGGTACTAAGCTTACTTTTGTAAATTTGTTTGTTAATATGCTCTAGTTTTCAAACCGATTCTCTATTAATTTCATAAAAAAAATTTGTTATTTTCGCAGCTAATAGTTCAGAAACTTTTGAAAGAGAAATAACTATATGTAAGAATTAATACGCTAGTTTAACTTGAGTGTTGTATTACTCGACAAAGCTTGCTATTATAATTTACTATCATTCACTACTCGTGTTACAGCTTTTCCAAAAAATACTGCTTCTTGTGACGACGTGATAAAGCAGGACAACGTCTATGTTTACTTAGTTTGTGCTTATTGTGATAAGTATATATAAATTCGTTACATATGTACACGGTGTTTTAACGTTTCCGAAAAATTTTGTTACAAAAAAAAGTGAGTGCAAATTGCTAGAATTAATAATTTATTCATGGTTTCAGTTTATATGTAGAGCTTTTCTGTTTCAAGTGTGCCCTTGGAAAATATGTGAAACATACTTCGGCCCCACTCCTGCACCTTCTTACGGAGGAAAATTCCCTCTGCTTAGGGGAAAGAACTGAGTGACATCAGCTGCTTTGCCAACTTGTAATTCAGTCGTTCGGTCTTGAAGAGTGAAGATCGTAGGCTACTTAGAATGGTTAACAAGACGGAGCACAGCGAAGTCCGTGAAATAATTCATTGTGGCAACGCTTCTGCATCTAACAAATTGAAAGGTCTCCGCCGCAGCGACTTATCCCTCCTCTCTCGAGGAAGGTACGGGGAAACACACATCGACAGCAGCGCCAATAGGGTCACAGTTGAAATTGAAAGGCTCTAATAATCTCATCCCGGCACTGTAATATTTTAAAAGTCATGTAACGTGTTAGATTACGACAAACTCTTATGTAATCATATGTATTCATATAATGTGGAAACAAAAGAGAAAAGTCTTAGACATTCGTAGGAACAACTTAAAAAAATATAGACCTGATAGACATATATATATATAAATAATGAAGTAATAATGCTTGAGTACTTACGTGAACACGTGCAGTCATTACCTAAACGTTAGTGTTGTTGATGCCTGATCGCTCAAATTTGTGATTATCTCATTGAAGTATCACGCACCTATTAATGGATACATACATAATAATATATATAAGGTTATTAATAGTCTCTTCTCGTCAGATAAATAATATGAAAATTCAACAGGTTGTGAATAAGCATTTTTTTCTCATAATATTTAACTAACTGCATTGAGAATGTAAACTATAGGCTAGATGATAATCAGGAAATCAAAAAGAGCTTATTTTTGTGAACTATTGTTATAACTATACAATCTTACAGAATACAAGATTTGGCGTATATCGTTTAGGTGTTTACCTAGGTATAATAATAAACTTTTAACGGATAACATGTAAAGCAATTTGTAATTATTACGAAAGAATCAAACTTGTATAATGTACTATAAAATACCTACTACAATAAGGTTTTAGTTATTTTTTTAGACTGTATTGAAGAACGCTTCTAGAATATTACATGTGACAAAAATACTATGCAGTATCTTTATACTGAAAATACTTCGAGAATTCCTTATCTTTCGATGATTTTTGTGTATTGGTGAGAATTAAACAATTTTTGTCAATGTACCAATCAAATCTAGGTTAATATTTTTGTAAATTGAGATGCATTCTAAGTGAAATGACAGTCAAATTTAATATTTTAATAGGAATAGTAGATTTATTGAATTTAAGAAATAGATTCATTTGTTTATTTGGAAAAAGGAAAGCTTCGATTTTAACGTCCCACAATTATACCCTTTAGGCTAAGGTAGACAATGATTAAAGCAAGTGAATGATGATGGAAGAATTGGTGGAAAGAGAAGGGGGGGACGATAGTGCTCCGAGAAAACCCATGAGCACGGTGTTGTCCACCATAAACTAACTTGGCCGGAGATCGAACCAAGGGACCCCACACATCAGAGGTAAGCACTCTACCAGTAAGCCACCGTGCCCCACATTCGTTTATTTGGAGTTAAGAATTCTTTTTGATCCCGAAAGTTACATGAGAGGTAGTCCTATAAAAATGTGCAATCCAACGCAGAAATTAAAATTTGGAGTGCATAATCTCCTGCGACACAATATAGTTAAAACTGTATTTGATAATAATTTTATAATTATACAATGATACAATGTGTAATTTTAAGCAGTTAATCTATAGTAAATGATAACTATATGTTAGTAAAACGACCACGAATTAACTAGCACTAAGGTTTGTAGTATGTGGAGGTTGTGTTCATTCACAAAAGTTCTGCACTGACTTCTGTCCTTAGCCAACTGGATCCAGTTTCTATTTTGTATTCCTGTTTCTGCGAGATCCATCTTAATATTGGCCTCTCATCTGCGCCTAAGTCTTCCTAATTGTCTTTTCCGATTGGGTTTTAGTTCCTAATTGAAAGCGTTTCTACTTTGTTCCAGTTTGGCTACATGACTTATTCACCTTAACCTTCTAGACTACATCTTTCATTAGACCTTTTTATGTTGTAGGGCTCTGTGTTTTCTAGATTTTAATTTTGCATTTTGATTATTTTTTAAACATCTAAATGCCAAAAATTTCACTTGGAATCACTGGTAGTGTGCGAAATAGTTAACAGAGACTAATCTTGCGCTTTCATGAATACAATATGTGACAACACTAATTCTCAGAGATCGTTTTAATGATTGTCTTTAAGATTTTTTTCCTCTAAGATCTTAAGTGACATCGACTTATTTATCACGTAATAAATTGTGTATATTCTGCAGCTATGATAGTCAAGGAATTTTCGAAGTATTTGTTTCATACTTTATGTTTAAAAAAAAAAAGTCATTCGTTTAAGAAATTAGATAATTCTATCAGGTAGCGTTTTGTATTGCTTGTCCCAGGTTAGAATATTTTACTGGAATTCGTTAGTGGTCCAGGATTTACTAGTAACAGCTCCAATAACGTAGAGCACAGACAAACAAAGGTCTACCAAAATTTTTACTGTTCATTGTTGCAAACGTATATGTAATTTTAACCTGGGATCATACAGATCTATTTTGTATAAGTGTGAGATTTTTTTTTCGACGTAATCAATTAATTTGTCATAAATATTTATTTAGACTTGGTCAGATAGTTGCAAGTCTCATTAAAAGTTAAGTAAAAGAAACAAATGTCCTACCGTAATCTTTTGAATCACATTGTACTATATAACGATACTAGTGCCTATTCTCTAAATCCTATAAAATACAATTAATTTGTAAATCGAATGTAGTGATTGTAACGTGAATACTTTTGTAGTTTTACAAGTATTTTCGTGAGGTAGTCCGTTGAATAATGCCGTTTCTATGATCCAAGATGTTGAGGTAGGAAGTAATTATATATATTCCATGTACTGGTGTAAATATATAAATATTTCAAATTTGTATTATTGTGAAATTTCAGTATGCAGCTTTTCTCTTCTGACTCTGAGATATTTTTGTCCGTACAACAATAAGTAAACACATTCATATTTAATCTTGTTATAAGTTGTGTCCGCTACCTCTTCTATATATATTGTTTATACGAGGGTAAGTCGAAAATTATCCGCAATGTAGGTATAACTTTTTTTTTTGTAATATAAATAGGAAACTCACCTTAATATCATTTTTCAGTATTGTTCCTTGCTTTTCAATGCATTTGGTCCATCGTTGTACAAGCTTCCTGATGTTCTCAGAAAAGAAGGTTTTCGGCTGAGCAGCGAGCCAGACATGCATCGCGTCCTTCACTTCTTGGTCCATGACTAATTTCCACACGATGTTCCACTTCATCAATAGTCACTCGACTGTCTAACAGAACCATGTCGAATGCGCGCTCAAAGTTGTCATCATTTGTGACCGTAGATGGTCGTCTGGCTCCTTCCTCGCGCGTAACACTTGTGCGACCATTTTTGAATTTTTCAATCCGTTCGTAGACACTACGTTGCGGCAAGACACTGTTCCCATATTGTGCCGAAAGTTTCTGATGGATTGCGGCCCTTCCGACCACAAAAGCAGGATCATTGCTCGTTTTTCCTCTTTAGTGCAAACTTCTAATGGAGCGGCCATGATCTATCTGCAACGAAAGGAAGACAAATGGAGGAACTATGATCAAACTTTTATAGCATGACCACAACAGCATAACAATTAATATGAATGAGGACAGGGGTTAGTATGAGCAGTGTAAGAAGAGTTACGTCACAATTGCGGATAATTTTTGACTTACCCTCGTATATGGATTACACACATTTTCTGCCCATAATAAATATTACAAATTAAAATAGTAATAATAACTGTAGACAATGAAATTTTTTTTATCATTGATAGAAGTAACTTTTTATTTATTTTTTTTAACCAGTGAAGTAAAAGTGTTCAATTAGGCTATTCAAATAAGCGTCAGCATTGTTTTACAGTATATTTACTGAATGTTAAGAATAAGTAATAAAACATTTTCAGTTTACAACACAGGTAAAACTTTAGAATAAACCGTAGAGCAACAACACTGTTTGTGAAGAACGAATAATTTCAGTTGAGAATTTTACAGATCTCTCCATTACTACGTGAAACTTACTACAAGAATAACTAAAACTTTTTGTGACCAAAGTATATACACTTATTTATTAAAACTGAATTACAGTGTTACGCTTTCGACAACTTAACGTTATCTTCATCAGACTAACTGAAAGAAATATCTACAGAACATTGACATATATGCTAAGAAGAGAAAGACCTAACACTCCTTGTTTATTTGGGAAGCCACGTGAAGTCACCTGGGTCTTTCTTTTTCGAGCCTACACCTGTTGAATAGTCCACCTGCCTGGACTCAATTACCCGTCCACCTGTGTTTTTCTTCTTCTAAACAACAGGTGGATTGATAGAATAAAAGAATAAACACAGATGGACGGATAATTAAGTCCAGACAGGTGGCCTATTCAACAGGTATAGGCTCGAAAAAGAAAGACCCAGGTGACTTCAGGCGGCTTTCCAAACAAACAGGGTATCTTAGGCTATTCTCTTGTTAGCATATATTTCTTTGTTCTGATAATATTTCTTTCAGTTAGTGTCTGATGAAGATAACGTTAAGTTGTCGAAACCGTAATTTAATACTGTGTTTTAGTTTTAATAAATAAGTGTATATAATTTGGTCAGAAAAGTTCTAGTTATTCTTGAGAATTCTAATAGTTGGGTTAACTGTTCTAGTCTAGGTAGGCGCAACTAGGTATTCGGCTGCGACGTCAGCGACATCTGAGAACAATTAACTGAACTATTCGAATTCTTTCCTTTAGCTCAACAAAAGATTTCGATCGTCATAAGCTGCGTTGTTACCATACGATTTACTCTGTATTGAAGGTGTGTAATGAACTCAAATGGCGAGTATTTTGAGACGAATGTTGTAAAGTTGTTAACTCTTATCTTTAATGCCATGAATTTATATTTGAAAGTTCTGCTTGAGTTGCTGTTATGATCTGTAGGCTAACTGGATAACTTCGTAGAAATGGTGATCAAATTAGTAGAATAATAAAATAGAAGGAAATCAGGAAGGATGCTCAATGGTCTAGGATCAAACTTAGAAGCTGTGTACTAGACTTGGGTCATCGTGTCATAATTTCAGTGCAAACTAGCCTGCAGAACACTGGCCATTTCAGTTCAGAAACTTAAATGACACTGTAGAGTATTTCTTACTTTTTTTGTGAGGATTACAAAACTTAAGGATCGCTAATTGTAAAGATTTGAAGCATAATGTATATAAAATATGGTGATGGAATGAAGATGTGCCAAAATGTATATGCGGATCTATTCAATGATCAAGAGGAGTTATTCGTAATGTTGAAAAGAATATTTTTTAACCGAATAAGAAGGAACACTATTTTCAATAAAGACTTTTTGTTTCAGCGACTTACCTCGCTCTGTTCTGAAATATTAAACTGTATTTCTTTTTCAGTGGTTATATTTGAGAATAATAGTTGTATTAAACATTTATCTGAAAGATTATTGTTTCAGAATATAAATTTTTTTTCACATGAAATTTAATGTGTGTAGTACAGTAATGTTCATTTATTTGTATTTTTTT
Organism: Thermobia domestica; assembly: GCF_964235325.1. Taxonomy (NCBI): domain Eukaryota; kingdom Metazoa; phylum Arthropoda; class Insecta; order Zygentoma; family Lepismatidae; genus Thermobia; species Thermobia domestica. The sequence continues at coordinate 397,067 of NW_027655909.1, forward strand.
TTTTTTTTTTTGCCATTATAATGAAATCTTCCTTCTTTTATGCTACTTTTCGTGTGTGTCCATCAGTTTTCCATTATTTTTTTTTTTTCTCACAAAGTGTTTCAAGATATTGCAAAATTCGAAGCACAATCTTAATAGTATTCGTCATACATTATGGAATAAATGGAAGTTTAAGTTTCTAGCGAGTCATTTCTATAGAAGAAGAAGAAGAAGCCGTTTCACATCTCCGTTCTTTGCCATTTAAATTATTCGTATATTGGATCTTAACAGCATTAATCTGAGAACTGGTTTTGTTGACGTTGGAGATCATCCGACTAATTATTTTCGGCATACACGAAATTGATCTGTGTATATTGGACGGCCCGGTTTAATCAGAAATCCAATTTAATTTAAAGAATATCCAAAATAGAGCGTTTAGACTTGCATAACAATATACATATCGACTTTCCACAAGATTCACTTAAAAGCTTGCGAAGTAACGATAGTACATTCAAATTCAGAAGTTTATTGCACTAGAAGTTTATTCTGCCTGTTGGCAGGTTCTGGTACTAATGAGCTTTTTTTCTTTCTTTCTTGGACTTGGGTCTAGAAATGTTTCTTCCACGTTTCTCGATCTTCAGCTTCTTTCTTTAAATCCCAAGATTTTTTTTTCTATTTTTCAAATCCTGGATCGGTTGTGTTCTTCTTGGTAGTCCTAGCTTTCCTTCCATCTCTCTGTGACATTAGGAAGAAGATAATTTCTTAGCAAGATGCGTTCAATCCAATTGACCTTTCTACGAAGAATGCTGGCTAAAAGCATCCTCTTCTCTCCTACCCGTTTTCAAATATCCTCGTTCGTTACCCTCTCCGTCCATTTTATCTTCTCCAACTTCTTCTAATACTATATTTCGAAGGTTTCTAAATATTTCTTCTCTAATTTCCGTAATGTTCAAGCTTCCGAACTATATTAGAAGATTACGCGTGTGGAAAATGTATGTCCATAATTTACAATTTGCAATATTTTGACAAAATGAGAAAACCGAGTGAGAAAACTGATGGATACTCGAGTTCAGAAGTATGTACTACTTGAGTACTGAGGAAGGATTTAGTGAAAGTCTCATAATCTGAAGCGAATGCATCGAGTTTATTGTGCCTAGTGTTTTGTAAAGTGTCGAATTTAACTATGGAACAGGGTATGTATACACAGAACGAAACGAGTGTACATTGGTGATTGTATTTAGCCGTATGAAAAGATATTTGTATGCCATGCTCTTTTTAAAACAATGAAATAATAGTGGGCAAGATACTCCTGGCATTTCTAAACTTTCCTAAAAGAAATAGCATAAATGATTAAATATGAAACTTTGTATAGGTCTATTTTCCTCTGTAATGTTAAGGACAATGTTATTGTTGATAAGAAAACAGATTTCATTAAAACTTGAAAGTATACGGACTAATAGAAAATTGGCTTTTTGTTTCTTACTTAGGTATTTCAAACCCAAGTGATTTGGAAAATCACAGTGTGAAATGCATTTCCCAAATATGGGCTTGAATTCTTACAGAAACAAAAAATGAAATTGCAATTTAACAATCCACTTTCTTCGTTTCTCAGACTAGACAAGAGAAAAGAAGGGAATATTCATTTCCTAGGGTGTTGTACAGTACTTCCACGTGCATCAGAGAGGTGACAGTTTCTAATGGTATCTATTCCTATTGTGTATAATAACTCTTGTGTTTGTTGAGAGCCATTCTCATTAAAATTGCTGCTGTTTAATATTTTTCAAAATAACCGTGATAAAACAGTATTAAATTTGGGGAATAAAGTACGTTGAAACACAGAAAATACTACGAAACGAGGTTACTGAAAGGTTTGGATAAGCTACTAAAAGTGTCAAAGCTATCATAACCGTTATAATGAAAAGTGTCAAAGCTATCATAACCGTTATAATGCTATAATGTTACTATGTCGTATTTCTCAATTGAAAACAACTTCTATGACGCTACATTCTCCACATTTTAATATTGTATTTTGTTGTAGCGCTATCCATCACGACTCTGGAACTTATTACACGAATAATAATAATGGAATTAATACTTTGTGACCAGAGTTTAATACACGTATTTGTTAAGACTAAAATAAAGTGTTACAGTTTCGATAGCTTATCGTTTTCTTCATCAAATTGATTGTCTGAAGAGTACGATAAGTTGTCGAAACTGTAACACTTTATTTTAGTTTTAATAAATACGTGTATTAAGTTCTGGTCAAAAAGTGTTAATTATTCCTTTGTTTTCTTGTATATTGTTTTCAAATAATAATAATAGCCAACGACACTGAGATGAATATATTTTTTTGTGAAAGATTCGAGGTGACACAATATGCATTCATATGTTTCTTTTACGTAAAATCTTTCGGAATATTACACTGCAAGGTACGTAGGTTTTATACATAAATGATTTGTATCAGTAACCGAAGGAACTGTTAATCCTAATAGCGGATAGTACTTGGCTATTGAATTGCGAATAACACACAGATATATTGTAAGCCTGGATAAATTTCAATCCAGTACTCGGATCTGGATTTTGAAATGAAAAGTGAAAGCGTATCAACCAAGAAACCACTACAGCTATACTTCAAACAAAATACTACTTTAGATCATTATTGAAGTTCCTGTTTTTCTAAAGTTCTTAATGTTCCTTATTTACCTATTAACTTAAGAGCCTGACATACTAAAATGATACAAAATTTACCATTTTTCTTTTGCTTGTTTTTCATAAGTGAAAGGAGATAATGAAATGCAACGTACTACAATCATAGATAATGTTATTCTACAACAGGAAATGTGAACCTGAAGAATTTTCAGTGTTGCCAGAATAACATTTCCCCCAAAATCTAAGTTAAGGCGGCAACTAAAGGAACGAACTCAACTGCATTCGATTACATATCATATTGTTTTGGAATCCTTTTGTTTATTACAAATCTAAATAAAACTATTATTTAAAAAGTAATTCACAGGATTCCAAGACGTAATCAATTACGTGATACGTAATCAAATGCAGTTCAGTTTGTTTATCTAGTAGCTGTCTTTGGAGGAAATGTTATTCTGGCAACACTAATTTCTATGGTTAGCAATACTGAAAATTCTTGAGGTTCACATTTTCTGTTGTAGAATAACATTATCTATGATTGTGGTAAGTTGCATTTCATTATCTCCTTTCACTTATGAAAAACAAGCGAAAGAAACATGGTAAATTTTGTGTTATTTTTGGTATGTCCATATAAATAGAGTACATTTTTTTTAGGCTAATGGTGGAAGGCAGCGAGATTTTAAATAATCCGTCTCTTATTTTGAGACGATCAAATTTGCAACCTGTCATAATAGCCCGCCCTCTTTTTTTAACACTTAATTCTGAATATTAAAGTTCATAAGATTATATTTTGTAAGTTTTCAGTACAAATTTTCAATCCTTTTATACGATGTTGTTCTATTTGATTATTTTTTCACTCTGTGTAAATCTCCATTCATTCACATTTTTGTTATTAATTTGTGTAATTAATATCCAATCAAAGACCCATTTCTTTACATTTGTTTTTTTGGTTCATCCTTTGATGTTGTTTCTGTATGTAGAAAACATTTTCTATCCTTTTCGGATTGTCTAGTATCATTTCTGTGTGTTACTATTGTATTTCCTGAGCATTTGAATGTTGGTTATTTTGTCTAGTTCTATATTAGTGTATATTTTACTTTGTAAATTCAGTTCATACACCGAGAGGTGAAGTCCATCATATGCACTATATTTTCTTTGCAATGCAGTGTAAAATATGCAATTATTTGTACTTGGTTCAAATTGATACTTTCGAATTCCGTTCAATGTATACCAATGTAATTGTGTATAATAATGTAAATATAAAGAAATGTGTCTGTATTATTTTGAATATATGATGTGTAAAGTAAATAAGATATATGCATATCAGAATTTGTTATGTGTAATATAGTTATCTACAGAATAAATATAACATGAAACTTTTCTTGTCCGTAATTCGTTGTTGGAATTAATGGTAACATTTTTTCCTTGTGTTTTGGGAATTTATATATGGTGAACATTTGTTTCAGTACTTTTATTGTAGGTATATACTATGAAAACAAATCTTTTTGTATATCAGCTTTGTTTTATGTATGATTTTTCTGTCTTTTTCACTTCAAATAGCTATTTACTGCAAGGCAAATATGGCATTATAAAAAGGAAATAAAATTGCTGCAAGACCATTGTAGGTCAATAGTATATAAAATAAATTGCAAATATTCCAAGATAGATATCCCATTATTACAAACCAGTAAAAGTCAGTTTGCCTTTTATATATTGAATTCTTACATTAATTTAAAGCAAATACAATTTAGATGTTTGTTAATATCCTGCCATAAAGAGAAAAACATGTCCTGCCTTCTTAAAAACTGAATTTTTGTGATGAACGCTTCGTCCTTCATTCCTTACCATTCCTTAAAGGCGCTGAAGCTGAACTGTAAATTTCTAGAATGTAACATATATGTAGAATTGGTGTGTATATATATAACAGAACAAAAGAAGACAACTGTTTTATATTCTGTGCTCGTAGTATAAACTTGTCGAATTATAATTTCTTTTTAAGTAATTTGTTAAGTAAAAATGTATGCATTGAAAAGATATCTCTAAATAGTTCTCTTTGCGTGCAAAGAAAACATGTTTTTGTTTTTCTAAATCTTGAATTTTCTATAAGTCATGACATACGAATGCAGCTGAGTGAAAACTTAATACGCATGATTTTAATATATCGATAGAGATTAACGATATTTTGAACAATATAAAAATTATTTTACTTGTAATGATAAAGTATAATGTCAGTGAAATGTGTTGAAATTAATATATTGTTGCGAAACAATAGGTCGGGAAAGTTAGTTGTTGTATCCAGTTCGTTATCATGGTGTTTCTTAGAAACTATTTTCAATATTTTAGTTGTTCCGTCGGTGCTAAAAACAAAAGCAGTGGATGACTATTTTGTAAGGGGGTGCATTGACACGGCTTAGAATGATCATTGCACATAATTGCTACAACTTACTGGTCCACAGTTGAAAAAGAAAAATTAATATTAAGTTATAACAGTAATTTACATTAGAATATTGTAACGTTAAAACCATCGGGAGAAAACTTGCGTTTTTTAGTGAAGGCATAGGCAATATAAATTGAAAGTTATTACTTAGTTGCAAAAGAAAACAACTTCTGTACAAATTCATACATGTTCACAGGAATTTTCTCAGTTGTTTCTTTGTAAGAAAATTTGGCATTACTTGAGCAGACGCTTCTACCAAATTTGGACACATTTTTAACATTTTTCAGGTTAGGCTAGAGCTTTGTATTTCTTTTAGCAGAGCATGCACTAAATGAGGTGCTCCATTAGTACTTGTAGATTGACTTCAGAAGGGCTAAGTTGGACGTATGGTATAAAAACTACAGTGCATAAAACGAACCAACTTGTGCTAGGTGGCCACAAAAGCACAAATACTGTCTAACCGAGTCAGGGTAGATGCGCAGCAGGGGGTCCGAACGTTAGCGACGGGGTAGGTCCGTAGGAAGCAGTTGCGTCAACGACGGGGGTTATACGCATAAACGAGGATAGTGGAAGAGTACAGTTACACATACAATACTTTCATTATCACTCAGAATTCATCTCAATATGCTGTGCGTTGACAGTAATTACTTTTGACAGCAGTTACTTATATTCATACTCTCATTCCTTCACAAAATATGTTTCACATCGTATTTTACCTACTACTTTTCTATTTGATAAAACAGTCTGCTCGAGTGAACCCAAAGATTTTTGTTAACGTCCGTCTCTGTATGTCTTCTTTTGATTGGTTAAAGTGTGTTTTGGTTAGTAATAACAAAAAAGATTAAGAAAAGGAGCTTATAAGTACAATAGTACTTGAATGACGAGAGATTGTAATTCTTAACACAATTGAAATATTTTAATCGGTGATTGAATTAATACATTTGTAGAGATTACAAAGCTTAGACCATTTTCGATGGTACCTCCAGCCAGGATTTGTCGCTTTTTTTTTTTTTCTGAATTGGGATACAAGGAAATCCACAGAATTGCAGTTGAATTTTGCTAGGTAAACGTGGATTTTAAAAATGTAATTCGTGTGTGAAGAAAGAAATGCAGTCCCATTTTGTGGAAAGAGTTCTTTGGTTTAAATAGCACTCCTTATCATGTTTACTACTGTATTTAAGTATCATACAGTTATGATTTTTTTCATGCATCATTTTTTTCTACTGTATTTAAGCAAAAGTAGTTTCAGTGAATTTAGCAAGAAATACTCTTGAATTGTTTACGATCTCACTGTGAATTATAACTGCATGTAAATAGCTACGCCACTGAGCATAATAGCTTCGCAGTTTTTTTTTTATTCCGCAGCATTGTTTTAGGTAATTTGTTGTTCATACTTTTCGTCTTTAGTTGTGAAATTATTTGAATTTAGTGTGAACTAGTTGTATATTTGTTTAAAAGAATTACTTTTATATGTGTTTGTATAAGTGAATTTGTCTTGTAGAATACAATTATGTAAATATAATATTCCTTTTCCATATTCTTGTAAAGTTTACCTGACTTTATTCCTGTGCTTTATTTTGTTTTCCATATTAATTTCTTTCTAGTTTTACATTTTGATGTGTATTTAGTGTGTATAAACTCTGAAAAGCAGAAATCTATTGAAATAAAATTTAATGTATTTATCTAAATATGTTCGTGGTAATTTTTCATGTTACTAACCCTGATTCAATGGTATTTTTTTTAAATTCTCTTGTTTCATATTGATGTTACTGTTTTCGACGCACAGTTCGGTGCGTAGACGAAGGTAGAGATGAGCTGTGTTTTTTTGTTTTGCGTCCCTATGTAATACCAAGGCGTGAAGTAGGGGATCTAATGAGGTAACCCTTTTAAAGATAGCTTGGTGCCAGTGGCGATTTCTTTGTTACTGCGTTTACCGCCAGTAAACAAACAAAGCGTAATTTATTATGGATATTCCTCAAAATACAACTTAAAAATATCCATCTTGCTTTCACGATGTTCTCTGTGCTTTAGTCCAAGATAGAAATCTCAATGTCGGATGTTTGACCATGAAGAGACCAAAATTTATTAAGTATATATCAAATGGAATCCCCATACGCGGTTCAGCTCTGTTCTTGCCTCCACTCTCGACTTTCTAGAACTTCACGTCTTCCACGCATATATTTTTCACGCTCGACTTTAGCCATAGGAACTAAATACACGTTTCTGATTGGTTGCAGTATGCGATTGTCCAAACCTTGTGGTGCTTGTATTGTGTATTATAGTAATAGAATAAAAATGTCACTTTATGTGTTGATAAAAACAAAAATATGTTTGGGTTACATTTCGTAAGACCATGAGATTTTTTTTTCAAGCGGTACCCTAAAAGAAACGCATTTTGGTCACAAGGAAGCGGGTGAGGTTCGAAGTTGGACCACCCGAGTGTGACCTAATTTCACGTGGTATTATCATGGAGATAAAGATGGCACGAAACGAGCCGTGTGGGGCTTCTAACCTCCTCCGCTCGCTGCCGATCACTCAGCTGTATTTCGTAACGTAAATAAACCACTTTTTGTGCAGTACTTATTACATACAAGGGGAAATGAGTATTATATTTATCTTATTTCAATGATAGAAGTGTTACGAAAATTAAAGAAAAAATACTTAGGCCGGGTTTGAGCCAACGCCAAAAACGATTATCATTACTAACTTTTTGCACTAACACGCTCGGTTACGAGAACCGACATCAGCAGGCGTTTGATTTCTGATATATTTACGCTACGTGGCGAGAAACTGATAACTTTAACTACAGAACCGAGTATTTAGCTCCTATGCCTAAAGACTATGATTGAAAAATATGCGTCTTCCATCCGACTCCCAGAGTTTAATATCGTCATAGCTAGGTGACGAGGCTGTGATTGGCCGAAGGTAGCTGCAGGATCGAGCCCAAGGTTCATGGGACTCCATCTGTTTTATTTAACAAAGTTGGTACATGTTTTAATATATAATTGTTCACCTTATATAGAAAGCCGTAGCTAGGTTCCGGGGGACTAGAGGGGCTTTTGGCCCGGGCGCTGATAACAAGAGGGCGCCGAACGAATACAATGAAAGGAAAAGTATTGAAAAAGAGTAAACGACGCGGCGCCCCGTAAAAGTATGGCGTCCTATTAAATCAATACTGTTAATTTGGAAAGAAATAGATTTGGTAGAAATTTTGTCGCTTGCTCCGCTCCCAACCGTAACGATTCGATAAGAGTCACAACAAGCTTTTTCTTGTCCTGTTACTTAAAAAGCTAGTATATATATGATTTATTAATGATGATGTGATACACACGCTGCCGAGTAATGACTTAAAATGTACGCAGGAGCATTTTCAAAATCAGAAACTGTCAAAGTCTGAAATACGTGTTCGGCATTTTGATGGTTATGAGTTTGTTTAGTTAATCTTGCTTTTGTACCCAATCCCATTAATTACGATGATGAGAATGAAGGTATGAAAGTAAGAAAGGATAAGAGAGACACAGAAGATGATGTTTGCGCGGGAATATTAAAAAGAAGTAAACAAGGGGAATAACATTTTCGAACCTGAAGCAGTTGTAGAATAGGGCTTAAGGGGTCAGAACTTAACCCAACGAATTTAATCTTTTTCAGATTGATCACTACTACTGATCTTTTTATTCCATTAATATATGAATACTACTGATCTAAAGGAATTTATTCGGATCATTTCTTCATCAACTACTTGTATCAGTGGGATATATGTGATATATCGTATTCAGTATTCGTATCCAGTTGTGTGATATTTTTATCTATCTACCTATATACAAAATATATACACAAATTATATAGTATACATGTGTGTGTGTGTTAACGTATTTTTAATAAATTTTAAGTTCCAGAACTTTCATTCATTAGGAAATTAAGTAATTTCAAAGATATGTAGTAGCGAGACTATGTTTTGAATTTTAAGTACAAACATTAAACATATTCTTTGCCTCCATCGATCAATATTGAGAAATTCACAAAGAAAACTCCTCCTGAATTTCCGTTATATTTCACAAAATACTTTTACCGTAAAATAATATAGATTAAATGCTATTTGTGTCGTCACATAAAGAATAAAATTTCAAAAGTTTGCAATTATTAGTGGAAATAAATGCTGTCACTCATTCTGAACATTTTAAAAGTATAAGTTTAACAAAGAATGCAACATAAACCTCTTGAAGAAAGCTTCTATTTGTAAAAGAATACAGAAATAATGTTCGTTTTTGACTGTTGGAATGGTGTGTCCAAGCAGCTTGATAAAAACTCAGCGTAGCATAACAACAAAAGCTGTTTTTCTTATATGTAAAAATAAGTCAATAAAGACTATAAAAGTAAAAGCTTGGTGAGATGAGTAAAGGGGCACCGAATTCTACTTCGCCCCGGGCGCCAACATCTCTAGCTACGGTTCTGGTTAGACAGGTTGTTCAGCCTACGTTTGGCCGATTTCGTTCCTTCTTCCTCCCGGACAGAATGGACACATCCGACCTGGCTCGTGGCGTCCTGCAGTGTTGTGCAGTGGTTTCCTGGGAACGGAGTTGTTTTTCCGCGCGGACGACAATAACGCACGAAACAAGACCATTGTTGTGAGTGTTGTGTTAAATTTGTTTCCAAGTGTGTGGATTTCCGCTCTGTGACCAAAATGCCGCCCAAATTAAGCCGGGTTTGGGAAGGCTATGTTGCGGCTCTTTGACGCCCACTTTAGTGTTTCTGTCGTTAGAAAACAGTGCAAGAAGAATGGTTGCAACATCAGTTTAAGTGGAATAAAAAATAATATTAAAAAGTACAAGGGCAACGAAGCTCCACCATTTGGATCACCAATGAAGTTGCCTAGGAAGCAGGAATGCACCAAGGCCACCTCCACCATGCAGAGGAAACTTCGCAAAATGGCAATGCAAGAAAAACCGCCAACACAAAGGTGTATGGCTAATCGTCTTGATGTGTCTTTGGGGACTGTGAGCTGGACGTTACACCATCAACTCAAGCTGGAAAAAGTCATGAAAGCTCGTGGCTATCTTCCCACGGATGCTATCTTCCCAAGGAACGAAAGTGTAACGCCCGGAAGCTATACGAACGGCATCTGGCGAAACAAAGGTGGATGTACGTCGTAACGCTCGATGAAGCATGGATTTACTTTGCCGACTGCGGCAAATCGAGAGCCATCATGTACCGAGAGAAAGGCGGCAAGAACTTCAGAAGATAAGTCTGTGTCTGTAAAGAATCCTTCCCAATGGTCGTTACTGGCTACTGTTACCGAGGTAAACTGAAGATTCGTAGGGTGGCGAAGAACTGCTAAATAAATTCGCAGTATTTTCAGGAGCAGATCATGCGGCCGATTTACGAGCATGAGATTCGAACAATGTACGGAAATGACGCCAATCTGGTGCGCATTCACATGGACAAAGCCTCATCACATACCTCACGATCGTCCCTCGCATTCTACAGGGAGATGGAGGAGGCAAGTGGTATACAGGTGATACCTTTCAATGAGGTACCTGTTAAATCTCCAGATGCAGGTCCTATGGACATCTTGCTGAAGCATGCTTTGGGAAAACGGCGTGTGACAACTGTGGAAGGACTTTGGAAAGCTGTGCAAAGGGAATGGGACAATATTCCCCTCCAAGTTCTTCAGAGAAGCCTATTACAGTGGAAATTACGTTGTCGGGTTATTGTTAGGAACCAAGGGAAACAGATCGAGCACTTACGGACCTGGCGCCGTGGATTCTTCTAAGAAACTTAAAATATTACCGTTGCCGTGTATATACATTCTCGAAACATCATCATTCATATATACGAATAAAAGAAACTTTCAACTCAATTCGGACCTACACCAATACAACACAAGAACAACCAATCATATTCATGTAACGAATTTTGAGTTCTTGTTAGACGAAAATTTTGTATACCACATAGGAATAAGACTTTATAAATTACCAGATCGTGTCAAACGAATGCCAAACTTGCAGTTTAAAAGGCACCTCAAGTTACTGTTACTTAAACATCTTTTCTATGGTTTAGATGAATATCTTCAGTGTGATCTTTCTTTGTAATGTAAATATTAAGATTTATTTGAATTTTGAAATATATATAATAAGGTACAATTTATATTTTCTTTAAAATACACTTTTAGTTTAAGTTTTATTGTTATGGATATATTTTGTATTATTATTATATATATTGTATTATATATTATTTTTTTAATAATTGTATTATTAATTGTAGCGTTTCTCTTGTAATTATTATTATTATTAATTGTAATAGTAACTGTATCTCTTGACGAAGCCATGAACGCTAAGTTCTTACGGCGGAAAATGAAATAAATTTTTAGGTAAGTCGAAATTGGCCAAATGTAGACTGAACAATGTGTGCGATAGGTAACAGATAGAACACTACATATCTTACGAGAAAAGCAGTAAGCAACTGCTATGTTATAATACACGAACTCTATGGGTAATACAACATGGCTGCAAAGGCGGCAACAAGAAACTCGATAGCAGAAAATACAGAAATTGGAGGGACTGGTAGCCCTGTCAATTGGAAAAGAATTTCAGCTGTATCAGTCGTGATGGCCATAGAAGTTTGCGTAGCATTTACATAACGAACTTCAGTAGAATCATAATATTCCAGATAGATTGAGGTTGAATAAAGGTATTAGCTATACAATGAAATACTTTTGGTATAGAATAGCGTATGCTAAAGGGTGCGTAAGCTAAGTGACTGGAGCACTACAAACAATATACTCTGCCAGTATTTGTGTAGCTCTATGCGAACCTAAAAGTAAAGACAAAGGACAAGAGTTTTTAACAATGTCTCAAAGTAGCGTGATGGGCCGCGCTGGGTCAATGGTAGAGCGTTTACCTCTTATGCGTGCGGTCATTGGTTCGATCCCAGCTCGCGCCAAGTGGACTTTGTGGTGGACAAACACAGTGTGTGGGGGTTTCCTCGTTCTCCCGCTTCCTCCCACTTTGTCATTCCACCATTTCATTCATTTCCCCTCATTACTCCTTTAGCCTAGCCGGCATAAACGTGAGACGTTAAACTGAAAGATTTCATTTCAAAGTAGAGCATCTATACTAAGTGTTTTAGTATCAAAGTCTACCTAAATACATCAATTTTGTCGTAGGTTGGCTCACAGACTTTTCAATTTGCAAGTAGAATTTGAATTTCATGTACAGAGGTGTATTTAGGATTTTGTTTTGGGGAGGGCTATGCAAGAAATGTGAATAAACACTTATATTTTTCCTTTTATAATGAAATATAATGAAATTATAATGACAAATTATAATGAAATTATGTATATATCAAATTTATTTCGGGGGAGGGGAGTTAAACCCGATAGCCCCCTAAATACGTCACTGACCATGTAGACCCTACTATAATTTTAACTGTTGGCCTATTACCAATAGAAACAAGATTCTTCCCACTTCATTTGTTTGTAGAAGAATCGTTCGATTCTTTCAATTTTACAAAATATATAAATTATGTGTAATTGTAGTGATTTACATAAATAACAATTTGTGCAACATGACGAAGGAAACTAAGCAGACAGGAAGGCGAACGTAAGGTGACTCAGCGGCGCTGTATGAAGAGTGTTTTCTTATTCAAGAATTCTGGAGCCGATAGTGTATCGCAGTTGAAGTCACCAAATATCTACTAGAACTCAGTTTTCATCCTCCTGAAGATTTAAATAAATAAATAAATAAAAAAGAACAGGATTTTAATAAAATATACAATTTTGTCAATTATTTTTAGTAAGAAGTTTCTATCTGTTCGGATTGCTTCAGCTGAAATGGACCAATGAGGGAGCTCATTCTTTGCCATTTTTCATGTTTTCCTGAGTATTTATTAATCACACAATTTGTGCAACCAAGGATGCGTGTCCGTCTCCCTGCGAAGATTTCATGAGCATAGGCGGAACTAGAGGGGGGCTGGACCCACCTAGAATTAAAGCTGGCCCTTCCCAGAATTTTTCTACTGGACGAAAATAATGCTATAAATTTATCTCAATTTTCGCATAACAATTTCAGTGATGCTTGCGTTCGATATATGCAATAGTGTCTATACTCGTCCGCCCATCGATCTTTTCTTTTTTTCTTTTTTTTTCTTTTTTTTTTAAAAAAAAAGGTCTGGTGCCTGGATATAATAAAATCCCTGGACTAATGTGATAGTGGACAGTATAACGACCTATTGACCTCCCAACTTGCGCTATATGCGTTATTATTATTATTATTATTATTATTATTATTATTATTATTATTATTATTTGATAACTTCATTAATCTAAATTATTTTTATATTGTTTCAAGTAATTAACATTATTGACGTAGTAAGTTTTTCTTGTTTGTATGATAAATCAGTCTTATTGTTATTATTTTATTTATAGCATAGTAATGATTGAATAGTTAAGATTCTCAGAGGAAATTATTAAGGTACACTAAAAAAGACAGAAAGGAAAGAAAGAAGAAGCCGAATTCTTGAACTGCTAAACTCAAGCGATTGTTGCCTTCTACATACAGCCATTCAAAAGTTACTATTCAATATCTTTTGTTGCTTTTCCTTATTATTATTATTTTTATTATTATTATTATTATTATTATTATTATTATTATTATTTATGAATTGAAGTTTGTAGTTACATTCTTAAGGTATAAACTGTAACCAGGCGCGCACCCAGAAATTTTTATGCAGGGTGTCGAAAGTTGGGAGGGTACAATATTCCAAGACACAGACACGACGTTATTCTGCACCCGAGTAAACGATAAAAATTTCCAAGTAGCGGAACTTGTGCATCCCAGGAACAATTCTTATATTTTGCTTTGGAAACGGGAGTATGTTTGTGCTATGCTAATGAAAAAAATATGTTTCTGATAACCTGATATTTTAGTTTTATGCTGTAAAACTAACATGGGCTTAGAGTTGCCATATTACCCGATTTTAGCGGGTACTACCCGATTTTCAGGACCTATGTTCGTCACCCGCTTAATTATCACGAAAAACCACCCGATTTTTGGACTGGAGGTTTTATGCAATAGGAATTTTTTAAAGCAAGATAAAGAGAGGGGAGAATATATAAAAAATGTGGCATAATCATTCACATTATGGTCCAACTCATGAATACTAATGTTTGATCTCATGGGAGCGTATTTCTTTGATGACCTTTCTGTCCAGTTCAACTGAACAAGTCTATGTTTTTACCTAGTCTTTATATATTCAGAAATGATTGCAATTGAATTACGGTATCCTTAGCATTTTGTGTACCGGTACATTAGATTGATTATTAATGTTCTTTTCTTTTAAAATGTTTATGCTGTTTATGCTTTATTTCATATTTTGTGAAACCGTGGTAATTTTGTATGTTAGTACGATTTCAAGTAGCAATCTTTAAAAATGATTAGAATTTTTATAAGAGATGGACCAAGACTCCTTAGATATGTTTTACCTTTCTTATGATAAAAATTTAGAAGTTATTTTATCTTTTTAAAGAGGAAACCGTATGAACAATATCTGCCATATATAACTTGCTTTTTTTTTCAAAAACTTGCCTTACATACTGGGATGAATTCAGGGGGTAGCCCGGGGGATTCTCTCCCCCGAAGACAATTCATTCCCCCCGGAAAAACTCAAAATTTCAATCACAAAATATAGAAATTACTTCACCCAAACTCCTCCCCCCCGAGGAGTTCACATTCCCCCGGGTGAAAATGTCTGAATTCAACACTGCTTACATATATCCTTAAAATTACAGATATCTTCTGTAATACTTACTTTACAATTCGAAACTTACTTTTGTTGAACTTCATAAAACATTAGAGGCAAAAACTAAATTTGCTTTACTTTAGTTTCGTTAGAAAAGTACATTGGAAATGTCACGTAACAAAGAAATCACTAAGAAAATGGTTCGAAGGATCCCAGGTCAGTGTTTGTAATATGCAAGTTCACATCAGTACTTACGGTTTAGAATCCCCCGCAACCCTGCATGGGTTTCACACCATTAACAAGAGCTAGAGCAATTATAACCGAGCAAGTCATGTCTCGTGGTACGGGGAGGGGGAGCATGTACCAAGAAACTTAAACTTAGGGACAACCATAAATCTGATAATAATCGATTATTGTCAACTAATTTGTTTGTTAAATTAAGCAATGATAACTATAATGCAGAAACCATAGCTCGCTTCCTCATTCTCAATCTGTGAACACTCAGCAAAAATACATGCAGAAAAAAAATACTAGATCTGGGGAAAATGTACTAAAATTTTATTTGCTCTCGTTTCACCTTATTCATGACATTTTACGATATTAATATCTTATTAGAAGGTTTCCAGAAGCTCCACCTCCCTTGTGGGTGGGGAAGGACCCTCCAAACTAAAAATTCTGTCTGATTAATTGTCGTATTAGAACTCACTGTGAAACCACTAAAGTAACATAAGTATGACAAATATACAGGATGTCGGAAGAAAACAAGAAATATCATAAAATGTGCTTATTTAGAGAATCGAGTTTTAATTCCTTAATAGCCTACTGTTTAAACGGATCACCAAGTATGTAATATTGTTTACTGTAATCATTTATTAGTTGGAGGAGGCGACCAGATGACACGTGTTCCAATACCACTGTTGGGAAAACAATGTTACCATGAGCAGTGAAATTTTTGAACAATGCCAAATTTGCATGAGATTCCTTTTTCTCTCTCCCAATTGTATTTATGAGAAACGAAGAGGATGAGAAAAGTACTAGATTTGTTGGTGAACGTACTAGTACACTAAAATATTATAAAAGGTACTAGATCTAGTACGAAAGTACAAGTGGTGGACACACTGTTCTCAATAGAATGGGAATTTTTGTAATTGTCAAGTAACTCTGGGAATACAAGGAATATAATGTTAGATTAAACAAATAATATTGCAGTTTTATCACAGTATTTGTTCAAATTGCATGCAATGAGTATGGCACTAGGCATATTGGTTAAAAAGAAAAAAAAATAAATTCATAAGTTTGTTATGGCTACACCAAATAGGTATCATATGCAAAGTATTGTCCCTTGGTACATGAAAATTCGTATCCCTTAGTACCTGGATCGCCCTATTTAAAAATTAAAGTAAATTTAACGAAAGGAGTGCGTAATAAATTAAAGTGATCAGAATGTAGAAGCAATACTTAGGTATCTTAAAATGCTGGAGCATTTACTTGTTACTTCCAGTTATGCGCCAGCAAGAAAAAATCTCCAAATGTTAGCAAGGAAAGAAGAAATATTTTGATATACGAAAAACATATATTACCTCCCAGTTCACTTGTTTCCCTTTATATACAATTACTTTATGTTACCCAAATGAAGTATAGAAAACTGAATTCAGTGATAGGAAGGCAAAATTGGTACGAAATTAAGGAGAGTTATAGATGCCATGTCCCCTGATACATCCCCTGGAACGCACGACTTTCCTTACTTTACCTATATTCACAGGGAAACATTGAAGAACTAATTAGATTGTTTTTATAAGAAAGGAAAGAATACAGATATACTGTAGGGTAAGATCAAATCTTTAAGCCACATTAATAATTTCTCTGTTAAAGGTAGTAAAGGTTTATTAAAAAAGTCCACGTCTGTCAAGTTACTGCGATTGCATGCGGTCCAAATCGGATGGACTTTCCATAAGTGCAACCTGGCACAGACAAAACACAATCATTAAAAAAAAAAAAAAAAAATAATTGAGGGTCCGGATCCGTGGGTGCTCCCTGGCTGTAACCATATTTCCCGACGGTTGGTACTAACGATGCAGCTACAACAGTACGCTAAGAAGCTCATGTGTAATTCAGGATTATTACAAGAGTTATCTTGTATATGCTGGAAAACGCTGAATATATTGCGTATAAAATTTGATTTAATGATTTAAAATAAAAGTCCTTTTACACCATTTAATTCGGTTTCTTTCTCTCTCGGTTAAAATATTGGGACCAATGTTATTATCAATCAATTCTTCTGGTTAAATCTTTGTTTCATTAAATGTTTGTTGTTTCAAATTTTACAATCACTTCTGCTTTTCCACCAGAGCCACTTATCATAGGTTCTCCCGAAATTTTTAAATTGTAAGGTGTGTAATTTAATATTTCATTGAAAAGATAATGGAAAACAAACATCTTTTATAGGAAAACGAGTCCCTGAAGTCCATCTAAAAGTCTTCTTCTCTTCTATTGCTGACCTGTTTCTTTTCTAATTGCATCTTTTAAATATTTAATTGTACCGGAAATTAGCCAACAATATTTCTCCGATTCGGTAGTTTTACATACCAGTATTTTTTTTTTTTTTTTAAGCTAAAATGTTTCGTGTATAAAAATGATTGTATTTCTTCGTTCGCAAAGGTTTGTGTTATTAAGCTCCAACACTAGTAAACGACAACAATTTATTGTAAAACTTAAAATGAAAAGATTTTTACATTACTTTAAATG
Source organism: Thermobia domestica (assembly GCF_964235325.1). NCBI lineage: Eukaryota > Metazoa > Arthropoda > Insecta > Zygentoma > Lepismatidae > Thermobia > Thermobia domestica. The sequence continues at coordinate 414,609 of NW_027655909.1, forward strand.
CAGAAATGAATAAATATTAGCCCATGACTGATTTTTTTTTAAAAAAAAATATAATTTTAAATTATGTCACTGCTTGTATATTTATTTGTGTTTCTATTAGATATAAGAGTAAACTGAGAACATGATAGTTAACATTTACGAATAATGTACTTTCACTCATAAATGTACAAGTAAAACTAATAGAAAATTATGAGTTTTATAATTAGAGTAGATTTTAGGTAGTTATTTAGTAGCAACAGAATACAGGAAATATACAGTTTTAAGCAAATTTCTGATGTAATAGATTTTCATTGTACTGTTACATGACAGTGGCGTGTTAGGAGAACAAAACAACTTGAAGAGATAATGAGTTAGGGGTAAGGGGGACTCAGAAGAAAATATTATATATATATATATATATATATATATATATATATATATATATATATATATATATATATATATATATATATATATATATATATATATATATATATAACAAGATCTTCCAATTTTGAGAACTAAGGGACCATGCCCCCCTACGAAAATATCCTAGTTACGCCAATGCTAGTGAGTGTTATTTACCTCCTATGAATTGTTAATTTACTAATTAAGCATAATTTAGTTTAGTTTTATTTTTAAGCTAGGGATGAAGGGATGGAGAAACATGTAATTATGGGGGCGACTTGCTCCTAAATGCGGTGTGGCACTGTTCTTATTATAAAAACAATCTGGTTCTATCATTTTTTTCAGAAAATATAGATGGAAGTATTTTACAATTACTTATCAGTTTTTGTGGTGCAGAATAATAGCCGTTCAATATTATATAGACGCAGTGGCTTGTAGTACTCTGTACTGGACTCCTCTCAACGCTTGGACTCTTTGCATTAAAAATTTCTGGATGCACGCCTGGTCACGAGTCCCTCCCTCTTCCCATGTTGATAGCAATACAAAAGATCGTTTTTTGACTTTGGATACTCCATGTACTCGGTCACTACTTGCATATACTATACAAAAAATCCACATTATTATTATTATTATTATTATTATTATTATTATTATTATTATTATTATTATTATGTTCGACGTAAAACATAGAAACATGGAAATACTCAATGGTTAGCCACAGGGCCGGATCTAGGGGGTGTCAATTCGGGGCATTTGCCCCGGGGCGCAGCTGATTGAGAGTATGTAGAGGGCGCCATTTCGATACAAAATTGGGAGGAAAGGGAGCAGATATACGTCTTTGCCCTGGGCGCAATATTTCGTAGATCCGGCCCTGGTTAGTCATATTCAGAAGAGCTTAATTAATTAGGGATCAGAACGAGCATTAAAGAATGCGTAAATGAACAAAGGTAGCTTCTATATCTGTAAACATGTCAATGAATAACAAATATTTCAATGTCATATAAATTTCAGTGGTAAATTTTGCAGCAGCAGTTCGTGATCATGAGTTCACCGGTTGTAATAAAAAAAATGGGGAGCGAAGGGGGGAAGAGAAAAAATATTGGGTTGTCGGTCGCTCCTCCTCGAACCCTTGTAGAGACACCACTGATTAGTGAGAGAGATCTCTCGCTTCAACAACGCACAGCATCATTCTTGGCCTCTAGCTATATTATAACATCCTTGACCCTGATGCTATTTTGATCGTTGAGCCGAAGAAGCTAAAATAATAGGGTTAAATTCCAAACTTGGGCGTCCGTTTCCAGCGAATTTTTTAAAATTTACAGGAAAGATATGGATAATTTGATCGTTTGTGTGCTTGATAACATATAAGAGTCTCGAAAAACCTGTTTATTTGTTATATATAAGCGGTTATAAACATGGGACTATACGGCGAGCGGAGGGAACTACTTGGCGCAAGGTAAGCGAACAGTTGCATTGTGGGAAAGAAACGAGCATTTATGTTATCAACATGGCGAATGTACAAGGGCAATGAACTAGCAGTTTTAACATTTGTGAAGCAATACGTTGATAACGAGCAAAATCTTTTAAAAGTTTGTGAAGAGCACGGATTAATGAACCTAATAATAAATTGCAGAAAGTGTGGAAAGAAGATAACAGCGAAAAAACTTGACGAAAGCGGACGCCCAACTTCGGAATATATGCCAAATATATTTACAAATAAAGGAAAAAATGCTACGATGTTTCTGTCACTCTTTTTCCTAACCACTTCTTGTTTTCGTGCCCTGGTAAGTTCGACGATAAGTTTCCTAAACAAGTATTGTCCTTAGACATGTTCAGATAAGAAGATAAGTTAATGTTAATTAGGATATCACAAGTATTTATGGATATAGTATACGAGAGTGCCTCATCATTTAGCGAGGACTCACGAAGTGCAGTCTTTTAGGGATTATTCATTGAGGATATAGGAACTTGAAAATGAGGTAAAAATGCGACTTTCATTTAATTACTGAGTAATATAAAATAAAATGTACGTCGGTTTGCGTTGCGTTTCGTTGTGTTTTATGGTATGCGAAGAATAATAATGTGCCCTTGTACGTAGTGTATGAGTATATGTGGGGGATTTGAAACACATATCGCATGTCACGTGCACGTGGATGCTTCTTACTACTTCTAAATGTAATAAAATCATTTTTATACGTAGTGCAAGAGTAGGAAGTATCCACGCGCACAGATCATGAGGCACTGTTGTATACTATTACCGTATTTATTTGTATCTTTGCATTTTATCATGTGCATGCGATTGTTTTGTTCCCACTAAAAAGTGATAGTTATGATGATGTTACATATAAAGGACAATAGATGGCAGCACCTATCAGTTTGCTAAATTTGCAAATTTATCTGCTCCACAGTTAAAACTGCTGTATGAAGTTTGCAGGAGAAACTTGAAAACAATAATTTCTTGACAGAGCCCAACGAAGAAATGTATTACGGTTATTTTGTGGTATTCTGTAGTTAGTCAATTAAAATTCTTGCTTGGAATTAATCAAATATTGTAGTACTAAAATTGGAAAAGGGACGCTGGGGTTATGATCTTTTGCGTAGTTCAATGGGAGGTGATGAATGGTTTTATCATGTATATACATGATTCCTGCTTCCTCAAAAGCAGGCTAAACCCATCTGATCCCATTGAAACAATTTTTTGATATAGTCTGTTGGTGATCACTAGCTTGATTTACCATGTACTAGAAAATTCTAAATAAAAATTTGCTTTCGTATTTTTGATTTTGTGCTTGAATGACAAGCGTTGGAAATTAGGTTAATACGTGATAAGGGAATAGTGTTATGGAACGAAAAACAAGACAGACGCCGAAAGCGATATCCATCGTCCTCGGTCTCTTCCAAGTGCTTGGGAGTAATTTCCCAATTTAACGTTCTTCCCTCTCCCCCCCCCAAAAAGAAAAATAAGATGGTAAGTTCCTACACTGATTTTCATGTTAAATACATGGAAGGGATTTAGGATTTGGATTTCTGGGCTTTCGGCATCTCAAGCCATTCAGTCCGTCACGTTTGAGGGATGACTTCCCTTGGCGAGTACACTATCCGGAGAAAGGGAAGGAAGCGGCCTGGGACCTGTAAGTTAGGTACCACACCGGCATTTGCCTTGTGTGAATGAGGAAAAGCCTATTCAGGGTGACTGGCCTAACAAAGCATTTTGCACATTTTCGACCGTGTGCCCCACCGGGAATCGAACCTAGCACTGCTCGCTCCGAAGGCGAGAGATTAAATACGTAGAAGGCTATTTCATTGGTACTAGCTTAGGACTACCATACGCCACACTTTACAAAAGAGAACTTTTTAGATTTGACAAAATATAATCTTATTATTCCACAAATCCCTTATTGCCATAGCAAGAAAATATAATTTATACACCTTAGTGTAGGATACAAATTACATACATTTTCTTTGTCTCGCATTTACAGCTTGATATGTTCTATTTCCTTTGGAATTTCATATTCATATTCAAATCGTCTTTATTGCAGAAACTTCAGAGGACATCCAAAGCATTACAATCGTCAGATCTTAAAGTTACAGATTAAAATACATACAGAATTTTTACAAAAAGGTCAAAAATGGATACAGAATATTTACAAAATATATATAGAGAGAGAGAGAGAGAAAAGAAAAGGATATTTATAGAATACTTACAAAACGATCAGAAATTAAAATATTTGGAGTGTGGTCCTACAACTAGATATAACTGCAATTCATATTGTAATATATATATATATATATATATATATATATATATATATATATATATATATATATATATAATATAAATTCTCGATTGTAATTCCAATACAATAGATGACTACTATACATGTCAATTCATTTTTCTCATAGTTCTTCAACGCTATGTTATTTTTCACTTTAACTGTTTTATAATTTCATAAAACTCCTCTATATCATATATTGGATTATCTAATAAAAGTGATTTAAGTTTGCTTTTAAAAGTACCCACTTCGGCATCTCTCAGTCCTTTAGGGAGAGAGTTGAATAATTTTGCGGACGTGCCAATAAAACTCCTTTGTGTTTTGGTATAATTGTAATACACTGTCATTATATTATTTCTGTTTCTAGTGTTATATGAATGATACCTGGAATGTTCAGGGTAGTTATCTCTGTTCTCTTTTACATACATTAAACATTGAAGAACAAAAATAGCAGGAAGAGTCATTATTTTCAATAGCTTAAAGCTAGGTTTGCAGTGACTGTGAGAAGGAAGGTTACATAACAATCTGACAGCTTTCTTTTGCAGCTTTAAAAGCTTATGAATGTTACTAGATCCACCCCAAAGAATAGTACCATATTATAGGAAGCTATGGATTTGGGCAAAGTAAACAATTCTTAAGGTTTTCAAACTAACGCACCTTCTTAATTTTCTCAACATGTATATACCCTTTACGTGTATGTATATACATTAGCTTCCGTGATCTCAATCTGATTGTACCAGTTTAATTTTGAATCAAGTTCAAATCCCTAAAATTTAATTTTAGAATATTTTTCTGTGTAGGTTTAAATACAATAAGTTTGCAGTACACCAGTCCTCAATTACAGCTGTTATATCTTGGGTTAATTGTTTTCTTTCGACAACTGATTTAGAACTTACACAGACTCCAAAGTCATCAGCGAAAAGATAGCCTTTTTCGGGAATAGTAGCCACTTTGGGAAGGTCACTGATATATATAAGGAATAAAATGGGACCCTGGACCAATTATTGTTGTACCTCACAACCCACTTGCAAGTATTTGGAGTCGGAATTACGGAATTGTACTCTTTGATATCTGTCTGATAAGTTTGATTTAATAAGGTTTAACGCGTCATGTTGAAGACCATAGTATTTTAATTTACTGAAAATAGTCTTATGAGATACCGTATCGAACGCTTTAGATAAGTCATAAAATCTAACTTTAGTAAAATATTTTCTTTCTAAACTGTCTAAAAGATCTTTAACTAAGGAAGTTGTTGCTTTAGTTGTACCTAATCCTTCTCTATATCCAAATTGGGAACTACTAAACAATGAGTTACTCTCAAAATATTTAACTATTTGATCATTGAGCAATATTTCGACAAGTTTGGCTACTACAGGGATTATAGATATAGGTCTATAGTTGTCACATTCTGAATTATTGCCCTTTTTGTATACTGGAATTTAACATATTTTAACATGTCAGGAAATATCGACTCTAATATGCAACTGTTGACAATGTGTGTTAAAGGTTCAACAATAAAATGTGTGTCACTTTTAAGTATAATAGAATTAAGACAATATACATCACAGGTTCTACTATTTTTCATCTTCAACATTGCTTTTTCGACGTCCTTAACAGTTACTAATTTGAAGCTAAAAGTACAAGATGGTTGAGGAATAGAATACAAGTAATTATAAAAATTTCTACTAGGAGTTTTTGACTTAATCTCCTTTACTATTTCATTTATTTTATTAATGAAAAAAATCATTTAAATCTGAAGCAGTAATTGAAGTAGGTTCATTTTCATATTTCCTAGTTAAATTGCATTCACTTCTTACGATATTCCACATGGCCTTACTTTTGTTGCCAGCATTATTTATTAGTGAATCATTATTTTTTATCCTGGTCTCTTTCAATAACTTCCTAAATTGCTTTTTATATTTTACATGAAGTTCTTTAAATGACTTATTGCCAGTGCTTATATAGATATCATAATACATGTTACATACATCTTTAATTCGATCTAGTTCTATGCTATTAACTTTGTTTGCCTTAGGTATCGTCGATTTGTCTTTTAATTGTTTTAAGGGAAATGCAGTTTCAGCTGCGTAAATCAATGAATTCAACAAAAACGTAATTTTAAAATCAATTGAAGGCTCTAAATACATAGTGGTCCAATCAACGTTTCTTAAAAGATGTCTAAAAGTAACTTTACTGTCATCAGTGATGTTGGTGTCTTCCCACTTGCGACACTCCTATTAGCGACAGGAACTGTTAACTGTCCTATGAGCGACCGATTCGATCTGTTAACTACCCTATGAGTCACCGATTCGTTCATACTAAGATAATGGAAGAAGATAACGTTCTCTCTTCTTTAACTTGTTTTGTGCTAATGTGATTTAGAACCTAACAAAATGTACTATGAAAAATTTCGCTTTACATGAATTTACTACGTGAGAATGCTCTCATTACATTAAAAATCTTTTATACGTTTTATTTTATATTTTTGAATTATTATTATTTTTGAATTAATTTCTATGAATACATTGACTATCAAGGGGAAAACTAAATATTTAGAGTAATGTCTATGATTCTAATATACGTAATTAAAATTTTCATGTTAAAATGATACGGAGCATAAGTTTATGGCATAAGAAAGAAATCAGAAAGAGGTAGGGGCGCCCGAAGAAAATTTTCTAGAGAGGTGCATCTCAATGGTTGCTGTATCACATCTGGTATATCTTGTTTTTAATATACGTGGTTTGCTATATTACGTATACATTTTTGTGAGCCAGGAGGGCAATCCCTGCCTTCCCATCGGGCGCCCATGGAGAAAAGGTGTTCACCATTTGATTATATTAAAGAAATCTAAAAACACGGTGTATTCGAAGAAATTATTACACAAGTTGCAAATCTCTCACAGGACTTAACAGTTCGTCTGGTTATAAGGGATTATTTCAGATTGCTACACGACAAGCTTTTATGTATAAGTCGAAACAAGGGAGGAAGGCAAATTAAGCAATTAGTTTACGTTTCAAGTTTGTTTACTTTTGGATTGTTTAGAGTGAACTGCATTGTAATTGGTGGAATTGGTTGAGAATAGCCAGTTAAATGTAAAGATCTCAAAAGCTGTCTTCTATCGTTGACTTTTTTTTTTTATTTTATTCATAGAGTCTTAGGAAGTCTAAAAAGTAGATAGTTGGAGAAACTGTTACAAGTTTAAGTTTTTCAAAATAAAATATATTACTGTGCTTAGTGAGTAATTAGATTTGAATCAAATTCAGTACAGAAAACAGAGCTTTTGAAGAAAGGGGATATTACAACTGGATTTTCAATAATTACATAGGAATATGCTTTTCATGGAAAATCCCTGTTGTCTCGTTAAGTTATTTGATATGTTTTATGTCAAATCTAACTCAAAATTAAAATAAGTTTTATTTGCACTCACAGTAGAGGAAAAATATATTTGACGAACAGTATCACTGGCACGTACATATTTCATACCAAAGTTGTTCCGGCGCTAATAACGCCAGAGGCAAACATATGTTAGGAGAAGGAATCATATCATCTTCCATCATCTCAATGTAAATGAATCGGTCGCACATAGGACAAATAACAGTTCCTGTCGCTAATAGGACTGTCGCTTCTGGGACTAATTCGTGATGTTGCGTACCAGTTGCTTAGAATGCACCTGAGAATTAGATTTCTTGTACCTATCATTTTTTGTAACAATTAAGTCTAAGCTACTGGCCAATGGTCTGAAATCCAAGTTTTTACCACATCACAACTCGTACTACTACTACTGTTAGTGACAATATTGTCTATGCAGCTCCCTCCATTACGTGGGTTAGGTCTAGTCACTTGTGTTGTTGATATGCTTAGGCCGAAAGAGGATATAACATTAGACCTATGTAAATCTTTGCACTCCATGCTTTCTCCCTTTCTAAAATCAACGTTAAAGTCAGCACACCGAAATTGTATTTACAACTGTATTTACTCTAAGGTGCAGTTAAACCTATCAAAAAATAAATCAAAATTCATATTCTCTGTATTTGGTCTGTACAAGGTATCTAGCTGCTACTTCAAATTCGATCTCAACTGAAAATCTCGTAACAGCTTCTAAACGTTTATAATCTATACAGGTTTTTACATAAACAGCCGCCATGTTGTCGGGCGGATCTAGTTTGCAATGTTGTATCCGTTAATATTGTGAGGTTTAATCTCGTCATAATCAAGCCAGTGCTCTACCACACATACCACAACTAAACTTATATCTAAATCTTGTATAAAACTGGCTGCTGAGTGAAGTTTATTGAAGAGACCTTGTACATTCCAATGCAAGATGCTAAACTTATTATTAAGTCCTACTTCATGCTTATTTAACTTTTCCTTGTCAAAATCTAATTGTTTGAGGTTCTTACTCTGTCTTCACTGACCGATTAGAGCTGAAACAAGCTGAGCCTATCTGCTCGGTCATACAAGTTAGTTTTTTTTTTTGTAAGTTTACTGATGCTAGATCATCTAAAGATTGTTTAGTCCAACCAATTGGAATAATATTAGAAACAGTGGACATATTTGAAGTTATTAATTTGTTTACAATGTCAATGATCTTGTCAGTTACACACATTTTAAATAATCTGTTAAGATGGAGGCCATGTGAAGTATGATACCTCTTCCCTAATCTACTTATATCTACAAATGTAACATTATTGAAATATTTACAAAGTTTGCGCATTTCTTCGTTCGTTAACTGCACTTCCAAGTTAACACATGACCAAGGAGTCAAATCGCGTCGATGAGGAACAGACAAACAATGACATTTGAGCCTCGTAGCTCATTAAGCTTTCTCCGTAGTGCTGTCTTTAGATCTCTCTGTTCATTTCTTCCAATGTCATTGGTACCAGCTATGAATACAGAGAAGTCATTCTTACCTGAGGGTGGCTTACAGTCTGTTGTTACATCTTGAAATTTGGTAGATGGTTTAACTACGCTTCGTACGGAGTAAACACTTTTCTCTTGGATATACTGTGGCAAGTTTCTACCATGACTATCACAGAACAAGTTAATCTGCGTTTTTTCATTGATTTTATGTTCACTGTGTTGCGAGTACACTTTATCTTATTCGTTTCCTTGTTCGGTATGTACAGAATTTGGGCTCTTTGAGTCTTGTATAGACGAGAGCTTGTCTTCTTCAGTTAATACATTGAACCTATTACTAGTACATACTGAATATAAATCACCTTCACTAAAGGTATACGTGCTCATTCTTTTGCCTTGCACTGCAGTTTTTATAGGTTGTACTGTCGGATATATAGGAGTTGAACGAGATAATGAAAGTACTTGTTTATCATTATTTTTTGCATATTGTACTTTTTTCTGTCGTTTCACATTCACTTGGGGATTAAGAATTCCACAGGTCCCCTGTTGTAAACGAACAGGAACTTTATTATTTACAACTTCACTCCACAAAGGTTGGTTTTGCCTTGCACTACTAACATTTGAAGGTGGGCTTCCGTTTGACATTGAGATTTGAAAGTTTCGCACTTCTCTACTTAATATTTCAATTATTTTGCGTAGTGAAGCTACTTCTTCGTAAAGCTTAGACATTAGATCATGAACAACGTAGTTTTGCCTATTTTCCCTTCTCTGCTGGTTCGAACCATGATTTGTTCCTTCGTATTTCCGCGTGTACTAATTTTTCTTTTGAGAGAGGGTACTTCGTAAACAAAGAAAAGAAATGAGATTATCATCATTTTGCTTAAATAGTATTGTTGCGTCATACATAATTGATATTCTTTTTTCATAGTTTTGGGGAAGTCATTATTTATATTATTATATTATTATAAAACAATTTTAACGTGGATGCCTAATTAGAAACATACCAATTATAAATATGCATGTATTCAGATTTCAGAATGTGTTCACGACAGTGATTTGTAATACTCATATGTACTACTGCTTCATCTACATCGTCTAATATATAATACACTCTACAACAGGTTCACCTCAGAAATCAGATTTATCTACCGTAATATGAGTTTCATCACCCTTCCCTAGAATAAGCCTCTAATCTGCCCACCTCCCAATGTTGAAGACAACCAATGGTGTAATTAGGATTTTGTTTCGACGGGCTATGCCCAATAGCAGGAAGAAAGTGGGCAATTGCCCACCTGAGTTTGAGAATTAAATATATTTTAATTTATGCATAAATTGAAGTTATAATGGCAAGAATTGCAGACCGATAAAACCTATATAATATGATACAAAAATTTAGGAGTGAATCTAACCCTTTATTCTATTCATACAAGAAACAGGAAGCTTCCTCTTGGCCTTCCTAATTTCCCGGGTTAATTATTCCCCCGTTTTGATTTTCTTTAACCCAAACACTTCCTTCTTTTAAAAATAACTAAACGATATAAGTTTTCCTTTGTTATAATAACTAAAGTCCTGTCATGTTGATATCCGCGCAAGTTGGTGTGGAACACCAGTTTCGCTTATCAACTCCTCTTAGTTTTGGCGTTACTGATGACGGCCGACATGAATCACAACTGACAACGGTCGATAAAGTATGATAGGCGAAATGAAAGAAAGTAATGTCAAGAAAAGAAACAGAAAAGTAGAAGGGACGAAAGAAAGAACAAAAAAGGACGCAGTTCTTACATGGAATGAAATTTGACAAATAGAGTATTATTTCTGAACAAAGAGCATAAGAAAATGGAAAGTCAATAACATTCTTAGAAATGGTAAGAAGGATTATTGTTGTACTTGGAATGCGAAAAACTAACAAATTAATTTCGGGGGAAGCTTGAGCTCGACAATCTCCTAAATACGCCACTGAAGACAATTCTGTTCCCCTGATCCTTCCCAGCATTGTTTTTCAACTTCATAAATATTTTGAACATCGCTTATATATATATATAGGCTCTATATATAATATGGGAACGGTCTTACCCGTTCCCCCCAATGTTGAAGACAGATTTGCGCCGATAGCTATGAATAGATGTAAAGATGGTAATGCCATTTACTGTAATTTGATATCTAAACTTTTCTGTATATGTAGTAAATATTGGTAAACTTTCTAATACTGTTTGAAGCTATGTAATTACTATAACTTGTTACAATTATTACGCCCAGCGGAAAGTATTGTTATAATGTTATAGAAGGAGAATAAATTAAGAATTGTTTTCGGAAAGTTACCACAAGTACGCCATTTTAACCAATATGTGATTTACTTCGGTACTTGGCACCATACACCGATCTTCACTTGTTTGCTGTGTTTTGGAGATGCAAAGTGAGCATACCCACATTACCTAGTTTAACTAATTTTCACTTTTTAGAACACCACTGCATTTTCCGAGATGAAATGCATTCTTGCATGTACTACAGTAGATTTTGTGTTTCATAACTCTTTTGCACTTATGACATTTGATGTGTTCTTTAAACATATTGTTACTTACACTCGCAGTAGTTTCAAAACTAGTTGCCATCTCGAGTGATATGGCGATCTTTCCAGGCAGAGAAAACCGCTAAGAAAATACTTAAATAATCAGTATTCTAGCGATAGATGAAAAAACCTCTTAACACATACTTATCACTGTACTCTTACATAACTGTAATACAACAATTTACAGGTTCTCGGGTATATTAAACAACTTAATTCAGTACTTATATCGGAGCTACTTTACATCACTACTGCAACCGCCGCCATCTTGCAAGCATTGGAACAATATTAACGTTAACAATTGTTTACAAAACACATAACATATGAATCGGTCATAGTTAAAAAAAAGATATCTGCAATTTTTAAATGGAATATATCGTCTTTTAAGAATAGGCCTTATCAGTGTGCGAATTAGATAATCTATATTGGGGGGGATAAAATTAGGCCAAAGGACATAGTCTGAAGGTTCAAATTTCAAAATGAGACAATAAATGCCTTACCCCCCATATATATATATATATATATATATATATATATATATATATATATATATATATATATAGTGTGTGTGTGTGTGTGTGTGTGTGTGTGACGTCTGTAATAAATAAGAGATTTATTAATTTAATAAATCTACCGACAATAACTATGCACATATATATTGTCTGACATACACACATCCCACTAAACCTTTCTGAACGTGTTTTAATGTTGTACTCACTCTTGTCCCCGTAGCTCTCTAAGGTTTATTTATTTAATAATTCGGCTCGAGGGATAGCCATGATCACAAGCATATGTTAATTTTTTCTACTCATATTGAAAGCTTCCACTTTGCATTAATACATACAGGTTGCGAAAAGAAACCTACTTCAGTCTTGTGAAAACCACTAAAATTATCAGTTAAACCGGACATTTTATTATTATTATTATTATTATTATTATTATTATTTTTAAGAAAATCTAGATATTAGCCTATCAAATAAGAAATGGATTGTTGCTGGTCCCGATTTCTCACATCAAGGTCACATCGAAGGCCAAATATTTAAAATATCTCAATTCAAATTTCGAGCTTGTGCTTCTACTTCCCGCTAAAGCTGTGCTCATCACGACTTTTTTTCTCCAAATATCGATTCCGTGATGGGCACAGAAAGTCAACACTTAAAAATTACTTTACTGTTAGGTTGAAGATGAGTTGATTCACTATGGGCTACGTTATTCAAATAAAGTAAAACATTACACTGAAGTTTTTCAGACAACATTAATTGTGTGGGCAGCAAACTGTACAGCGAAAAGATGGGAAAATGAAGGGTTAACTTTAAAAAAACCCGCTCCAGTTGAAATGCTTATACAGACACGGACAATGACACGGAGAACCATTTGTATTAACAAATGCTGAAACAAATCTTGAATTATTCGCTTATTCACCTAAAAATCACCTTCATTAACATGTCTGCTCACTAGGAGCGTATCCCCCAGCGTGTACGTTAACATATACTTACGAGAGAATACCTATATCTCAGATTTTAGTACAGTTTCAAAAGTTCATTTCCGTAAACTGTAAAAGCAGTGATTACTATGCTAATTATCACAAATTAAATGCAAGTTTTGAGTTGCATACACACAACCTACTAGGGAATGAAGACCATGTGCTAACAAAGAGTACACTAGAAAATGAAATAACATGTTATAACAAACATTAAAATAAGATGAGAATCGATACAAATATAGAGGATGAATGTGACATATCCGAACTTCCCCAAGTATGGTAGAAGAAGCTATTTGTTTACTTCTTCTTGGCCAACCGCTAAGAACATTTATAAATCTATATGTGGCTTTGTTATACGCAATTAGTACATTCAAATTCACAAACGATGACGAACTGAAGGATACGAAGGTACAGTTGCAAGTAACAACCGTAGTCATAATAATATAGTTCTACTAAACAACGTTGAAAATAGTGGGTAATTAGGTGGTAAGTAGAAATGACCAAAACTGAACAGTTTACATCGATCATTTCGAAATACAGCTAGAAGATTAAATTTACAAGAAATAACAAAAATCAGTGAAATTTGGAGTTATACTAAGCATAGTTTGAGGGGGAAAGCGAGCATCCCCGGTGAGGATACTTCAGCTGACTTCTTTGGGGGGGGAACAAAATGTGATTGAGGGGGAAAATCCCCCTCATCCCCCCCGGTAATTCGCACCCTGGGCCTTATTCATATTACATATATGTATTTGTATGTATTTGTCAAATACTGGAGTTGCAATTGCAGGTTCGCACCCACAAAAATCGCACCCACAAATTTTTGTTTGAATGGGTCGAATACTACAAGCCACTACGTAAATGTAGAATTGAACGGGTATTATTCTACAAGCGAGTCATCATCATCATCATCATCATCATCATCATATGTATTCTGCCATTATTGGCAGGCCAGTTGCTGCAACTGAGAAGCTTCCATGCTCCATGGTCTTTCGCTAAGCTGTTCGTTTTTACGTACGATTTCTCTGTTTTGATATCGTCCATTAATTGTAGTCTCCTTCGCCCCTCCCTCTCTTCCCTGTCACCATACCATCTAAAGTGACCCTTATGATACAGTTCCTTCTTACCCAATGTTCCAACCAGTTTCTCTCCCTCTTAATAATATTTAAGATTGTTCTTTTCTCACCCACCATTTCTAATACTCTCATTCGTTTTCCGCTCGACCCAGCTAATCCTCTCCATTCTCCTCCGCATCCACATTTCGAAAGCTTCCCGTCGCTTTTCATCATTTTTGCGTAATGTCCATGTTTATGACCAATACAGCACAATATTCCGCACGAAGCACTTCATGAGTCTTTTTCTCAACTCTTTGTTGAAGGTCCCACAAAATAGAATGTTCTTTCTCTTAAAGGCTTCTTTCGCCATTCCTATCCCTGCTTTTATTTCACGTTCACACTTCACATCATCTCTAATAGTACTTCCAGGGGTAAAAGTGAGTGAAAACGCGAGGGGACGCCGTCCTCTCATCTCCAAAAAATATGTGCGACGCCCCCCCCCACCAGTTCCTAAAAAATTACAATGGACAAAGATAGGCAGGGGAACGGGATGACGTCTTGCCGCTATCTACCTTCCCCCTACTTTTTCAGATCCACTTTTACCCCTGAGTACTTCTATATTTGACAGCGACTTCTTCGCAAGTGACAGTAACTACTTCCACATATATTTTCAGGAAAGAAATGATAGAAGTAGATTTTTTTTTTATAAGAAGAGAAAGAGTACAGGTAAAGTGTTACATCAATCATTTCTCTGCTAAAGAAGAATAGATTTATCAATAAAGTGTAAAATTTGTTTTTAGTAGAAAGTTTCTTCTTTGGCGAGGTCTGAACCTGGTTTGTATGGGCGCGCCCTTGAGTTGAAGGAGTTATCTCAATCCCCCAGAAAGGATATTTTCCTGAAAACCTGTCCGGATCAGTTTTAGTGCCCAAACAAAAAGGACGTCTGGTATCCCTATAAACTGGTTGCAATCTGTCTCCTCCTTTCAAACAAACAAACAAAAACTGTAACCGCTTTCTCCTTCCGCCTCAATTGTGCCCTTTCCATCAAAAGATAATGCAGCCTTTGTTATGAAAAGAAATTATATTAAAACGTTATTCGTGCTGAGCTCTCCTTCACTCTTAACATTCTTAAAAAGTATCATTGTAGTACCCATAATTAAAGATCGATTATACCCAGAGACGTAGCTACAGAGGCAAGGGGGTGAGCGGGCCGTTGCCCCGGGCGCTGATAGCAAGAGGGCACCGAGCAAGAAAGAAAAGTGTTGGAAAAGAGCATGCGACGCGGCGAACCGTAAAAGTATTGGCGCCCCATTAAATTAATATTATTTGGTTTTCAGAGAAATAGATTTGGTAAAAAATTTCTTGCTCGCTCCGATGGCAACCCAAACGTTTCTATAAGAGTCGCAACGAGTTTTTATTTGTTACTTAAAAAAGATTATATATGATTTGCTAATGATGTGATATACAGGGTGGCGACTAATGACTTATAGTGTTTTGATGATGAGTTGCTTAGTAAATCCCGCTTTTCTATTAAGTCGGATTAATCACAATGGGGAGAATAAAGGTATGAAAATGAGAAGAGTGAAGAGAGACGCTAGCTGCTGTTCTCGCGGAAATTTTAAAAATGAAGGTAAACAAGGGGAATAATAATATTTTCGAACTTGAAGTAGTTGGAGAATAGGGGCTTAAGGGGTCAGAATTTAACCCAATGAATTTCGTCTTTTTGAAAAAGTAACCACTACCAGTAATTTTTAAAATTTCTTTGACATACGAACTGCTTCCAATCTGAAAGAATTTATATGTGTAAAAAAAGAAAAGCTTGGTGACATTGAGTGTAGGGAGTTCCGAATTCTACTTCGTCCCGGGCGCCGAAATCTCTAGCTACGGCTCTGATTGTGCCACTTTCAATGAAAAGTTATTCCGCTTCTGAAATGAAAAGATCTCATGGGCGCAGCCTGCTCCCTAAAACTCCTCTGTTAGGGCAGTGGTGTGGGGTCTGGTGAAGGAGGGTATTTGTTGGTCCCCCAATCAACACGTTGCTATAAGATATAACAGTGAAGATTGATCTCTTGGGACAAGCCATAACAATGAGCCCCCTTTAATTGTTTTATCTACATACTTCTTTACTGCCTCCTCTCCTCGAGACTCCTTGATACAACAATGATTAGTCTTCTCCTTCTCGGGTCCATCAATTCCATAACCTTAACTTATAGTCCAGTCAATAAGGACCCCAAAACATCAAACTTCGGAAATAATTATTGTAAAGTTGAATTTTTTCCTATTAATGGACTACCAACAGAGAAACATTTTTTACAAAAGTTTCCCAAAATTCCCCTGGAGCTTACCGTATGTGCTCTCTCAAAGATTCAAAATGCCTACATTTACGAACAGCCATTATCTCTCTTACTAATGATCGTACCAAGTTCAACGTTTTTGTTGTTGTTTTGTTTATGATCAAATGGGCTACAATATTGGTTCTCTTCATATTTACGTTAAGCTTGATAGTTTTTTTTCTACTACCACTCCGTAATAAATTAAGAAAATGTTTGGAAAAGGCAGATTTTTTTACTTTGAAACTTTCAATTTTTGCACTATATTTTTTTATATATCACATTATGTGAAACTCCTTCCTATAAAAGTTATAGCATACACTTTAAAAAAAAATACTGATATACAGTTTTATTTAATTATGTGGTTTGGTAACGACGGGAAGAAATTCCCAAAGGATCTCAGCCGGAATCTGCCCTTTGGCGTTCAGAAATCGTATGACAAATCCCACTTCACATTTGGCAGGATTTAGTATTACGGCAGCCATTTCACTTTACTGTTACTCGCATATATGTAACTCCACTTGGACTACCTTGCAAGGGAAGAATACTAGGTTATGTTCTTTCGCATGCTTAACTTCATTAGCAATCCCGCGTAAAATATATCAGTTGATTTTTTTCACATGGAAAGTTTAAAGTTCCATAGCTCGAGAACTATGGGGCGTATTGTAATCGGATCAAAAAGTTACACAGAATTTAGTATACGCTCTATCTAAATATTCATGCTTCAGTATTCTGTGTAAAGTCGCAACAATAGTGTAGAAAAAATTGGAGCGCGGATCGACAGTTTTAAAATGGAACTACTTATGTAGGTATCATTTTAAAATAATTTCATTCATCATTCATTCATTCATTGTTTATTCATCCATGTCGTACATTATTGGTCAGAGACCAGTACATAGGACTTGTCAAATAATAATAAAACATTTTAATATAATTGATTTACATTATTTTACAAAACTATGACACGAGTACTCATTAATATGATAATACATTTTGTTACACAAAAAATTAAATAGTTCATTTTTGAAATTTCGTATGTTTTTGATATCTTTCAAATAACCTGGGAGCTTATTAAACAACTTAGCAGACATAGGAAGAACACTTCTTTTGGTGCACGCATAGTTTTGGTATACTGTGAATATGTTATTCCTTTGTCGTGTGTTGTATGAATGTACATCGTCAACATGAAGAAAACTACTTTCATTTCTCTGTTAGTAATCGAAAACGACTACTACTACAGTACTTTTCTCTTTCATGAAACAATCGATATTATTTTCAACAGTTAAGCAACTACACATAACATAATTTCATTTCAAAGAAAAGTTTTTTTTAATAATAAAATGGGATCAAATTTCGATATGAAAATATAATTTGATAACGCTTTTAAGGATATATGTACAAACTCGTTCTTCATTAAGAATAAAAATTATATTTAAAAAACATTATATATTAAATTCTGGCAATAGTATATGACAAGTCGATGGAGTACAAGATCGAGCGACAAATCTAGGGATAAAAATAAGATTATTATTATTATTATTATTATTATTATTATTATTATTATTATTATTATTATTATTATTATTATTATTATTATTTAGAACAGTCCCTCACCATTGGGTTTCCTTCCAGAATGGAACACTTGCGTTTTGCTCTGGAAACAAGCGCTAGTGTAGACGTGTTGCTAGAAATCAAAGTGCCACTGCCAACAGTAGTGAAGGTAGTGATGGTTTCTTTAAATTTGTTTACCTATTTCATAACTTTCCCTCCAACGATCTGCAGCAATTCTTTAAAGTCGATTGGGGTGAGACGGACAGAGTTCCTGAACAGCATAATATAATCAATTTTAAGTGTTGGAGAAGACTGTTGCGAAATCGGAGGCTGTTAGAGAAAAGGTCATCGGGACCAAGAATGTTTGTGAATATGATGTTTTTTATTTCATTCTAAATGAAAATATTACGGCAGAAATCGCTACCGTGCCTAAGTCACTTGTCACGTTTTCTGAAACAGAGCTATAATGTGTGCGTGATCTGACAAGGGATTTTGTCTCTCAACTAATCACTGGACAGGGCCACGGTGGCTCACAAGCAAGGTCAACAACGAGGTACACTTAGATCCGACTCAAACTTCGCCCAGAGAACACATAATGGAAAAGAAGAAAAAATGCCAAATTGGAGCTGCCCAATACCAGAAACACCGCAGTTATGCTCCCCAACATAACGCACCACGCGGCAATATGATATAAGGTAAACGTCGCAAGATACCCGTTTAGGTCGAAATCGGAAAGGACGAGAAGCACCGAGATGATACCAAGATACTTGATATGGTATAACACAGACTTGGCCGCCATCTTGAAAGCCGTTATCGTGAATATATCGTAAGGTGTTGAAACGTGAAGGATGTCTTGTGAAAGATCGATGTCGGGTAGAAATAGAAACTGAAACCAATGCCCAAACTCTAATAACGTACCGAGCATAGTATTAACGTGAAGAGGAATTCATGCGAGCAGAGTATGGAAAAACAGCTCATTTTATGTTGTTAACGCGATGAAACAGAAACGGCCAAAGGAACCCAGAACACATGGATGATGCGACAAAGAAACACACACGCACACACATAGAGAGAAACATATACATTTGAGTTAGAATGCTACACACACACACAGATATATATATACATAGATACAGATATATAAGATTGTACCTATTGTTGAAAATCTCGGCAGTAGTGGTAGTGAGTAAAGAAATGGGTGACACACAGCTCCCGCAAACACCATGCACATTTGATCACAGAAAGTTCTGGGCATTCATCTTTACAACATTCACGCTGTCGTAGATTGAAACAAAAGTCAGTTGTGTTGTACTGGAAGGCAACGTCCTCTGCTAATCCAGTTAGTTTCCACCCGCATTGATGTGTCATATGAAATCGTGGACAACAAAATTGGTTGTGTACCAGTGAATGCAGAATAACGGTGTCTTGCTGGTGAAGGTTCACGTTGGTATAGTCACGTAATGCCTCCGAAATCCGTCGTACCATGTGTTTATACATACGGAAGTAATACAGATCCAACGGTTGGCACTGCGAAGTAGTTTTTTCAGGTATAATATGGATGCGAATATGATCGGCGGTGAAACCACTTTCATGAAGTAGCCTTGCAAATGTGTCTCTGTCCTTGTGAAGTCCATATGAATCTAGCAACAGAAGGCTTTGTGTGTTGGGAGCATCTGCTGCTACTTGTGGTATTACGCATTCTTTGATGAAAACCGAATACGCTTCCCTTGTGATTTTACCAGAAGGCGTCCAGAATACTACTAAATTTGGTGCGGCGAACATATTGTCCTGAACCCTAGTACTTAAAGCTACGGGTTCCTGGAGAATGACAAAGAGTTTATCCGCCACCACCCCTCCTTTCGACAACAACGGCACCACATTGTACGTATGCGTCGTTGCATGCACAGACTGGACACAGCCCTGAATGTGCGATGATCCTCTTCTGGCTAATATGCGTCCACTTGTCAACTCTTTCGCAAAACCGGATTCATCAGCATTCCATATATTTGCATTCTCAAACCCCTCCATGATGGTCTTGGTTTCGTCACGCCACCCAGCAATAACCAAATCAATATCCTCCTTGTCGCGTACATACTTCATTGTGACATATGACGTGATTTTACGGCTCACGATATTGTTTTGTTGTTTGAGTGCCCCAATCCATCCGTGACTAGCATTGAACGTACGGAGACTACACTTCAGAGCCTGCTCCTTTGCGCATAATTTAAGATCACTGTCATGGACAATGCGGTTATCACGTCGCGCAACTATAAATTATTGCAGCACATGTTCTGTGATTTCGCGATACACTTCGCGTTTTGTTTTCAATAAGCCTTTGTCGCGTTGTTCTTTCCATTTAAACAGTGTTCTCACCGAGGGACAGAATCTGTGTTTCATCGAGCGATATGAACGATGTGCGAATGTTTGACGCCCTTTGCTTTTTACGTCAAGCCAGTAGTGTAACATGTTAACTTTGTCCTCTAGCGTATAATATTTTGTATTACCTTCGTTTCCATTCGGCTCATAGTCACTGTCGGACGAGAACGGTGTTGCCTCTGGTTCGGGCGAAGAATCACTCCAAGGCAGCGTGCTGTCACCACTATCCGCGGCATCCTCTTCACCTGTTTGGGCCGGACCGTGTTCGTATTCATCAATGTCGAGAGTCTCATCCACATTTACTTCTGGTACATCGTAGTTGTTCAAAAATTCCAGCATGTGTTCAGCTGCTTTTCCGTCACTGTCCGCCACTGTCGGTTCTGTCGATTGAACGTACCCTGGTTTTGAAAGCTCCCTTTGCATAACCAACACCACATTGAGAGGGTTCATATTGCAGGTCTACACTGGCGGTTTTAGATGAACAATAGTGCTGACACATTCACTATACAGAATATTGCGCGTTTTGACTCGCGTATGCCACAAACACACTATCACTTCTCACGGGCTAGCACCTGCTGTCACGCTCACTTTGTTCCATCTGTGCCAGTGAAACCCGTAAACACAATTCGAGTGGTCTCACTGTGTGGTAAATTAGCCCTTTCGTGGGAGATTGCAACAACTCATGTAACTCGACTCCGCAATGCTGCCTTTCACTGATATTGTGATTCTGTTTGGGACCGTCGAAAAATAAAAAAATGAAATGAAATCTTTGAGCTTTTCGTCCCACGGTTATGCCGGTTAGGCTAAAGGAGACAGTGATGATGAGAGATGAGTGAAATGGTGGAACGAAGAAAGTGGGAGGAAACGGGAGAACTCCGAGAAAACCCACGAGCACGGTGTTTGTCTACCACAAAGTTCACACGGCGCGAGGTGGGGTCGAACCAGGGACCCTAAGTACCAGAGGTGGACGCTCTACCACAGAGTCACCGCGTCTCCTGTCGAAAAACAGTGTAGCACATTGCGCAAAAGAAAAGAAACATTCGTAAAGAAACGTCAGCTAGAACATGGCCGTGCCTTATCACCCATGCATACTTTGTTTCAAATACTGTTGTTTAAACAAACGTAGGCCGAAATGTCCTTTGTTCTCACGAAACAGCAGGAAAAGTGAATAAGAAACGTACAAAACGTTGCCCAGGAGTGAGTTTCGATCCCAGGTAGGTCCTGCTTTTGGTAATCAATCCAATATTATATTACCTACTCTCCCGAACGAGCTGCCTTCATGCTGTTTCACAATAGATAGCCCTTTGTAGTTCCTGTAGTCTTCAAATGAACGCTCGTATCGCGGGTGCAACTGTGGTTTTTACTGTACCAAGCCGGGTCCCAATATCCTTGAAAGACATAATGCGCCAATACGGAGACACTTCCATGTACAGACACTGTTACGTTTTTACTTGTCTCGTACCATTGCCGTGGCATGTTACCCAATGCCGTGGCGTCTTCTGTCCTTCGCATACACGTTTGTTTTACCCGAGTCTTCTACACTTTCATCATTCCAACATTTCATTCATTTCTCATAATCACCGTCTCCTTTAGCCTGGTCGGCATAACAGCGGGACGTAAAATTAAAAAAAAAAAATTCTTCTACACTTCATCACGTCCTCACCATTACACATATGTTTTTCGCGATTACATCATTGATTTTCATTTTGCATTTTACCTTACATTGATATATCACACATCCCATTTCTCATTTTAATACCTTACGCTATATCCAAGATCGTGGCTTTCAAGATGGCCACTAAGACATTGTTATAACATATCAGGTATCTTTTTGATATTATCCCGGTGCTTCTCGCCCTTTCCGTTTTCGACATAAACGAGTATCTTGCGACGTTTACCTTAGATCATATTGTCGCGTGGTGCGTTATGTTGGGGAGCATAACTCCGGTGTTTCTGGCATTGGGCAGCTCCAATTTGGCATTTTTTCTTCTTTTCCATTATGTGTCCTCTGGGCGAAGCTTGAGTCGGATCTGAGTGTGCCTCGTTGTGGACCTTGCTTGTCAGTGGTAGAACGTTCATCTCTGGTGCATGGGGTTCTCAGTTCGATCCCAGCTCTCGCCAAGTGAGCTTTATGGTGGACAAACACCATGTGATTAGATTTTCTCGTGGTTCTCCCGTTTCCTCCCACTTTCTTCATCCCACTGTTTCATTAATTTCTCATCATCAGCGTTTCTTAGTCTCGGCGCATAATCGTGGGACGTTAACCTAAATATTTCGTTTCATTTCCGTTTTTAATCACTGAACTGTTTGATCGACTCGCTAAAAGTCCAGCGATAATTCGAGGAAAGACTTTATCGCCTTGTATGGACAGATCATCAGAGATGGAGAAGCACTTTTATTTGGAAAACGTATTTGTTTCATAAGAGTTAACGATTGTAATTTAGTTTGTCACTACGAGTAGATGGTACAGAATGTATCGAAAAACAAAACGAAACCAGAATAATCTTATCATTCAATTGGCAGAGAATTGAAGCCAAGACTCTCGTTTGACGACTATTGCTTTATTGCGTAAGTACTTTGGACCAGTGACGACGCCAGAGAGTGGCAATAGGGCGAACACCCTCCAGTGGTTAGGTCTATCATCCGACTGTCCTCCTAGGCGTGTTGTACCTACGTATTTTAATATAATTCAGGTAGTATAAAAACATTTTTTCGGTATAAAGATGCATAGCTGTTCCCAAAAGTCTATTCTGGGCCGGGGGCCTAGCCCCCCCAGTTGTTTGAGTGACAAAAATAGTTTAAACTTTCATTTATAAAGGTTTTTTAAGTTTGTACTAAACTCATTTTTTATATATGCCACTGGTGCCCATGTACTTGTTCCCGAAGAAAGTAAGCTGGTGTCGCCACAAGGTAACGAAAACACCTAAAATTTAAATTATTCTGTATTTGACTATCTGCATATACAAAACAATGGTTAAAAAGCGAATACTTGTAGATGTTGGAGTGAAGATAAACTTTGATCTTCTATTTTCCTGAGAGATCGTTTAAAACTCCAAAATATTTAATTTAAAAAGTGTAGAAAAGCTCGCTTGACTCGGCAAAATAATTATCATAATTCATTTGGTTATTTAAGATTTAGTTGGTAAATCCTTTCTTAATGACCAAAGACTGATACAAAAGAGACAAGGAGACACGATTTTGTCTCCATTTCAGCATTTTATTTTCTTGAATTTCATTACATACTTCCATCATTTCATTACATACTTTTCCATGTGCACTATTCGACGTAGAAACAATATAAGTTAGTATACAGGTACTCAGTGGTGGCCTCAGAATACTGTAGATTATGTGTTGTTTGGCACAGATTCACTAGAATGTCCGGTACAGATTCACTAGAAGAATTTGAAGCTTCTCTTCACACTGGATCTTCTTATCTGGTGTTCTGGAACAAAAGATGAATATTTCTGCTTCCTCCTTTTCCTTACAACCAAAACTTCATTTTCTGTGTTCCTTTTAAGCCACCACTGCGTTTTATTGCAAGCTTGGAATTTTACAGTTTCAGTCTCTTGTATGGGCCTGGGCCCACAACCTTTTACACCATTTAGGTAGCAGAGCGTGGTTAATGCAGGGAAAGATAGCAGTGGATGAAGTTTAATATATTTAACGTAACATATACTATAAAGAAAACTACTACAAAATCCTCTATGGAACACAAGAAGCATCAACAGCAACACAAACTTTGGCTCTTTCGTAACTCCACCATTTGTCCTCTCTGAACTACTCTCAAACATATGACAATCGCATGTCGACCACCAATTTATTCTTTTCACTTCAACAGAATGCCACATCGAAAACATGTCGTTCGTGAAATAATGAGTTATTGTTTCTTCCGCAAGAAGCAGAAAAAAGTCCCACCTTCCGAGTCACATTTTCCTTCCATTCAGCGAGCGATCAACACAGAACTTCTACGCTGGCACCACTAAATTTCCTCCTCTTCTTGTCGTTGCAAGGATAAAGAGAACGAGATTACAGTAACGAGAACTGTGTGATTACATTGTATGTAAGGCCATGCGTTTTAAAATACTTTTCTATGGCACCGATGGATGCTAGAAGAACCAAAACACGTGGACAAAGGGTAACATCAAACATTGTGACTTGCACTAAGTTGCCATATCTCTTATGGATACCAATCAGGATTGCAGACTCCATATTAAAATAACTAAAATTTGTGTTTAACTGTTTCTCATTCTTAAACAAGAATAACTGTCTAAAACAAGAATTAATTTTAAAAAATATTCTTAGGACTAATGGTGAAGGCATCTGACTACATTACAGGACCACCCCTGCATTCCAGGATATTAATCTTATTAAATATCAAGTGAATTTTCACATAAAATGTCTAGTCGATTTCATTCCACAACATCTGTAAGCTCTTAATGAGCATGATATTCAAAAAATAGACATCACAGAGAAATAGCTTCAGCTTAGCATTGAACAAAATAAACAAAGAAAATCCTATTGGAACTTGAGTTTTGGCAGTATGGGAAGTTAGGATCACAATTTGTAGGAAATAAACCAATAAATTTTCCATAAGAAAAAAGAGCTCACTCGTAGCTAAACGGTTAGCTTACTCACCTTTGGTGTGGGTGACCTGGTTCAATTCCCGGCCAGAGCGCACGTAATTCGTTAAACTATTGCTTCACGTCTGATATAGCCTTGCTACTGAAAGGGATGATAAACTCAAATCAATTCAAAATCCACAAGGAAAAAAGATGTTTATGGAAGTCCATTTATTTGAAAAAATGAAATCTTAAGTTTTACGTCCCACGATTACGCCGGTTAAGCTAAAGGAGACGGTGAGTATGAGAAATGAATGAAATGGTGGAATGAAAAAGTGGGAGGAAACGGGAAAACTCCGGGAAAACCAACGAGCACGGTGTTTGTCCACCACAAACTCCACATGGCGCGAGCTGGGATCGAACCAGGGACCCCAAGCACCGGAGGTGAATGCTCTACTACTGAACCACCGCACCCCCTACATTTATTTGACATTCGACTTATAAGAAAATAAAGGATATAGTTTTTTTTTTTTAAAAAATAGATCGCACTCAGACTTCTATGCAATAATAAGGTAGTAAATTCGCAACTGTGTGCACTCACTTCGTTATTTGAGAGTAACACAGTAGATAATTAATGAATGTATTATTTTATTATTTGGAAAGTTCATACAATGCTTTTCATCACAAGATACTGTAAATAGTAGCAACTTCTTTGATTTGTCGGAGAAATTCCCTAAAGTTATTCTGAAAAATATTCACGATATTTCACTTTCGAATGCAATTAGAGCTAAATTCACCTTCCCTGATGAAATGTGGATGTCAACGTTGAAAATGAATGATCAAACGTGAATTTTATGACCTATAACATATATACATTCATATTAAGATTGTTTAAATTTAAAAATGAAAAACAAAATGTGTTACATCTTCCATTGTAAAAATGTATACGTAACAATAAATTATTTATTTATATGCTGAATACGAAAATATGTAAAAATGTATATTTAAAAATAGATCATTTATTTATCTGCTGCATACGTAGAAATATATAAAAATGCATATGTAAAAATAGATTATTTGTTTATGCCCTGCATACGTAAATTATGGAAAAATAGATTATTTGTTTATGCCCTGCATATGTAAGATATGTAAAAATAGATTATTTATTTATCTGCTGCATACGTAGAAATATATCAAAATGTATATATATATAGATTGTTTATGCCATTCAAAAGTAAAATATGTAAAAATAGATTATTTGTTTATGCAATGCATACGTAAAATATGTAAAAATAGATTATTTGTTTATGCCCTGCATACGCAAAATATGGAAAAATAGATTATTTGTTTATGCCCTGCATACGTAAAATATGTAAAAATAGATTTTTGTTTATGCAATGCATACGTATAATATGTAAAATAGATTGTTTATGCCATGCATACGTAAAATATGTAAAAATAGATTAGTTGTTTGTGCCCTGCATATGTAAAAAATATTTTATTTATTTATGCCATGCATACGTAAAATATGTAAAAATAGATTATTTGTTTATGCCCTGCATACGTAAAATCTGTAAAAATAGATTTTTGTTTATGCCCTGCATACGTAAAATATGGAAAAATAGATTATTTGTTTATGCCATGCATACGTAAAATATGTTAAAATATATTTTTTGTTTATGCCCTGCATACGTAAAATATGGAAAAATAGATTACTTGTTTATGCCCTGTATACGTAAAATATGTAAAAATAGATTATTTGTTTGACATACATACGAAAAATATGTAAAAATAGATTACTTGTTTATGCCATGCATACGTAAAATATGTAAAAATAGATTATTTGTTTATGCCATGCATACGTAAAATACATAAAAATAGAATATTTGTTTATGCCCTGCATACGTAAATTATGTAAAAATAGATTTTATTTATTTATTCATTTATTTCCTGCAATACGGAGATCTCTCCAATTATAGGAGGTGTACACAATTGGTTACATTATTATATTATAATAATAATATATAAAACAGAAATGTACAAATGAAAATAATAAAAATAAAAATAGTAAAAGCAATAAGGAAATATAATATATAACTTTGTATGTGGACATTCCATAGATCAGTGCATACATTTTATGAAACACAAACTCATACTCTCATTCTAGAAATAGTCGTACATACATAATACATATATACACTTACATATACATATATATGTACACCAATATTTATACATACAAATATATATGCACGAACACACACATATGTATCTCGCACATTTCACATGAACACATTCATGTGCTCACCATGGATATTGTACATTACAATAACATGAAAATAGAATATGAATCAAATGTGATTACCGTAGTTAATTTAGTATTATCTAATATTAATTACGTTTTCTATATAACTTAATTTTTATCTGTTCAATATATTTTTAAATATTTTTTCTTTCAAACTTAAATCAATGTTCATCGATACTCTCAGCTATATAATCTATTATTTACATATTTTACGTATGCATGCATAAACAATAATCTATTTTACATATTTTACGTATGCCAGGGCATAACAAATAATCTATTTTTAAATACTTACGTATGCAGGATATAAACAAAAATCTATTTTACATATTTTACATATGCAGAGCATAATTTTACGTATGCAGGGATTTTACCCTGGACGATCGACGGTAACAAATTTACTTAATTTCACTCAATTCGTTCATGAAGCTATACTAGATCGCAACGAGTAGACACAGTACATATTGGTTTTGCAAAGGCATTTGACACAATTAATCATAACATATACTTAGAAAACTCTCAAGCTTTGGATTCTCATCAATTTACTAAAATTGTTTAAATGTTACCTGTATCAGAGAAACAGTATGCTATACTTCAATCACACAAGATCATTCAGTCTATAATCTTAATTCGGTGTCCCGCAGGGCTCAAACTTAGGACCCTTATTGTTCCTACAATTTATAAATGACCTCCCAAATATGTTAAATATAGAAATGTTTATTATATGCTGACGATTTAAAATTATACAAAGATAACAGGAAAATCAGGATGTATTGAAACTGAAATGAGGATCTAAAAAAAACATATATCAGCGGAGTATAGAAATAAATTATATTTTAATACTACCAAGTGTACATTCATGATATTTTCAAACAAAGAAGGTTAACTAAAATTAATTCCTACAAGATAGATAACAAAGTATTAGACGTGTGTATACAATAAGAATTCTGGGTATTACTTTCAGCTGTGATATGTCTTTTAATAAACATACATTGTTGTAAACACATAACGCTTTTAAGGAATTAGAATTTATTTACAAACATTTATGTTATAGGGACTATTTTTAAAAGTATTGTAAGATCAAAGATGGAGTACGCCCGTGATGATCTGGACTACGAATTACGTAACTCAAAACAATCAATTCAGAAGCAATTCA